>NC_088253.1:22638000-22941500 GCF_036013445.1 Caloenas nicobarica
CCCTCAGGGACGGAGGGGAGGACCACAGGCTATATGATGAATTAATCCATGTGTATTTGCCCACGCTTGTCTCTGCAGCTGAGTGTAGATATGGCCATGGTCAGAGCTACCATGGTAGCTGGATGAATCTGGCAGGAATGGCTTAAAAAAAAAAGAGTGGTGAGAGAACTTCTCTTGTACCTAACTTGATCAGAAAGGAGTTAACTTATAGCCAAATGTAGCCCATGAAATGAGAGAGATGAGCAGAACAAGATGAAAATTTATGTAGTCCAGGGATGATTAAAAATCAGTTTTGTTGGCCGGAGCATTTGGGCGGAGGGCTGGGCAGGGGTGAGGTGGCGGAGGTGCTGAGCAGGGCTCTGGGCAGAGGGCTCTGGTTTTCATCTGCTTCTGGTGCAGCCTTGTCCAGCTTTCTCCAGACTTTCCACATTTCTAATCCCTTATGAGCAAAAAATAAGGTTGAGGGGTTTTAGCCAAAAACTGCTTCTATGTGAACGTTGGAAGCTTTAGAAGAAAACCATCGTTCATCTTTAACTCTGCATCTAAGTAAGATGCTTTTAGGGAGCTCCTGTACAAGTTAGATATTAGAGGAGAAAACTGCTTAGGAGAGAGAGTGCCAAAACTTCCTAGGAAGGCTCTTTGAATTATTTCTATGTTATTACAAGTGTTATTTAGCGCTATCACGGAAGTGCCTGGAGGCCACGGCTGGGATCTGTCATACTGAGTGTGGTGCCCGGGCAGAACAAGAAACAGTGTCAGCAAAGTGCAAACGAGGTGAAGGAGAGTGGCAGAATGAGAAGGGAGGCAAGGGCAGGAGGGGACGAGCAGGAAAAACCGCAGAAGAAATCATTGCGTGGCTCAAGATATCCAAATCCGTGTTTCTTCCATCTGCATAGCTCTGATGTCCCACAATTGATGCAGCTGTAGAAAGGACACATCCTTATGGCTAATCTTGACTCAGTCCCATCTGGTGTCTCTAGTTTCCAATCTCAAGTATTCGTGACACCCAACAAATGTTTCAGTCCTAGGGAATGGCACAAAACATCGCTGGCAATGCTCTGAGACCTTCTCGCTCTCTATAACTACCTGAAAGGAGGCTGGAGCATGGAGGGGGTTGGTCTTGTCTCCTAAGTGGCAAGTGATAGGATGAGAAGAAATGGCCTCAAGTTGCGCCAGGGGAGGTTGAGGTTGGGTCTGGGGAACAATTTCTTCCCCAAAGGGCTGTGGGGCATTGGAACAGGCTGCCCAGGGCAGTGCTGGAGTCACCATCCCTGGAGGGGCTGGACAGACGGACATGAGGTTCTCAGGGACAGGGATTAGTCCTAGATTTAGGTTATGGTTGGACTTGATGAGCTTGAGGGTCTCTTCCAACCAAAATGATTCTATGATTTTGTGTTTTAAGGCAGATAGGAAGTGGTGGTTTGCAGCTGTGAATAAATGGCTTGGGGAAGTTTTCAGACCACTTATGTACGTAGAGGTCAAGGGAAGTCATTAACATAAACTAAAAAGCAAAGGCAAATCTGTCCATTAAAATCTATTTTTCTGCAAGGAGCCTGTGTTCCTGCAGAGGGGATTCTTTGAGCTTCTTTCCCTCTCAAACCCCATCACACCTCCCTTTGCTGCTTTCAGCCGCTGCGGTTTGTCTCCAGCACCTATGAAAAAGATGCTGTGGGTGGGCAAAGCCACCAGCTGCAAACAGCCTGGGGTCTCTGCCCAAGTTTTTTGGCCTCAGTGGCTCTGAGGTCCCCAGACTACCTGGGAAGGCTTCACATTTGGTGTGTACGTTGATGGCCATGGGCAGAGAACCGATATAACCTTTGAATTTGGTACATCTTGCACGGTTAGTCCTGAACAAAGAGTTAAATTAGGAAGGACTAAGGGAAAATAAGCTTGCTTTCTCTGTTACTATTTTTATTTCTCTTTTACTGTGTGGTCTGCTCATTTTGAAATTACAGTGTTTTCTTTCCCTCTTTACCCTGATTTAGGGGAAAAATTTGAGCTCCCCCCTCCTCCTTGCTCCTTTGGATTGGCTCAGATCATCAATGGGAAAAATGAGGAGGTTTCTAAGGAATACTGTGTTCCCTCCTCGTTTCCTGCCAATTGGCATCTTGGCAACATCTCCACTTCTGCATACTTTGGGGATGCAGTGAGGTTTCTCCTGTTCTTTGAGGTTTGCTTCTATTTACTTAAATTTCAGCGAGCTCCTCTGTGCAAACACACACGCGGATTTAATTGTGAAAAGCCAATACTGAGATGAACTGTCTCTGGTTCTGTTTTCTTGGTCTAACTCTGTGTTTGCTTGGGAAGGCGCGGCCCCTGCTTCGGGTTTGTCACAATCCTTTCAGATGAGGTTAGACGTGCTTTATCTCCGAATTGTAGCAGATGAAATAATTTCCATTTTTATTTGCATTCTGCATGCATCCTGAGCCTGACGAGTGCTCCAGTGTGGCATTTTGATCCTCGTCCTCCCCTCAATTTCCTGATCCAGCTGTTCTTAGTTGTCTTCTTCCTGATGACCGGGCTCCCAGATGTGCTCAGCTGGGTCCAGGACCACTTGTCTGGAGCATCCCAAGGAGATGGTGCCTGGTGGCAATGCTTGAGTGGCCTTTTCCTCCTGAGCACAGGTGGCCTCAAAATAGACCGTGATGCAAATGCCACATTTGCTGAAATAACTTCCTAATCTCTCAGGTGGTCTTGCAGCTGGTGAGGTCGCTCATCACGGCAGCCAAAAACGGCTGGGGAGGAGGGGTGCTGGTGTTGGTGGCCCTTTGGGATGGGCACCTGCCAAACACGCTGCCCCAAGACTCTCCAGCTCGCTTCTCGTAACCCCTCAAAACGGAGCCTCTTTGGCCTGGATTGATGTGGTTGGGTTTAAAGAGTCTGTTAGCTCTGTTATACCATTACCGCTTCCCAGAGCCTGGAAAAACACCGAATCTTTCTCTGGTAAGTCACCTTCCGAGGGATGCTGCCTCAAGCCCAGGCCTTGATGCAGGGCAAGTCATTAACGTAAGTCTGGACTTGTTTTTCCCCAATTAGTTTGAGGATGCCTCTGATAAAGACATAGCACAGGCTCCGGAAAATCAAACACTGGCGACAAATCCATGCAGTAGACGTCTTCAATGTCCTGTTCCAGCCTCGCAAGCCATCCAGACCAGTCGTAATCTGAAGAAGATGAAGGGAAGGAAGAAACGTGTTTCCTTAAAGAAGTGAATTGTCAGATGCAGAGCATATTCAAGCATGGATCCAGCTCTAGAAGAGCAAATTCCATGGCCTGATAGGAAGCCGTGAGGATTAGCTTAGATTTCTGACTTGGGATTTGGGCTCTTTTTTTGGTTTAGGTTCCTTGCCTAGGAAACATTGATTTGATGATTTATCACCACTTTTTGTGGGTTGTGAGGACTACTTAAGTGGTACCTGAATGCAAAAAGATCATAACAATGTGTTTCCTTTGAAGAGGAATTTATCTTATTTCCTTTCTTTGGCCTATCTGCGATACGTAGCTACTCTGGGTTTGTCTCTATAACTAGTGATGCACATTTAATGTGTCTAATTGATGGAAAGCAGGACACGGAATGACATCATCCCACCCTGCCTTCCCACAGCAGACATTTAATACGACTTTACGGAAGTAAACTTTTCCTTCTCCCCTCCCTTTTCCCCCCCGCCTCTGTTTTTGCTCAGAATCCTTGCCATTTTTCAGAATGGGGAAAGCGTGAAAACAGATTGGAAAGTGATAGAAGTAGGTCAATGTCACTTATTCTTCAGCTTTTTTCCTCTTGGTTCAGCTGCATCCTTTCCAAATTGCATCCTTTTTCCTCTCTATCTTTGATTAGAAACAGGACCTTTTCTAGATCATATTTATTGCTCTTAATAAAGCTGATTGCATCCCCTGAATAGTCAAAAGAAAAAAAGAAACCACCTTGTGAAGAAGATCCTAGGTGAGTCCATGGTTCTTGTGAGACAGATATTCTGTGATGTTGGCTCATAGTTGGGTGATGACTGCAAACAGCCGAAAACCAAAATTCTTCAAAGTTCCTTTATCTTTTGAAAAAAAAGGCCCTATCTGGGATGAATAACAGTGCGCTTGAGGACACTTGTGTGGAGTGGTGTCTATCAAGAAGAATACTGAAAAAGACGGAATTTTAAATTTCGATAATGTCCAGTTTAAATAGTAAATTTTGTCTCTATAGTTAGTTAATAATTATGCAAAGAAATGGTGCAACAAAACACAGCTGCTGTGAGATTTTTCCAATGATCTTTTCGTTAATATTGACATGTTTCTGCAAGGAAAAAAAAAAATTAAAACCCACAGCTTTTCAATTGAAATCTTTTTTCAGTCTGCTTGTACTAAGGTGTCCATAAACCGATCTATTAAAATGTTATTGTCTGATATGTGTTTTAGGAAAACTCCTTCCTGTTGTTGGTCCTTTATTTCTTCAATCTTCATCTGGTCTATGACCTGGATGTTGTCACCCACGTGGGTGTTTTTGAAATACTTTATCTTCCCATTACCAATGATATAATAATTCCAGTTTTAGCCTGAGCTTAGTAAGTTTGGAGGCAGGCTTGTGTTTTGTCTTATTTAGCAGGTTCCCCACCAAGAGTGGATTCGATCACGAATAGAGGGATCCAGTTTCTTTACATAGTGTCTTGAAAATCTGCCAGCATAAGCACCTCGCACTTTGGGTCACTGGTATTTATAGGCTACAGAAGAATATATTTTCTTGCAGACTTCCCTGAGATCTCTTTTCTACTCTGAAGCCAACTGCAAGAACAACAGCAAGGCTATAAAACGTCTGCTACTATAACCCCATGACAGACCTCCATGGCTTGTAACGGGACCTTTTCATACAATAATTCAAATTTGGAAGATTTGTGGTCATGGTGGTTTTTGCCCATAGGACCCGTGAACTGTTATTTGGAGGTAAAAAGGGGACTCATGGTAAATTGTGCTCTACTTTCCTATACCCTTTTTAAATTCTTTGCACAGGCAGGGCTCTGTCTTTTCTCATGACTTCTTGTAAAACTTTACGCTGCTGAACCTTCTGTGGTTGCGACCATGTGTGTAAGTACTAAGGGCTCAAATTCAAAGGGAACGCTGGGCCGGTCCTTCCGAAAGCACAAAGCTCTTGAGCAGATCCACAAAACCCCTGGGACACCATTGAGTAAGAGCTTGTGCGCTCGGTGCGGACCTCCAGCGCCTTGCTGGTGTTTAATTCCATGTCCTTGTAAAGCTTAAATATAAAAAATTATATGCATCCTGCTTTATATTGACGTTTATGCTGTGTTGCACATGTGAACGCCCCATCTCCAAAGCGCTTCCGGATGCAGCTCTTGCTTTTTTGCGACGCGACCCCGTTGATTTTGTGCACGTGTGGATGTTGTATCTGTGCACACATGAAAATATTAATAAACCGAGGTTTTTTCGAAGCCCACAGCCTGTCAGGGATGACTTGGGCTGGAGTCAACAGCGATGTTGGGAACGTTCCGAGCCCAGGGAACGCCTGTGTCCCAAATCCCCACGATGCGGGGAGCCTCTTCGTATTTCCATAATGCTCCCCAGAAAACCTCTTCCTCAGAGTCTTTTCTAATTCCGTGGATTCCCAGAGAGGGGTAGAAGTTTACAAGCTCAAAAAGTAAAAATGGGTTTTCTAACCTCAAAAAAATGTCTCTCTTCAGTTGAAATGCTGGCGATAAAAGATTTTTCAGGGTGTGGGCCACTTCTTATTTTTCTGAACTGTCTGCTCATCCTAACAAGCTGTGTCCAAATAAAAATGTGTAGTTTTGAGCAATTAAAAAAAAAAAAGTATCTTATGAAGACCCAAGCAGGGAGATGCGTTGCTACCCTCTCTTTCCAGCTAATGTGTTAGTGCTGAGTTCCTGAGTATTTCTAAGGAATAACAATGCAGCAGATGTGAATAGCTCAGCATTTGAACAAATGAGTCTTTGATTTACGTATTTTTAATAAAACTGTGCCTGCTTCAGTGGTATCTCAGAAACCTATTCATAGGCCTGGAAAGGAGATTTTCCAAATAGATTTTTGGGGTAGGTTGTTCAGTGTAGAACAGGGAGAATTAGGAAGAAAAATTAACCTGTCCTTCTTGCTCAAGTTTGGTTTAATCATACGATAACTGACGCCTGCTCTACAGATTATTTCTTTTTATATCTGTAGCGAACCATTGCAAACAAAATATGAACTTCTGAACTGTGTGAGCATTATTAGAAATCTTGCATAACAAAAATATACTGGGTACCAAGGAATACGGTGTGCGGTTATCAATCAGTGTGTAACGTAAATCATTCTCATGTGTCGCTTTTGAGCAATGCTTTCAGATTTGCTTTGGATGAGGTTTTTTTTTTTCTTCACTGGAATTAGCTGGAAAATATGTTTTCACAGGTGCCAGTCATCTCCTTAGTTCACTAGAGTATTTTTTTTTTTTAAAGGTAATTCAGTATTTTTTGAAAATGCTGTAGTACTTTGAGTGGAGAATGAATGGTATATAGGTGGGAGAACAAAAAAGTGCCTGGGCTTTCATCTTGCTTTGTATTTGTCTTTGGAAACTGAAAATGATATGTAGGTTTATAACTTTTTTGCAGTAGTCCGCAGGTGTATAAAGAGATGAACCTGCCAGCACTTGGGCTCTCACTCCCGCTTTATGTTTTGCAGCAAAGGATCTTATGATCAGGAGCACGACAGTACAATTAACAGCAGTGCCTGGACCAAAGTACTGTCTTAATCAGGATTTGAGGTGATATCTGCAATGAGAGCACTGCTCTGCCTCAAATCTTCTCTTCTTAGCACATCTTTATGGTGCTCTGTGAAACTTGAATGTTCCCTGTCTATTCTGCCAAATTTCCAGCTGGTGTAAATGAGCACGGAGGGTCCTCTGAGCTCGTTGTCAGAGCAAACATCTGGCCCTATTATAACATAGGTTTGGATTAAATTCATTGTAATGTTAATGTCTTCAATACATTTATGCTGTGGTGGATGCATGTTAAATCAAACTACGTTTCTGCTGAATGCCTTGCAGGATTTCGGCTTTATTAAAGTGAAAAAGAAAAATCCCTTTAGTTAAGCTTTCAAACTCGCACAAGTGGCAGGCAAGTTTTTGACCTGGGGATTCGGTGCGTCTGAGGATTGTACTGAAACTTCTAATTTCCTGCTCTTTATTGCTCGGAGAACATTAAGCCTAATTTAAATTGGGATGGGAAAAGGTAGAGTTAAGGTGATGATGATGATGTAGCTAAGATTACAGCTTTCCTGTGAACAGATGAGTTTTCTTTCTGCATGCTTGTGAAAACGAGGTATTTCCTCTTGTCTTCTGGGCTGTCATCAAATTTTAATAGCCGAGCAACACAAATTGAACTGCAAAGTAATGAGTCGGGATAAAACATGGGATCTCTACTGTGGGCTTTCCGTACCTTTCTGCATATGCAGAGAGGAGTGGAAGGGGAAATTGCATGAGGAGAAAAAATCCTCCTCTGGTGTTACAGACAAAGTGGGAACTGGACCTATGGACTTTATTTTTCAGTCCTGCTGCATGGCCCTGGGCATGTTGTTCTCCTTTTCTGTGCTGTTTTCCCTCCTACAGAGTGCAGGTGATAACCCTTGGCTTTTGGGCACAAAGTGCGTCCCCCTGGTACCCAGAGGAGAGGGGGAGGCCGGGGCGGGGGCTTCTTGCTGGTGGGATGTGACATGCAGAGACTGTCCCCAGTAACAAATACTGGTGTGTGGGGAAAGAAGGCCAGAGGGGAAGGGGGAAGAGAGAGGAAAACCACCTGACTTCTTTTAATGAGCTCTGATTTAATTGTCTTTCATCGGAACATCCTCCTCAGCAGCTGAGCCCTCTCCTGAGAGCCCTTTCCACACCCCCTCTCCTTCCTGCAAGGAGAACACTGTCTCTGCAGATGGCAATTGTTTGCTTTGTGGTTACTGATCTATGGAGCAATTTAGAGAGGGAGGGGAAAAAAAAAAATCCCTAATTTCCTAATTTTTCCTTTTTTAGATTTAGTGGGAGTAATCACTCTGTCCATTGATCTTGCGTGTTCACCAAAGGTGTCGCAACCCGCGCAGGGCTGTGGTGAGATGCGAGCTCAGATGTTTGGGTGGAGCTCGGAGGCTTGCACAGAAGCACAAGCTCTCGGTGCTGTGACCAGGAGGGGGTTTGCAAGGTTCAAGCTGTAGATCCAGGGCAGGGGAGCTGCAGCGGGTCCCTGGGCTCTCCAGGAGCCCCAGGCAGGAGATGCAAATGGCCAGAGCTGCTGGGGAGGGTGGGAGACACCTCTGAGCGTCCGGGTGTGGGGAAGGGATCTGAGCATGCAAAGAAGAATTTGGAAATAATGACAAGTTGTGAAGATGAAGCTGGGGGATCTCGAAGGCTTGTCTTCTCAACATCTTCCTCAGCAGGGAGGAATTGCTCTCTGTGACCCTCCCTGTGCAGCCCCTGAGACTAGCAACATCTCCTGGTGATATTGAGCCTGATGCCTTCAAGGATAATGCGTTTGATTGGCTATTTAGGATGAGAATCAGAATAGTTTAGGTTGAAGGGCTCTTCCCAGCTCCCCCAGTGCCCCCCCTGCCATGAGCAGGGACATCTGCACCAGCTCAGGTTGCTCAGAGCCCCGTCCAGCCTGGCCTGGGATGTCTCCAGGGATGGTTCAGCCACCACCTCTCTGGCCAACCTGGGCCCATGTTTCACCACCTTCAGGGCCAAAAATTTCTTCCTCATGTCCAGCCTGAATCTCCCCTCTTTTAGTTTAAAATCATCACCCCTTGTCCTGTCATAACATGCTCTTCTAAAGGGGCAGGATAACTCAGCTGGTGGTGTGTAGGCTTCCAAACTCTCTAATCAGGGTGTCTGTTTCATGACAAATGACCAGTGTAAAGCATTGTATCAGAGTCCTATTGGTGTTTGTTTATTGACCCATCTTTTGATTTGGCATTAAGGCGTTGCAGCCGCACAGCTGGTCCAGTGCTGCTGTCAGAACAGCACTGAGCGTCCTGGAGGCTCGGTGCTGGAAGGGCTCAGAACAGGAGTGGCAACCTGGGTTAGCCAGAGTTGCCTGTCGTTAGAATCAGTTTGGTTGGAAGAGACCCTCAAGCTCATCAAGTCCAACCGTAACCTACTCAGGGACTACCCCATGTCCCAGAGAACCTCATGTCCGTCTGTCCAACCCCTCCAGGGATGGTGACTCCAGCACTGCCCTGGGCAGCCTGTTCCAATGCCCCACAGCCCTTTGGGGAAGAAATTGTTCCCCAGATCCAACCTCAACCTCCCCTGGCACAACTTGAGGCCGTTTCCTCTGGTCCTGGCGCTTGTTCCCGGGGAGCAGAGCCCGACCCCCCTGGCTCCAAGCTCCTTCCAGGCAGGTCAGAGATCAGAAGGTCTCCCCTCAGCTCCTGTTCTCCAGCTGAACCCCCGGGTCCCTCAGCCGCTCCCGTCACACTTGTGCTCCAGCCCCTTCCCCAGCTCCGTTCCCTTCTCTCAACTCGCCCCCTCTTTCATCTCATCTCTGCTGGGCATAACCTTCCAGCAGTGGAAGGGGATGTGAACCACATCTCTCCATGCTGCAGTTTTCCTTTGTAGGCTTTGGGAATGTAATTAACAGGAAAGCGCTAAACTGCCAGGGAGTGTTTGTACGATGACACAGTTAATGACTGCACTACGGATTTTATAGATGCTAAAGTTCAGGATGGTCTATGCTGTGCACTGGAGCAAGCCTGACTGGGGTGGAAAGTGGGGGAGTGGAGATGTTGTCAGCAACGTTGGGCTCCCTCTGAGGACCACACAGAAATGATGCGTTTTCCGGCAGATGTAGCTGGAGGTCCCCGCTCTTGCCAGTGGCCACGGCCACTTCTCCACAGCGAGGATGAGTGGGCAGGATGGAGCGATCCCAGGGGCTGCAGTTGGCTTCCGGATCACCCACCGCTTGCGTCAACTGGCTGCGTAGACGTTGTTTGGTGAATAAGTGGGGAAATAGGAACAGGGATGCGCTAATAAATAGTGAATGTGGCCTAGACGCTGCCTTTGGATCTACAGCCGAAGGCGAAGGTGCGTCACTGCCGTGTTCCTGGAGAGGAATCTGGGAAAGATCACCAGGAGAATCCCGTGGGATCCCATCACCCGGAGGCAAATGCAAAGAAATGTAGAGGCACTGACCTTCAAGGTGAGGGTCTCCCACAGCTTTGCTGCAGACCACCAAGCTCTGCCACCCACACGGCAGCTGGAAGCCCCTGCGGAGGAGGGTTGGGGTGACCCCTCGGGGCCGTGGACCGCGGGGTTTGTCCTGGGGCTGCGTCCCTGCCCTGTGCCGTGCTCTCCCCATCCCGCATCCTCCTCCCAAACAGCCCCAAGGGGATGCTCACCGGGGCTTGGACCTCTTCCTACGAACCAGCAGGATCTGCGAGCTTGTTCCTGAAGGGAACAGGCAATGAGGGGGAGTTGGGATGGTTTTGGCAGTTTTTTGGCTGGGTTGTTGTTTTTGTTTTGTTTTGGGGTTTTGTTTGTTTGGTCTTAATGGTTATTCTGTGTTTCCAGCTGGAGCTTTGCCCGGAGGTCGGGGGGGGGTGTTTGTGTTTGGGGGGAGTTGTGGAATCAAAAGACCTTTGTGCTCTTCACCCTTGCTGTGAAATGCAAACACATGCATGCTTTGCAAGTCTAGCTGAAGCTTTATTTTTTTTTAAAGCCCCTGATTTTCTGTTTTATTTCCTTAGAAATACATATTTATTTGCTGTTGTGAAAGCTTACTCTGATTAGATATGTAGTTATTGTTCAATTTGAAAAAATAAGGCAGACTTCTGGAAGTGCTTTAAAAGCGATCAAGATATTCAATTACGTGCGTCTTTTCCTCTCAGAATTCATTACAGCATTTTCCTTCTTAGTTTCTTCCTGTGTCCCACACTGTAAACTAAGTATCTTACACTGGATTGCATCTTGCAAACCGAGCAGTAATCTCTGAGTCTTTGAAGGTGAAATCTGGGGGATTCATTTATTTACATATACAAGTTTATCTCGCATTAGGGTCTCGATTGTTTGTGGAATCATTTCTTTGTATAAATCCATACGATGGACCTTGTGCAAAATACTTGTGAGCAGGTATATTCCCCTTTGCAGTGGAAAGATGTTTGATTCTACTCAGAATCTTTGGTTGTGTTTTGGGGTTTTTTTAATAACTAATCTTTGCATTTTTCATGTCCCTATTATTGTCTGATATCACATGGCTGCATGCTTCAAAGGTGTTTGTAGCAGAGGCAAACACATGTACAGTATTGGTATAGCCATAACAAAATTTAAGGTTCATTGTGGCTTAGGGAAAACAAGAGCTGGGTTTTGTCCTCCAATAGATTATTGTGCCTATCCTGGCTTTAAAACATATTAGTAGGTCAAACTTAATAAAACCTGTAAATCTGGAGAAATATTTTAGTTTTTGTAGCTTGTGTAACTGCAGCCCAGCATGATTATAAGACAGGGCAGGGACTATAATTCATGGAGTGATCAGTTTACAAGACTCTTGCCTCTGTGCAGGTCGCTTGGGCTCTGTGTCCTCTACCCCCGCCTCTGAACTGGAGACAACTGGGATCTTTACTCGTAGGTACTGGCTGGAACTGGGAAATTTGGCAAGTTAAAAAGCGCAGCAAACTGGTAGGAAACAGATTAATGTGGGGCTGAGCGATGGAAAGCTCAGCTGCAGGTCAAGAAACACTAGCATGTCCTGGGTTTTATGGGTTTTTTGTGTATTGCGGTGTGGGGTTTGTTGTTTGGGGTTTGTTTTATTTTTTTGGTCAGATACAGCAAAGATGCGACTCTGCTTAATCCCTTAGAGGCACATTCGCATTTTCCCCACTTCACAAACCACGTTTCTTTGCTACCCCTGACAAGAACAGCCGTTGGAAGTGATAAATGCCATATATCCTGCTCATGGACATGGTGTCTGAAGACAGTGACTCTGAGTTAAGAGGGTTTTAAAACAAGTTATTGTTTTCCCACGGTGATTTTATTTTATTCTTTTCTGTCTCGCTGTCACTGGTAGCATGGAAGAACTTAGCTGGATTAGCAGCGAGTCAGATAAAATCTGGATGGGTTGGAGTAAGTCTGAGGGATTCTTTCCCTTTGGGAAAAGGTCTGTCTTGGATTAAGTTGCTATTTATATTTCTAATATAAAGGTACTTACGGTCCAACTAAAACTGTGAAAACTTTTCACATTCTTTACGTCCCAGTGAAAGTAATTCATACAAAATAGTCCCGGTTTTAATGGTGTTTTTCTTAAATGGCAATTCTTCCACCGTAAAATACCGCAAAAAGCTGTTGGCGTTTGCGTGAAAGATCCTGTCGTGTTTGTAGACGCAGATTTTGCTGGGAAATGGTTAAGCGAGAGCTGCTGATCTTCTGCTGGCCAGTGATTTACTGCCCACCTGGACGGAGGGAGAAGGGTCCTCAGAGAGATGGTCACAGCACGAGAGATGAGCAGTTTGGAGGGAGGATCCCTACAAGCACCCATGGCTGCAAGTGGGTCGGAGTTGAATTTGATCTTCCTTTCACTTTGCTTACTAATCAGAACACCCCACCCCTCTCCCCTAGGACGCGTTGTTCTATGAAAAGATGAGAAAAGCATCTACTTTTTGCTGCGTGTAGTGCTTAGATGCCTGTTTTGCGTGTGGAGGAGCAGAGCTGAGGCAGGTCTTCTCCGTGTTTGGAAGGGAACTTGGAGACCCTTTGCTCGGGGAGACGCTGGGGTGCACTGTCCGCTCTTGGAGGAATTAGTCACCGCATACCGGGGAGCATCCCAAGGACCGCACGTGTTTGCTTTGAGATCCATCTTGTATCTGAGTTATAGCTATAAGTTAGAGCAGATGGTTTTATCTTTGAATCATAGAGAGCTATTGCAATAAACACAACAAATAATTCGTGCATGCGGAACGTCCCAAGTGTCCTAGTAAATCCCTTAATCATTGTCTGGGTCTTATTTTCCCTCTATGCTAATATGACTTGCTGTTTTGAATAGTTTCTGTTTTCCCTGGATAGATCTCCTCTGAAAGGATGGAGACTGTGAGCTTTAACACAAGCATTTCTGACTTAAAATGAGACAGAGTCGGGTTTTGGGGCTGGGGAGCAAATGTTTCTTCTGTTCCAAAAAGTTTCTCAGGAATCTGAAAGGGATTTTTCTCAGCAAATGTTTGTTTCTTCAAGGGTGAAATTAGGTGACCTATATTCCATCTAAGGGACGCATGATAGATAGGACTTCTGCAGAGGAAGGAATTTCACTCCTGATGAATAATAATCAAATCAAAAAGAAGGAAACCACATATAACTCTTGATCCCTTTTGGACTCTGACTGTTCCCAGAAGCGAGCGTGACTAATAGGTTTGCTCCAGGGCAAGCTGAATATTTTGCTGAAGTAAAAATAAAATCCAGAAGCCCAGAATGATGTGTGTGACGTGAGTCATCCTCAGACTTCTCTAACTTGGTCCTGCTCGGTGGGACCAGATGCAGATCCCTGCTGAGCTTTGCTGCAAGGGGCACAGTGGGGCACGGAGAGTCCTGCTGCAGAATAACTGTGGGGTGACTCAACTTTGCTTTGACTCGCTGGTTGGAGTATCGGGGTGTATTATCAAGATCTTGGCGCAGAGTACAGAGGAGCGGTCCGCCTCTTTGGGATTTCTAGTGTTGGTTCTCGCAGCTGGGATTGCTGCCTTGCGTAGACACGGGCAACGTGTGTGGCCTCCCGCCTCTGCGGGAGATGCTGGTGGTGATGGTGGCCGCTGGGATGCTCCAAGTGAACTGGGACGATAAAAGCGTGATGGTTTTGCAGGGAATTGTGCAATGGGCTAGTGAGGCTTAAACTCCGCTGGGCAATAACGGGCACGTTAAGTGATGGGACAGGGCAGCGATGCTCGTGCCTGCCCGATGCGATGATCTCCGTGAGTAACTGTGGATTTCGACGAGACACAAAGAGGCAGCTGCAAGAGCTTGGGCCAATTCTTAGGGGTGCCCAGACTACGTGTTCCTTGTCGCTTGAGAAAGGATTTCACCCACACAAAACAAATACAGGTCTAAATGGAGCGTGACCCATCCTGAGTTGGTGTTTTGAAGGAGCTCAGGTCATTTCACACTTTGGGGTGGGAACTGTGCAAAAGGCCAAAGAAGGGAAAATGTCATATGATTTCCACCAAAAACCAGGCAGAAGCTGATGCCTTGGACTGTGTTGTGTTTGAGTCACTGAATTTGATTCCAAGAGAAATTAGTTGGAATTGCAACCGATGCAAACCAAAACTGGACGAAGGTACTAGGCACATGCCAAAAACTGGAGAACGGGCCAAGCTATGGAGAAGGTGGAATTTCGTGTGCGAGGGAACTCGCCTCCAGGAGGGACTTGAGAGAGTGACCTTGAAGGGGCTGATCTGCAGTGACACAATTAAAATGTATTTAAGCAATACAATTATCCATTTTATTCTTCTAAGCAAAACCAGAATAAGATCCTTCCAATAACTCGGCTTGAGAAATGTCTCAGGGTAGATAAAAATGAAGTAAAAAAATATTCCAGTAGTTTCTGGTTGTATAACACTGAACGTATCACTTATTTCTTGCCAAAAACCCTGATAAGACCTCTATATGTTTTTTCTTTTAATTAAAACTATGATTTTTATGTACAGACAAAATATTTGTGCCATATTTTTCTTTAATGGAATATTATGTCATTTCAGAGTTTGTTCCTGGTTCAGACAGTGAATTCTCAGTAGGAGGGAAGTAAATCTTTTAAAATGCATTCTCCAGTCATTCTCTCCAATACTCCTTTCAGATATTAAGAGGCCAGATGCCTGATGATAAATATTTCTGGGTTTCTATAATGCTGTGAGGATTCTGGATGTCTCTGCTGGTTTTGTTGTATTAATAGTTGCAAGAGAAATAGAAATTTGATCTTTGCTATATGTACATAAATGAAAGGGCTCTATACACTTAAAAATGCTTGTTGGGGTTTTTTTCAGTAAAACTAGCAGGATTATTTATAGGCAGTTATTTGAGTTTCTCATACTTTAAAGCAGGGATATTTAAATTTTTTTTTTAATTGAAGCCTGCTGGGTCATTGCACCCAGGTCTGTGTACCAACATGACCCTGACCATGGCTGCTCACAGCTTGCTTGGTGGCGGATGCATTTTCTCTCTGGGGAATGAGAAGAATAGCAAGAAATGTGGGAGCGGACGTTTGGAACTCTGCGTGGGCACCACTTAGACTCAGCCTAGGTCTGGAGCCCAGCCTGCCGGAGCAGCTCCCTTTGGCAGCGCCGGAGCCAGGAGGGACAGATTCAGCGCTGTGTGGTGTGGGAAGGTTCCATGATGAATGGGCTCTTGTTGGTGTGCTTCCCCACGGGAGAAAAAAGAGACAAAAACATGGGATGTTGCAGTGAAATTTGGTTTTCTTTGGAAATTATAGGGAGGAAAAGAGAGGTAAAGAACGGGATGCTTTTGAAGAGACGCTTGCCTGGCTTGTTTATTGTGTCTGCTTCTGGAAGACCTTTGCAGACGTTACTAAATGATCAGAAATGGCTGTTTTAGACGGTGATCCTCACCTCGCCTGAATGTTGGTGCAGCTGGGGATTTATCGGAAGCAGAACGTCGAGGGAAGGAGGGATGCGGGTCCGTCTGCAGCGGCTGCTGGCCGCACCGTGTGCTACATGTCCTACCGTACGATGGGAAGAGACCAGACCAGCTTCGCTTTTCCCATTAGATTTTTTTTTTTTTTTTTAACTTCTAGCTCCTATTGCATTTTCTCCATGCCCACGCTGGGACAGATGTTGGGAAATTCCTTTCCAGGGCATGGCAGCTGCGAATCACAGCTGGTTTCTTAATGCAGCTGAGCCCTGGGTATGGAGAGGAGGACAATGTTTTAAGCACGAGGCTTTAATGTATCGAGGCCTTTGGCGACTTTTTAGGCTTTACCTGTAGTCGAGGCAATCTCAAATTAAAGGGAGCTTTGTGACTGGGTCCTGGGGCCCTTGAGGCGGTTGGTTTTTGGTTAAAGACCACTCGTCCCTTCGGGTGAAATCATCCACCTCTCCAGGGAGGGAGAGCAGGCAGCACTACCAGTTCGTGAATGTGTATTTTATAGATTTATAGGAAAAAACATTAATATTGAAGAGGGGCTTCTGTCTCAGTTCTCATTGAAGCCTGTACTTTTGAACCTCGTGGAGCTCCCACTGAACGAGATTTATTGCATTAATAGGATTTATTTTATGAAGAGATCCTGCTGCAAGACGCGCCTTGTGCGAAGCGTGGCGGTGTCCGTTGCTGGAAGCATCGCATACATCTAAACCAGAACACACTGCAAAATGTTGTAACGACTAAACCTGGCACTTCTGTGAATTAATTCCGGCCAATTTGCTGACAAGCGGTGTCATTTGTAGAGCTGGCATAATGAGAAGTCTCCTGACTTGCAACCATAAGCCACTTTCCACCTGCTTTTCCATATTGGCTCCATATGGTAGGCAGGAAAATAAATCCCACTGTTTTACATTTATCTCACCATTTTGGGGCTGAGGCACAAAGGGTCTCAGTTTCCCTCCTGGGGAAGGTGAACTCGGAGGTGAGCGTGTTTCACACCTTGTTTGCAGGGGGCTTTGCTGGCAGGGTCTGCAATCCTGCTGCAGATGGGCTGCTCCAGCTCCCCACCCTCTCCAGCCCTTTCTGCCCTTTCTGCACGAGCTTTTTCCAAGGGAAAAACTCATAAAACACTTTCTTCCCTTTTGCTTTGGTTTTCTCGCTCCCCAGAACACACGTTATTCCATTTCATTGTAAGCGCTTTGTTTGCTGCCCTTAAGCCCCCTGTGAGTTGCCATGTGGTCTCTCGCCCTTTGTGCACCTCCAAGCTCGCCCAAGATGCTGCTTGGCTTTGCTCTCCCCTGATTCCTTTTCTAGACTCTACCTTGTTCAGCTACTCTTGCATACAGTTGCAAGCTGTGCTTAACGAGGACTCTGTTCCTGGCCTCCAGGACTCTGTTGCCTGTGGCCCTGCTTTTTGTCCTTCACCAATATCTGTGTCACCATCCTCTGTCTCATGTTGCTCCTCCAGCCTTTCTTAGGGCTTCTTTGTTCTTTGGAGTTTTGGTTGGTTGGTTGGTTTTTAAATTCCCTTCTGTTTTGTGGGGTTTGCTGTGGTTTTTTTGTTTGTTTGGGGTTTTTTTATCCTTTCCTATTGCTGCCTCTCGAGCTTGGGGCAAAATTTCTGCAAACACCTTTGAAGCCATTTCATCTTCCTCGTTCTGATTGCTGGGTTGCGACCAGGTTTAGGGCAGCGCCAAGCAAACTGCCCAGTACTGTTTCGTAGCTTCCTTTAAGTCCTCCAAGTCCTATATTGCCTCCTTAGTTAATTAGCAAACTTACCAGGTCCGAGACCATCTTGCTGTGCCTGCAAAACGTCGTGCACGACAACTCCTGCTCTTTCAGTGCCGGCGGTTGCACAAACCCCGTGTGGAAGGTGTATCTGCGGCTGACAACAGTGGGCACGAGTCCAGCGAAACCTTCCAAGGCGCAGCCTGGGAAGTGCTTGGCTTAAGCATCGCTCAAGGTGAAAGATGTGTTAGAAACATGAGACTGTGCCACTGCAAATGCACTTGGGTTTCCCTTTATTTGACCTTTCAGAACTGCTCTGCTGTGAGCAAACCAGGCGCAGCTTTGCTTCTGTGCTCTGCTGTGCCTGGCCCACACCTTAAATCCTAGAAAGATTAAGCCTAAGATTGTCCAGAATAGATGGTGGTTGATAAAATGTTGTCAGCATGATGACTTCCGAATAATCACCTTGTGCTCATTACGCAGTCCTCGGGCAGACACGTGTACACTGTTGGAAGAAAATTAGAGCTCGCTCTTCAGTTTTATGTTTGCAGGTGTAACCTGGCCGCTTCGTTTCAACTCCCGTTCTGCAAACTGAAACATTTGGCAGGGTTAATGGGATAAATTCCTTCATTGCAAAGTTAATGGCTTTGAAACTACTAAGCTTGCTGATCATGAAGCATTAAAAAGGATTGCTGGGCAAATCTTTAGCGATTGCTTGCATTGGATACGAGTCTGCCACTTTGATTACATAGAGCTTAATCAAATGTGAGCCTCTTGTGCTGGTGAGTTGTGGCTGGGATTTATGGATCAGCCAAAGCTGTTGACTTCAGATCCAAACCTGAGCATTCCTGCATGACAAAAAGCTGTCAGTTTTCCAAATCTTAGTTTGGTCTGTGGCCCATCTCAGCTGCCTCTGAAGAACAGGTCTCTGTTTACCCGCTTGCTGGTTGTTGGGATTGGACTGTTTGCTCTTAAAGAATATCTCTGTTCCAAAATTGGGCTTGATGTAGGCATATGGTGTTTGAAGACTGAGAAAGATTAACCCTGGATAGCTGTATGGAATTGACTCCAAGCCTCCTGGGTCCTAGTCCAGATCCCTAGCATTGAGACTTGATTTTCCTCAGATGTTAAATCTCTCACATATTGGCTTGGATGCCTGCAGCACACAGACCTAGATGTTAATGTACTTCCACTTTTGGAGCTCTTGAAAGGTGAAGTTTCTTCTTTTCCTGTAAGAGGAAAGATGGACAAGTCTGAAGCTTAAATTGAGTTATTTGGTTTGGATTTTGTATCCACTTTAGGGATATGGGGATCTGATCCTCTGGTTTAGACCCATCTCCCTTGGAGACGTTAATGCAGTTCGGTGGTAGCCTGGAGGCGTGCGACGTTCGGGAGGACAGCCAGGCGAGTCTCTGGAGGACCACCGCAAAGCGAGCTTTGGGAATCTGTCTCTGCAAACCTCCTTAGAAAGGCCCAAGCATCTCTAGTTTCAACAACCCCTGTTGTCAGAACGTCAAGTGATAGGTTTGCAATGAGATTGGTAAATGTTTTAAGTCAGAGTCGGAAACCGAAACAATTTGGCTGCTGTTTGGTGCTGGTTTATGTAAAGCAGAGTAACACAGGATTCCTTGAAGAAAGTGTTTCTCCATCTCCCACCGCCTGAAAAGCCACATTAGCGTGCTCAGAAGAAACAACTTGTGAAAAGCCTCATGTCCTGTGGCTGTATTTACGCCGCCGAGAGCTGGGTCTGCGCCAGAAGCTTCTGCAAACAGCCAGTATCTCAATCCTAGCAGACAGGAAGATGACAAAGCTCTAAAAGTGGTAGGGTTTGGGTTGGTTTTTGGTTTGGTTTGGCTTTTTAATGGCAAAATTCCTGACAACAGCAGTCCTCGTGGTGTTTTGTTCTGGCAACCAAAGCCTTGCCAGACTTGCCAGTTTAGGTCGCGTCCACAGGCTTACAAGGCTTTTAATTGGTTTCGAAAGCCTGTTGACTAGGGAAGAGGTTTTTGAGGTGGTGGCTTGAGGTCGTTGGTTTGGTTTTTTTTTTTGGCTGCTTAGCACAACAGCTTGGACTCAGTTCTGTTTGCCGGCTGCATGGTTGTCTCTGCATAGATCCAGTTCCCAGGAGAATCTACAGAGCGAGTTTGCAAAGCATCTCTAAGATTTGGATTCTGGCTTTCACTGGTTTAGTAATCCTTGGGCATCCAGATGCTCAAGGCACATTTTGAAAGGAAAGCCATGCAACCTTAAAAACAGGGAAAAATCAGCTGTAGGTGGAAATTAACTTGGCCTGTTGCACCCACTTAGAGAGCAGGCTTCCTTCTGTCTTGAACTTTTTGATTAATTGGGTTTTCTGTCGTGTTATCTAACACCAAAAAAGTACGTGTAGGATCAAGACGTGGTTGGAAGAGGTCAGAGACCCGCCTGCCTTGCAGGGCCGTCCCGCCAAGGTTCCTGGGGCACCCGGAGCAGTATGTCATTGCATGGGGGCTGGTTTGGAGCATGCAGAGGTGGCTGTTAAAAGCCCAGTTAGATGTTTTGTTCTTTGTTCCAGAAGTAGCTCAGATCTCTCTTCCCATCAGGGCACTGCTGGCTATGAACATGCCCCACTTCTTTTTGCAATATGTTGGAAATAAGAGTCATCGGCAGGCCTGGGAAGCATCTGGAGAGCGCGGGTGTGTGGTAGGGCTGTTCCCCAGGGAAGGAAGAGCAGGACGCTTCTTTCCCACGCGGGCAGAAAACATCCCTGTTCGGCAACATTCAGAGGTTCCCTCTCAGCCCCGTGTTTCTCAGAATATAATGCTCAACGAGTGCATCAAGACTCTCGTGATGGCTCATGGATTTCCAACTTCTGAGTCAGTTAGCGGACAGCCAGCGTTTTTGCCTGCCTGGATGGGCGAGCTGCCTTTTCTGCTTGGTTTCTCATCAGCTTTTGACGTTTTCTCATTTTTGTGGTGGTTTGGAGGCTTGGGTGGAGAGGTATTAAAGCATGAAGCATTTCAACTGGCTTGGGAAGTCTCTTTAACACATGCTGGACCCCCCACACCAAGATGGTAGAGACTCCAGGGATGGTGCTGTGAGTTTTCAGCGCTTCCCATTGGACTTGGAAGCACCTCGGATCTGTTGTTGGCCGTATCTGCCAAGGATGGATGACGGGACAGGGAGAGACCTCTCCTGCCTATGACCAATAAAACATGGAAATCAAAAACTAAAGATAAACTCCGTAACCTTATAGCCATGCACATAATGTAGGAATGCTCTGACTTTAAAGGTCAAGTTTGTAAAGGTTTATAGATGCTTTGCTATACTTGAGGAAGGTGATGCTGTTTCACAGGATGGGTTTCCCAGCCTTGGGAAGAAGATTAGGGAAGTGATTGGTGTAAATTATTTGTATTTCACTGCGAACAGTGCTGCGCTTTTGTGACTCTTTTTTTTTTTTTTTAAATGATGTTGCTGGTAGTTAGGATGGGGAAAATCTGAAATGCGGTGTATAGTGTATGATTTTAATATGGGTTCTATTTGAGGAAATTAAAAAAAAAGACAAAACCAAACAAACTTTACCATAATTTAATCTTCATGTGGAATTTCCTGATAAAATTTAGCTGAAAACACTGAAGCACCATTATTTTCTGACTGCGTGCATTTGACAACTTGCAAATAAGATTCCTTTGGCTGGCAGAGATCCTTTGCCCTCTGATGTACCAGTGTCAAAAGGGAGAGCCCGAAGGCAAAGATCTCTCCTTTATCTGGGCCCTTTTTCTCTTGACTCATCCGCTTTTCCATTGAGCTTGTGTCTATGTAGTTATTGGCTGGAACATCCAACTAGGACTTCAGTATTCCACCTGCATTTTTCCTTTTTTTTGGTCCTCCTACCTGTATTTTTTTTTATTTTTCGGTAGAGGTGGTTTAATGCGAGGTTAATCTCTTCCACATCTGTCTATAGTTGCCGTCAGGATCAAGCACAACTGCCCATGGCCGTTTGCTTTCCAGTTAAGTAGCAGTTAAAGCAGCTCTGCCCTTCTCTGTCTTGCCAGCAGATCTACTAAACATGGGGTGTTTTATATTTTTAAGCTCCCCAAGGCAGAGATTTTTGTGGTTCAGGTAGTGTGTTTTACACGCTGTAAAACTTTGTATGCATTTATTTTACGGTATGGAAATACTAATGAAGAGGTGTTCCTTCACCTGTGTCTGCCCTTGGATGGAGAGTCTGGGTTGTGCAATAACAGCAGCATCTTGCAAATGCGGGTAGAAAGGCAAATTTGGGTGTCATTTGCATGCACTTTTTCACCAGTATCGAGACCTGGAAGTGTTTGCAATGCCCCACCATATTAATGTGTGCATGTGGTGTTCAGTTAGCAAATGCCTGTTTATGTGCAGTTATTTTGCAAGATAAATGCCAGTATAAATTTCAGCATTGTAGGAACTTCTGTGGGAATCCCTGCAAAACACCATTAAGCCATAGTTCTTTGTGCCAATAACTTCATTATTAATTAGTGTTTAGGACTAGATTCCTGAAGTATTGTAGCCCAAAAATAGTGCAGGTAGGGCCCTCATAGGATGCCAAAAAGCACATGGATACCTAAGAACAGGAATCTCCTAAATACCTTCCCATATGCTCCTGGTGTCTGGTGTAAAGCCCAGTGTCACCAGTGGGCACATTCCCAGGAACTCCTTGTGGTTTGGACCAGGCCCGCAGCACTGGTCCCCTTCTCCCACAAATTCAATGGGCTTCCACCTCTTGCAGCTTCAGGTCCAGTTGTCACATCCCCTAAAGTGCAGGTTGGCCTGGTGGAGCCCACCAGAGCTCGGTTCCCCTGTCCCACCGAAATATCCCGGAGAACCGTGTACTTGGAGACTTCCTCTGCTCACCTATAAATGGCCTTTACACGTGCAAGTTGCTTTTATTTCTTGGACTACTTTGCGCTGGCCAAGCGCTGGCCTCCTGGAGCACTTCTTGAAGCAATTTACGTGATGTAAGGGACAGGCCAATTACCTTTATGGGCATTTTACACAGGAACGACACCATTTTAACAGTCTGTAACTTATTTGATGCATCTGTCATGCTGAAATAGGCTTTTTAAGCCTGCACAGAAACCTGTGCATTTTAAGGCAATGTTGAGGAGTTGTCTTAGTGCTTTAGAGAAGACCTGCATTGAACAGTTTCCTTCTCCATATGAAAGAAATCCACATTAATTGTCCAGGCACTGATATAATTCCAAGGCTAGTGAGAAGGTGAGAGGCAAAGGAAAGTCTGCAGGTTTTGGGATTAGCATCAGGTGATTACAGGGGAAGGGGAAAAAGAGAATAACTTCACAGTGAAACATGTGGTTGCTCTTTTGCCTCGTTTGCATTGTCAGCCTAATGATTTACAGTAGATGAAATTCATTCTGGATCGTGAGAGCAGGTTAATAAATATGCTTTTTTGGACCTGATTGAAAAGATACTGTTCTCTGATGTGTTTCCCTAAAGGTGTGCGTGCCTGTGTTTTGCCAGTCAACTGCTTTCCATGAGTAACGTGCTCTCACCCCGACACTGATTTGCGGCATAGGCGACACAGAAGGCAGGTTCAGAGGCAGATACGAGCTTTTTGTTTTTTCTTGCTTCATCCTGTTCAATGCAGAGTCTGTTTTTTAACCTAAGGTATGTTCCTTGCCCAGCCAGGAAGGCCAACCAACTTTTCTTTTTATGATCCTCTATTTGCCAAAGATTATGAATATATACATACATATATATTCCTACAAGCAAGTTGCCAAACAAAACTGTCCTCACTGTGTGTCTGCTCCCAGGTAGCTCTGCCAAAGAGCGGTTCTGGTCTAGGTTTCCTCCTCACTTCAGCTTCAATCTGTGGCAGAAGCATGGGACCAGGAGCAAAAGCGAAGTCTTCCCAGATTTCTGTGAAGACACAACTCTTGTCTTCATCTCTCATCTTGAGGCTGCGGGTGCGGAGGTGGGTGTTCACCTACGTATGCACTCACGTTCACGTGCTTCACATTTGCGATCTTGCAACGCCGCTCAATTCTCCAGCGTTCCTGACGCATCTGTGCTGAACTCCGAAACGTTTTAATGGCCAGTGTCTTAATTCAGCCCTCTCGACCAGCTGAATCCAGGAGTGAGCGTATGGAGCCCTGGAAGCCCGTCCCAGGCGGGTGAGTCACTGCTCCTCTGAGTCAGTTCCCCCGACAGCTCCGCGAGCGTCAATGACTTCACCGCCTTAGGCTTAGACTAACCCATCGCTGAAACTCTCCCAAGAAAAGAAAGATTAATGACACTGGAAGTCAAAAGAGTGGGAGTTGCATGTTTATGGTGAGTCAAGTGAAATGAAGAGCTGGACAAGAGGCGCACGTATGGGGATGTATGCGCTAACTTATGTCATTGTGTTGACAATGTGTATTGGAAAGAAAAGCACCAGTATGCAATCGAAATGCACTGGGTTCCTGGAAACCTCAAGAAGGATTTATTAGCCTGTATTCAGTGATGCTGAATGGGACTTTGCCTTTCTTTCCGTTATCCTAAGTTTTAGATCTATGGTTTAACTGCTGGCTGGTCTGAAGAGCGTGTGGCTTTTTTGTGCAGCTTTCGATATACGTAAGTGTCCCTATGGAAGGAAGTCGAAGAACTAACTGTAACATAATCCGCTCGTCAGCAGCCGGCTGAACTCCCCGAGCTTTTTGCTGATCCTTCCAACTTCCTTCACCGGACAGCGCTCCCCTTTGCCTGCAGACCATTGACGACGGCTTTGGAAGGTTGGCTCTTTAATTGAATTGCAGGGCTGGCTCTCGTTGCTCAGCTGCTGTAAGGAGGTCATGCTGCCTCCTTACCTTGTGCTTGGCCATTTCTTTTGGAAGCACCTTGAGACGAGCGAAGCAAAGTGCTCCAGTCTGATGCATTTTGCAGCTAGGATTTCCAAAAAAACAGACTGTAAAATCCCGTGACTCTGCACCTGCTATCCATCCTGGAAAAGTTCTGTATCAGCTGGACCATTCAAGGGGAGGTGGTAACCTAACAGTAAAAGCACAAGCAATGGGAGAAAGAACAGAGGGGTTTTCCCTCATCGAAGTGTTTCTCCACATCGTGAGAGAGTCTGGGTGTCCCAGTTTATCACCTGAGCTTAAGAGCCAGCGACTGAACTAGATATGAAGTATCAGTGGCTTCTTAACAACACCTGCCCAAAAGATGGGGCAGGAAACCTGGTGTTGCCATTGTCCTTGTTTTGTGGGCAATTTCAAGACCGCAGCTTCAGGCTCTCTGTCCCAAGACCCTGTATTGGCCTCTAAAGCAGAAAAGCAATAACATAAAGCAAAGTAATTAAGGTTTGGGAAACTTCTATGGAGAGCTTTCTGTTTTGTGTCAGAAATGTAGATCTGGAGTTGAGGGTCTGGTTTAAATATGATACAATCAGAAACATACCCAGAAAAATGGCTGTTTAATTAAAGAACACTTTTTAGTGCAAACCAAATAAAAACACAACAGCTGAAAGCGAGGGGCTGCAGCGAGGATCCTGAGAGGAGATAAATGCAGAGGAAGATGTGGGTGCTCTGTATCCTCATGCATAGAATCAACAGAAGATACAAAGTGAAGCCAGATGTTGGCTGGGCTGGCTCAGCTCCAGCTGTGCGCTCTGAACTTGCTGCCTACCTGGGACGTTGCTGGAGCAGCTGCTGTGTTGTAACTGGTTCTGGTTTTTGCTCCGGTTCCTAAAGCTGGCACAACACCCCCGTGATGGGATTTAAGGTTTTTGGCCAGGGAGGGAGCTTGCCGAGGTCAAGTTTGGCAGCTTTGGGTCTTGCCAGCTGCTGTTCCTTCAAAACGAACGAGAGGCAGAAATCCCTGCCCAGTTTGGTTCTGCTCTTTCCACTTGGGCACCTTTTCTCTTTTGATTTCTGTCATTTATTTCTCCTTTGGGACCCGTGGGCTGTACAGACCTGCTGCGGACTGGCGGGGCTGATGTTTTTCACCCAGCACCTTTAGAGCCCTAATCCTGCTCCTGGCTGTCAGCCCACCCAAGCAGGGCTGTCACTGGGGCCAACTGCTTCGAGGGAACTGGTGCTGGGTTTGACCATCCTTAGCTAAAATTCACCAAAAGCTCTGGTGCAAGAGGGGCTATACAGCTCCGTCAGACTCCACAGTTGTTTTTCCAATATTTCTTGTTGAAGCTCCCAATACTTCATATGAAAGCTCCCTATATTCTCGCTTTAAATATGTAATGCTTTTGAATCCCACTACTTTGTGGCCTCTATGACATCCCATGGCAGTGTGGTCTGTAGGTGGTTGTTGATTGGTTGGGTTTTTTTGGTTAGATGTGTGGGGAAATACTTTGAATTCTATTCTTGGGCTGAATGGAGTTTTCTTTGCTTTGAAGTGTCCTATCCGTTCTTGCTAGCGAGCATCACCTAAACTAAATCTGACTTCAATAGTAATGTCATTGTAATGTAATCTGTTTGCTGAACACAATTTTTCTGTCTTTTATGTTGTTGGGATAATCGATTAACGATTTTTCTGTACATCGCTGTCTGTTATGCAGTTCCCAAGTAATTTGGTTAGAAATCGCAGGGGCATTTTATACCATCAACAAGGTGCATAGTCTCGTCTGCCAATATTTTCTTATTTTTCTGATACCTGGTTAAACGGTGGTAATCGGGCAGCAGAAGAAATGCCGATAGCGATGGAGGTGCCGCTGTCCTCAGCAACATGCCAAGGGTGGCAGAGCTGGTTCCGATCGCCGGTGCTGCTGAGCTGGGAGGGTTTGGAGGTGCCGGCAGGGATTTGTCCCTGGTCACCTGTTAGCTCAGTGGTGCGGGCAGCGACGTGGCTCTTCCCCGACTCCTGAACCTCAATCTGGCAGTTTGGAAAAAAAAAAAAAAAAATAAAATGATCATCACTGTTTTCCCTGCAGTGAGGAGGGGATGAACTGGCTTTCCATAGGAATTTTCGTGTGTAATTCCCACCAGCATCAGTTTTATGCAGCTGTAGAAGGCCCCCTCTTTGCGATTGAGATGGACTAAGTGGGAGCAAGTCTGTCTTTGCTCTTGGCCAAAGGTGGAGACACTTGAGACCGTAAAACTTTCCAAGAATCTCTTACTAAGATGTATTTTAGCCCTGCTACATGGCTGCGCTTACCTCTTATTTCCAGGCCTGAAGAAGCGTGCAAGCAATTCTCAACCTGACCTTTTAAACCGAATGTACTTAAATGTACTGGGCCGAATTCCCCTGGCAGCCCCGGTGCTGGGGCTCCTGCCGGCACCCGGGGCTGTCACCGACCCCGCGCCGCGGTGCAGCGAGAGGTGACACGTGCTGAGAGGTGGGTTGTTCGTGTTTGCTGATCCCACCGTGTGAGAACGGTAACAGTTAATCCGCTGGGAGGCTGCTTGCGGAGAGAACAGATGCTTCGCTGCTAAATGTGAAATTAATGGCTTTGCACAAGCGGTTGTTGGTTGTAAATGTGTGTCTTAAGCTCTAGCGTGCTGGCTGCGTGGGGATGCTGGTGGCTGCGATGCTTCTCAGTGTCCTCCGTCCTCAGGATAAGACGCAAACTGCCTGGAAGCCTCTGTCTGCATCTGGATTTCCATAATACAAAGTTTTCAGGTCAGACCGTCCGTATACTCTGTTGCTAAATGAGAATCCGTATTTTAAAGCTTGGTACTCTTACAGAAGGAAAAAAAAACCACAACTGTTTTGCACATAGCTTCCTGAGATGAGAGCAGTTTCACTTAGCTCAGTGGAGATTTTGCAGCTGCTTTTCATAGCTCTGTCTCAAATATTGACCAACTGGCAGGCTTCTGATCTGAGATTTTTCAGGTTTTGGCTACTGAAAAAGAATGCTTTTGCTTATCAGGTTTTCAGGTTCTCAAAGGGTCTTGAACCTAAAGCAAACAAGTTTTTTAGATATTACGTTATTAGATATTATGTTAAGAGGAGGAAATGGCAGATTTTAATTTAAAAATAGACTTTTCAGTTAGCAAGTGCTAAAGTTGTCCGAACTGGCGGAGATCTGTGACGTGGGGAGTCCTTTCCCCAAAGAGCTGGTGTCCCCACGGGTGATGCTTGGCTCCAGCTGGGAAGGAAGGGGGGACGGCGTTGGACCCCATACTCAGACCTGCAAAAATCTTCGTGAATGGAAAGAATCAGGATTGTCTGGTATACTTCTCTGATAGAGGTAAATTAGAGGTTTAAGTATTTCCATGCTGTTGATTTTTCAAAAGCATTCTCAGTGTTTGAAGATGCTGATGTGCACCTAACATGAATTTTAAAAAATAATTATTGGGGTAAACGTCTTGAGTCCTGGAAAAAGCTGCTGGGACTGCTGGTAGGAGCTGCCCTGCACCTCACTGTGCTAAAGCCTCTGGGCGTCTGGGCTGGCAAGGTGACAAGTTACTGGCCATCACTGGCTTGTTGGTGACTGTCCAGCTTTCTAATGGCAAACACGAGAGGTCTGGAGCCGCTTAAACCTCTTTTAATGCTCGTTCCGTTTACCTCCCTTTGGCAAGGAGCTCGTGGTGTGAGCAGGGGCAGTTGTTGCAGAGCAGCCTCGGGCTTGTTCCTGCGGTAACTCCCTCCGCTTTGAATCCAAAAGCTCGTGGCACTGTGAATCTCAGTTGTTTTGGAAGCTGGGTTGAAGCTCATGTGGTCCTTACGAGCTTTCCTGGGATGTGCTTATCTGTGGGTTGTCGCTGGAAAACTGTCCCCGGCTCGTACACCCTTTAGTTCGAGCATCCAGCCTATTTTGGCCAGTTGTATCTAAGCTCAAGGTTGCATTTCCTCCCTTAATTTCAATCCCTGACTACGAAGCTTTTGTAACACCCTCCCCGAAAGCACAAACCTCCGCAGAGCGTGAAACGATTGGAGCCCCGAGCAGCTCTGGTTAAACCCACGCGGAGCCGCAGCGAAGCGGCAGCCAGAGCACAGCGGGTACCGGGACACCGGCTGCCAGTTCCCAGCGCTGAAAACACACCCGCTCGCACGGTTAGCACAACCGGCACAGATGCAGCACGAGCAGCTGCCAGGGAGAAGGGGAGGAGGATGAAAAAGAGACCATTTGGATGTGAAAGCAGAGGAGTTGTGTTGCAGATCTTCCCCAAACAAGAAATAGTAGCTTCAAATGCACTTAAGAGTTTTTCTGGCGATGATAACCAAAGGATGGGAAGCACATTAGGAGATTTTCCTGGTTTGGAGCAAGCAGATGTTATTGTGTCCACTGGAATCATGGCAGTGAACGTGAAGCACAACATCCCTGCTGCCCTGGCATGGATTTTGATCTCTCTCTAGCGTAAATCAGGACAGACCCCGTGGAGGGCAATGCTGTTACACCGTCGTACGCCAGAACTGGCCTGGCTTTTACGAGTCCCAAGGGTGGTATTTTGATACCTAGAAAACTAATGCTCGAGATGGATCTGACCCAAAACCCTGGATTTGAACTCTTTGCAAGTTCAGATCCGGATGCAAACTTCACAGCTGCACCCTATTGTCTCTGAGCCCAATAAAACCCTCTCTCTTGAACCACCCACAAGCTTAATGAAAATGTAGATTGAGATCAGATCATTATGGCCTGGAGCCAGCGCTGCGAAGCACGCACAGCGAATGGCCTGACTCTTCTCGTGCTCCTGGTGATGTAAACTCTGAGCGGCTCCAAGGAAACCAGCTGGATTTCCCCAGCGTGGAGCCGGTTGTAAATGGGAACAGAATAAGACCCTAAGTTTTTTTTGTTGTTGTTTTTTAAAATACATTTCTGTTTTGAGGAGCAAGTGAACTCCCATCTCATGCTGACCTAGTCTGAGAGGTCATCTTCTTCCAGGAGGAGCTTTGCCAGGAGCTGAGACTGGATTTATCCTGATTACCAAGACACATTGATGGGGAATGTGATGTCAAATGATGGCTATTTTTGTTCCAACCTCAGCCCTCTTAGTTTCTTGGGAAAGCTGATGTTAATGATGAGGAGTAGGAAAGTCTTGGGGGAGGGAAAAGAGGGAGAAAAAAGGATGAAGGTGTCTAAAGAGCTTGTGCAGGGCAATGTGGGGATCACTCCTTAGGGAAAAGGCATTTTTTGTAAAGCAAGCAGCAGCATTAGACTCCTGAGAAAACTTTTCACTGAAGGGCTGGGGCACTGGCAGAACTGAATTCTCATCTTCTGCCATCTCTTGGTCTTCTCTTTAATGAGATGTGCACAAATGAGTTAGCTTAGCTGACTAAACTAGGTTGAATGGAAGATTTGGATGGTTGGTTGAATAGAAAGTGGCTCTCGCTGCCTCAGTCACGAGCTGGCTCTAGATGCGATTTAAGTTTCACTCTGCAGATTTTCCATTCTGCCACAGTAATATTAAGTCTAGTTCCTTTGGTAGACCTAAGACCTAAGCCTCAGGTATAAACTTTTTCAGCTCCTGTTTAGTCATTAATTTTTCAAACCTTAGGGGTTTTGGATATTTTGTTTCTTGTGTTTCTTCTGGGCAGTATCGTCATAAAGAAATCTTGCTGGATCTGTGCAGCTCAAGTCCGTCCTTGGGTGGCATGAGCCGGAGTTGTGCTGCTTCTGCTGGCTCGAATCTTTGGATGTTGTTCCTCATGAAGGGTCAAGACTTATTCATGTTATTGCTGATGTCCGCATGTGTCACCTCTTGAGAGGCACCTTCACATAGAAGCAGGTCTGTGCCAGGTATCCATGTGTGTTTGTTTTGCTATATAGTAAGTGAATTTTGGGTGCTGGTTCCTCTTTTCTTGGACTCTGCTGGAGTATAAGAGGTGCTGGGAACAGAGGAAAAGTCTCGACTCGTGGGGAGCTGAGACGCCTGCTTTGGAGGACTTTAATTGGCAGGGTCATGGGTGTGCTCTTTTATTAGAGGCCATTTGCTGTTTTCCCAGAACATGAAAGGATTTTGCTGTCAACACTATGAAATAAAACATAACAGACCGAACTCAAGTGGGACTACGGTTCTGCCATTAGCATCAACTGGGGCTTGTTTCTGTGTAGCCAGTACTATAAAATCTCTCAATTTTTTCCGCTACAAAAGCCCACGAAATGGGCTGGCAAAGCAGAGGACAATATAGAAATATTAACAGCCAGGTAATGGAGTCATGTGTTTTCAGAACCTGTATCTCTGCTTACATGGATCATTTAACTTGTTTAAGTCCCTGGTATGGGGTCAGGCAGAATTCCCATCTCTTACCCTCATTTTTTCCTCAATAAAGAAGGAAAATACCATTACTTCTCTTGTTTTCCTTCAAAGAATAAAGCTTAGCACCAACAAATCACTTTGATAAAAGTTCTTTTTAAAAATACGTTTCCATGTAATGGCTTGGAAACATTCGGAGTGGATCCAAGTCATGAGCATGGTTGCGGTGATGGAGATTTGCTCTGAGCTCAAATAGTGGAGCGCTTTGGTTTTGGAGTCTGCATAGATCTGGGCAACCTTTTTCAGGATAATTTATTTGCCGAGAAATGCAATTTTGGGGTTGACTGAAAATATTTACTGGATTGGCACTAGTAGTTAATATTTCTGTAAAGGGCAGCTATGTTTTGTTTCAGTGTTTTCAGAAGTAAATATTCATGTTCTTCCATTTTGTAGTAACATTTTATAACTTGCCTGCGTTGCAATCCTTTTTGCAAAAGGGAAAATTTAACCAGACTACCAGAGCAAAATGAAGGGATTGGTCATGCATTTTGGTTGACCGGAACTTAAAGGATTATTTTTTGGTTTTTTCCTTTGCTGAGGGGAGAAAACAAATCAAAAGCTTTTGGCTGCTAGTGAAAATATAACCTTCTCTTGGCCCTTGAACAAGCCGCTGAATCTCATTTATTCTTTGTGTGATCTTGAGTCGCAGCTGCCAGTCTCCGCATGATGGGTGCTTTCTCAGCCGAGGTTTCTCATCATGAGAACAAATTAGTATTTGATTAACGCTTTGATCTTGAAGTGGCACTTCCCGGATGCTCGTTCCCTGGTGCCCGTTCCCAAGGGCCATTCTCTCCGGACAAGATCCCATCCTTTGCTAATTGAGGTCTGTGGTCACTTTGCTCTTGACTCGAGTGCACACAAGTGAGATGCTCTTAACATGCAAGGAGGGCAAATTCAGATCTCAATTAACTGTGGTCCAAGTCAGCAGTGGGCGTATTAAGGTCAGGATGTGCTTTTGTGAACCATACAGCTTATTGCACTTTAGCACAACAGTTTAAGCTGTTTGAGTGCATCCACAAAATGTCCTGATTTTCCAAGATAAAGTATTTCTTGTGGTTGAAGAGGATCCCTGCTGTGGTTTGGGCAGCGGGGTTGGGATGCAAGGGCCATGACGCTGATCCTGACTGTACATGCTGGTCTGGAATGGAGAGCAGAAGGCTCAGCTGTGGTCTCACCAGTGCTAGGGAAAACTGTTAAATGAAGGTTTCATGATTTTAGGGTTGCTGCATTGTAGGTTATTGTTACTGCTTGAGAAGAACTGTGGAAAATGAGTATAGCCAAGTAAGCGGCCCTATAGCTATTATAACTTGTGTCCAAGTTGCACTGCAGTTCTCAGCATCCATTGTGGAAACCTTCCTTGGTGCACCCACCACGTGCTGTCCCACCGCTCCAGGCGCCGCGTGTTATTCCATCTGCCCACGGTAAACAGAATGGCACGTTAGGTTTGGCTTTTAAATTATAGCTGCTCTCGAAATGGAGCAAATACCAGTGAGGCTGCTCTGTGTGATACCGCGCTTGTTTTTCCATGTCTTGAGCAGCGGGGCAGAAAAATCAGAGCCAGGCACTGGTGTGTCTGGGGGTGATGTTAAAGCATAAAAATGAGGATGAAAGAGGTTAAATACCAGTCTTGGTCATGCTGTCTACTTAATGAAGTAAAAAGAGAAAGACATTAAAACTAACGTTCAGCCCTAATTACTCCTGAGATACACCTACCCCTTGCAGTATCATCACATCTCAGGACCTCGAATCTTAAGCAGGATTATTTTTGGAATATTCTTGCAAGTCCCCCACCATCCCAGTGCAGGGGGAACGGTGGGGCAGGGGAGGATGGGGCAGCCCGTGTGCTGACTTCTCAGCAGGGATCGGCAGCTCTGGAGAAACAGCAAAGCTGCGCGGTTGGCCTCGTGTCTTGGTTTTGTCTATTTGCTCTTGTTGCTTGAAAAACTTCCTGCAGGGAGGAGGCAGTGATGTAGCTCGAGCGGGTGCCAGTAACAGAACGGCCCGTGATGTTGGCTTCACCCCAATGCGGGGAAGCACGGGCGAACCCTTCCCCCGGAGCGCCGCGGGTGCAAGGTGCAGTGGGACGCACAAAACTCTCATTTCTGCTCGTCTGCAAGTGCTTGCAGAGCTGATGTCACTTGAGAAACTACTAAAGGCCCTTCTAGTGCCTGTCACCCAAGGACTTGGTGTTCTTGGGTGGAACAGCACTCTGACAACGAAGAATAACGAGCGATTGCTTAATTTCTGTCAGCGCCTCCCGGCCCAGGCAGCGCGCTGCCTTCTGGCACGCAGCGCGCAGGAATGTTCATCCTTGGCCGCGGTTGGGGATGAGCTGGGATCTGAGCTGCGGAGCCGCCTTGTTTGTGTTATGGCTTGGGAGTCGTATCGGGGCTGTGCTGTGAATTGATGGCTGGGTTGAAGGTGCTGACAGACTCCGAGGGAGCTCCTGGTGCTGGGCTCTGTCCCTGGATGTATGGAAAGCCAGAACAGACATTTCTCCTTCATCTTCCAGCTCTTTCTCTGCCACCGTTTATTTTATTGCCCATCGCTCTTTGTTGAGAAACTACCTTTGAGGACTGTATCTCCCTGTGCTTACTTCTGCTCATCCTCACGCTGTTGACTCCTCGTTTCTCCAGCCTTCGTCATCTGGAGCAGTTTATCCACGATTTTCCATCTTTATTAACAGCACATCCGTTGTCCTGTTCCAGTGTCTCTTGCCATGTACCTCCAATGCTCTTGCTGCAGTTGTTCTCCTTGCTTTGCACGCGTTTTTGTGCAGATCTGGAGCAGAGGGAAGCTGGGGTGCCGCGTCGCCTCAATGTTTCTGCAGCAGAGCGATGTCACCAGCCTGCGTGACAAACTCGGAGCCACCCGGTGTTTTGCCTCTTGCCAAGTCTGTGCAAAGCGAGGTGAATGTACCCTGCCATAAATGTGAGGACTGGATACGCGCAAACCTCATTTAAACAAAAAGAAAGGAGCTTTTCTGTATCTGCACGTGCCGGCTCAACTCTCACCCGCATCTAGAAACCAAATGCCAAAAATGTGCCTGATTGCGACTTCCCCATATGATGCCACCCAAGACTTTAACTCATTGGTGTCTTTTTACATAATTGCATTTATTTCTGTATTTTTGCAAAAATTCTCCTAAAAGCACCTGTGGGTAATCTCCCCATTCCTAGTGTCTGCAGAGATTGATAACCGCCTCTGAACTACGGCCACGTGCATTGTAGATGTGTAGTCATGAATCCGCCTTTGTGAATGCACTTTTTTTACTCAAAGGCCTCAACATCCGGACACGTCTGTGGAAAGGAGACTATGCAAACATGAAACACGCTTTCATATTCCCCTTTCAGGCCAGCTTTGACTTTCCTTGAATATAGTGAAAACAAACAGATGTTCTCAGAAAGCCAGGGTGACCTGGAAACTATTAATTAGGTAGTGAGTGAAAGAGGAGATTGCAGTGTTTGGATTTCCTTTAAGGATAATTATTTTTAGCCGCCGCTGACGTAGCCCAGGACAAGCTAACAGCAACCTGCTGCTGGGCCAGTGGAGAAAATGTAGAAAGAAAGATCACCGTGCTTCCCGAGAGAGATGGTAGCTGAAATACTGCGATTACCTGGGATTAGTTTAATCAAAGTGTAGATATATTAATTTGGGAAAAAAACATGTATATGTGTCTCTAGTCCTGTTCCTGGAAGAGAAGCCAGAAAAACCTGTTTCTGGGTCACTTCATTTCTCCACCTCTACCTTTCTGCTCATTCATGCTCCTCTTGCGTTGGAGATGTTCAGATCTTCCGCAAAGCTCAGCGTGGCTCCCATGGTACCTTTAGCCTTGGTGTGTTTGTCCATGATGACAAATGTGCCACAGCTTAGGATACCTGAGAGGTGTTTGTCTTTCAAATCTCTTCACCCAATCCATCTTCTCGTGCCTGTTAAAAGAATAAAAATAGCAAGGCTGACTTGCGTTTGGGGAAGTTTTGTTGCTAACTACCACCTAACTGTGAAGGGCAACGCGGCTCTTGGAGGGGCTTATCCCGCTGGACCAAGGGAAGAACGACACCGAAGGTCTGTGCGTGTTTTTAAGAGCTGCTTTAGTTCCAACAGTATTTTGCCCTTTTCTCCTCAGGTGTTTGAATGGGAGTGGATTTATTCATGTTGTCAAAGACCCTGTTGATGAACGTGGGTATTTTCTTTGTTTGCAAGTGAGCTCTGTACTCTGAAATGATGAACTGTGTCACCCAGCTCAGAGGCAAGAGCCACAGCACGTGTCCGTGTTTGGTCAGTCACAGTCCAGGGAAAGCAGGAAGCTCCTGATGTAGCTCAGATAATACCTGCTGTGCTCTCTGTTTGGGACCTGATGCTTAAAACCGATGTAAACGCCAGTCATGAGCAGCTGGTTTGCTCGTCACCTCCACCTGGCTTGGGTGTAATGTGCTGGTTGACTCAGCACCCAATCCTTTTTCCCTTTCTTTGCAAACATCTCTCCAGAAGCCTTTCTAGCAGCCGTCAGTCAGTGTCCCAACAAGCAAACCTGCCAATGCACTTGGTTTTTCGTTTGTAACTTAATACCAGATGAATCTCTTCCCCCAGAGAATAACATGCTCCTGGGACAGGCAGCACAGTTTGAGTCATTGAAAACATCAGGGCAAACCTTGCGTACACAACTCGGAGGCTGTGGCTGGGCTCCAAACATCGGGAAAGCCTCAGATTGAGTGTACAGTATTAATGACAGCAGAGCATGATTACAGACCAAAAAAAAATACACAGAACAGGCTGTGTGCACCTACCCTCTGCCCTACCCAGGGCAGGACCTGCGCTTCTTCCTGCCAACTTGTAAGCCATGCTAATAATAAGTTCTTTGCACGCACGCGGTACCTTTAATCTCCGTTATCTCTGTTCCCCAGATCAGGCAGAGCACTTTGTTGGCCAAGGGTGCACAGCAGATCCTTGGCCAAGCAGAAAACAGGACCTTAGTTAGCAACTCTGTCCCTGGCTCTAACCCCTGGCCGCAGGAGTTGGCTTTCGAAGCCCACACCACCAGGTTTTCCACGTTTGTACCTCCCTTCCCAGAGCTTCACTGCGGAGACGGGAAAGGACGTTAATCCCCGCGTTGCTTCCCCGCAGCTGCGTTCCCCAAGCTCGGCTGAAGTGGGAGGCTCATGGGCTTGATGTTAAATGACCCCAGCTTGGTTTGTGGTGTCCTCTGTGGCCCGTCCAGGCTAAAGGCCACACGAGCTCTTTTAGCTGCATCCTCAGCTTCCAAGCACCTGGGGCCAGTTCTTAGAAACCTTAGACTCGTGGAAGCGGCAATGGAAGTGACTGGGCTGGAAGAGTTGGGCTCGACTGGCCGTCGGGGAGTGCGTGGGAGTCCTGGTGTCGTGTTCGGTTATGGAACTTCACCAGCTTCGTCCTCGGAGAGGGATTTGTGCTTTCGGGGCTGTTGTCGGGGAGAACCAGCCAAGAAGGAACCAGATAAGAACCACATGTAGCAGAGGACGCAGAGCGAGCCGTGTGCCGCGGCGCTGGGAGCGGGAGGATTGTGATCCCCCAACACCCCCATCGTGGGCAAAACTGGGCACCCACTCTTGATGGTGACTTTGCTGTCCACGGAGCTTTTTCAGCAATCTCCACTTGAGGATCCAGGAAATCATGTGAAAGCACTAAAGCCGGTATTAAAGCACCATGCAGGTATTAAAACCTGCCTCTCTAGATGCACACATAGATGTTTTTCAGCACAGTCCAACACAGGAGTGACACAAAGCACAGTCTTTTGGCACATTAGCATCATTATGTATGGTGTATTTTTTTGTGCATTGTTTTCTGCTCTGCTTTTCAGAGATATACAATTGCCAGGGCTCATCTGTCATGTTGCGGTGATGTGTACTTAGCTGTGAATGGTACAGGTCAGGACCTACTTATTGCCTTACCGCTGAGGAGCCCTTGTTCAGTAGCTCATCGTGACTGCAGTTATCGCACCGAGACACAGCTATAGGTTTTGTAGTTTCCTGGTGAGGAGGAAAACCTAAATATATGTATTTTACTTCTGTTAAGTAAGCATCCCATTCCTAACTCTGTTGGAAATCAATCATCCCTATGTCAGAAGTTACCCCCTCCCCCCAGACAAGGCTTTCAAGTTTGTAGTCTCTAATAGAATTTAATAATATTTATTATGTTTCCAGCACATTTATAGGGAGCAAGACTTGACTTGCTGCTTCGGGCTTTCTCGGGAAGGAAATGATGGACGGGGTTTGCTTTTACGCTGTCACGGAACCGCTGTAGGTTCACAGAGATTTAAAACTTGCAGGGACAAAGGATTTTCTTCTGTAGCTAAATCCATGATTAGTCTTAAATTTCAGCCTTGGCAGGAGGAGAGGGGCTCTCTGTCATAGGTAAGAAGTTGGAAGTAATGTTTTCCCTTGGAGAGGCTCCTGATTGTATGTACATATTGCACTTAAAAGGTGTTTAATCTTATAAACCTCCTAATGCTCTTTCCATGTAACGCTGCCATATTCCTGTCCCTGGATCATCATCACTAATGAGATGGTTGTTTCAGAATAGTCTAAATTAAAAAAGCTAAAAAAATTTAAAAATTTAAAAAGCTAAAAGCTGCTGTCACGTGCCTGTTCTTCATCATCTCATGCAGCCAACAAAACCATCAGGACATGATCACTTTGCATAGCTGAGGGGAAAAGGTGAACTGCAGGTTTTAGCACATCCTTCACCTGCTCCGGACCCTGATTCAGTCGTATGATTGTTCTGTAGGGTTGTATCTTCTGACCAGCTAGGACAAACTTAGCTTTGGGCTCTGGCTTGCTTGTATTTCTTGGCAAAAAGCTGGCAAAAAGAAGCAAGACACCCATCTCCAGGTGAAAGACCCCCTACAGCAGCTTAGATGGTGTGTCCAAGTTGCTTATAATTCTGCATTGTCCCTTGTGAGTGAGGAAAGCTCATGGCCTGGTCGTGTATTCTGGGTGTGAACTGTAGAATTGTACTATTCTGCTGTGGGTTCTCTTCTTTTTTTTTTCTCCTTTTTTTTAATTAAAAATGGGTTGACCGAATAATGTGAACGATTTGGGCATTCGCTATAGGACTAACGGCAAATTGAAGTGACGTTTGCTTAACCTACAGTGGCAGACCCAAACTTCATGGGTTTTAATTTTAATACGTATTTTACATAGGTGAGATGACAATGTTATTAAAAATGAAGAGATTTGTTGATGTAAAGTATAAACAGACATCAGCAGTAAAGCCTCTAAAGTGGTTTTTTCTTCCCCTTGTCTAACGCACCTGATGGGGTTGAGCCTGAGCAGAAGCCACCCGTCCTGCACCGTGCGCAGGAGCCAAAAACCAACGTGGGAAATTATCCTTAAGAGAAAAATAAATGGCCGAGCGTATTGGTTACCGTTTTCCTGGATGTTTGCAATTGCTGGAGGGGATAAGTCAGGCTGAGTTTTTATACATGGGGTTGTGCAAGTGCTGCAGGAGCTGGTGTCCACCAGCCCATGTGGGATGGACATGTGGGGCTGAGCCCCAGCAGCACTTTGTGAAACTCTTGATGAGCTTGGGGCAAATGAAAAGGTAACAGGTGGAGGTGGGGTGCAGTAAGAGCTCGCATGGAGCTTGTGTTTTCCACCGTGCTTTTTGATTTATGTTCGCCTTTAAACAGACTCTGCAGAACTCTGGGTTCGGTGCCATATTTTTTAGTTGCGTACATCATCCAATAAATAAATCAAGTCCCCATCAGTTTTGCCTCTGAGCAACATCCAGCTGCGATCGAGCAGGAACACAAACAAACGGTCGCTGCGTCCTTCAGATCTCCTTCCTTTGCGCACGCTTTGTTGTTTGCTGGCGATGAGCGCGAGGAGTCGCCCAGCAAAGGGACGTGGGAGGGTAATTCCCGAGTCTGCTGGTGACTCCACGGTGTGACCCTGTTCGCTGCAAGTCATGGATTTTTTTTGTACGTGCCCCGTTTTTCTCAACACGTGTCTGTCCAGCTGATCCTGTCTGAGGATAATTCACGCTGGAGGAATGCTTTAGCAGCAAGTCTGGTTTGGGTTTTTAAGGTATGACCCATTTGTGGTTCTTCCTGACTTGGTGGTGATGGAGATTCCCAGCATCGCAGAAAACTGGCTCAACAGTCAAGACCTTTAAAGGAATTTGAAATACGTGGGATGAGGCAGTAAGGGAGATGCTGGCTAGACAGCCGTAGCCACCAGGACATACTCATCCTCCTCTTCCATAGCTTCTTGCAACATCTTAGGTTGCTGACGCCAAACTCTGACCGAATCCTCAGGGGATGGATCTGGCGCAGGTTGGAAAGTGCAAGTCCTGGTGTAGGGAAATGTTTCCAGGCTGTAACAGCACTGGCAAAAATGGTCTAAAACTGCAGTTGTTCTTCTATATGTCAGCAGTTAAATATTATCTGTTTTCCAGTATTCTGAATAATAGTGAAGGAAGGGAAAATTCTCTCTGTAGGTTCCTTTGATTCTGCTTTAGACGAGTCCATGCCTATAAAAAGATGGTGACTCTGAGTGCATTCCTTCCCTGTCAGCAAGGTGTAGGTTTATCCCATAAACACATTTGGTCCCTGGGCCTTCTAGATTCATTACGTTCCTCGCTGGTGTTGGGATGTACGATGCTGCCTACACAGGCTTGTGGCTGATCAGAAGATTTTTTTTTTTTTTTTTTTTTTTGTGTCTGTGTTTTCTTTTAAGTTGACTAAACTATTTCCATCACCTGGCCTGGTAAAACTTAGCCAACTTTTTTATTTTTTTTTAATTTTTTTTTTTTTTTTTTTTTTTTTTTTTTAGAGCGTTGAGTCATTAGGATGTCAGTTGTGACTAGGCTTGCATGTCTCAGCTGTTTCTGGACTGCAGCGATAACTGATTTAAGGGGGGAACTGCCCAGCTTTCCTAAAGACTTGATTCCTCTGGTATTCTCAAAAAAAAGAAACTTTGGCCAAATCTTGAAGTCCCTGCTCAGTCAAAAGCTTAAATCTTCTCACAGGCATGCGGATTTGTTCAGTGGTAGATACGTATGTTTGAAATACAGACCTGTCTTGCTCTTCCATTTTTTCACTTCTGCCCCTCTAGCTCTGAGGCCTCCACAAGATGGATCTGTAGAGGATGTGGACCTTGGGGAGACATGAAATTACCATTTGTTGGTATTTCTGAAGTGGCTCCGTTGCTTTTTAGATTCCAGTTTTGTATCATCCAGTTTCCCCTTGATGGCTCCAGCTAAAGTAGAAAAATAAACTGAGCTCTAAAGTGTGGGGAACCTTGCTGCTTGACAGATGAGATGATGCAAAATCACTGATTTAACAGATTTTCTAATTATTGTTTTAGTGTCGTCTTTAAGTGAAGAAAATAAAATATCTTGGGCAAAACAGCTATTTGTTTGGATTACGGGGTAGAAGATACAGGCCTAGCATTTTACGCGCACAGTACAAAAGCTGTATCCATAGCCTGGAGGTGAAAGGCATCAAGCTGTGGGACCAACAAGTCATTTTTGAGCTTGTTTTTGCAACAAGTAGTAAGTGATAGGTTGAGAGGAAACGGCCTCAAGTTGCACCAGGGGAGGTCGAGGTTGGATCTTGGAACAATTTCTTCCCCCAAGGGCTGTGGGGCATTGGAACAGGCTGCCCAGGGCAGTGCTGGAGTCACCATCCCTGGAGGGGTTGGACAGACAGACATGAGGTTCTCAGGACATGGGGCAGTGCCGGGGTGGGGAACGGTTGGACTCGAGGATCTTAAAGGCCTTTTCCAACCAAAACGTGGCACAGATCCAAACACAGTCCCCTCTATGTCGTGAAGAAACCTGTGGACAAATGAAGGCGCCTCCTGCCAGAACTGCCAATGCACCTCTGGGACTGCACCAGCTTGAGCTGCAGCTGGTGGTGACAGGTAAAAACGAGGAGCTCAGCCCGAGGGCTCCTCAGCTGCCCGGACAGGTTTGCAGCCGACTTGGCGCTTACTTTAAAGCATCGCTTCTCCCAGCAGGAGGAGGAGAGGATCCTCCTTCCAGGCACGGGATCTGGCTCCCGTTTCACAGAGTCATAGAATGGTTTGGGTTGGAAGGGACCCTGAAGATTATCTAGTTCCAAACCTTATGCTGCCAATGGCCTCAGGAGAAGGAACCCAGGAGATGGGAAACCGCAGGACTGGCAGCAGCTCACTCCCTGCTCTCTCAAACTGTTTTTCTCTTCTGGGTGTGGGTTTGGTTTTTTTTTTGTCCGTGTTTTAGCAACTATTTTGTAGTGCCTGTGTATGTGACTGCATGCACAGCCCCTGTGTACCTGGGTGTTAACAAGTTGGCCGATCGTTAGCGAGTTCTGCCGGGATTTTTGCTGTAGGAAGGTGGGCTGCAGCCTGTCGGAACACCCGCCTGCCTTAAATTACGGGGAGGGAAATCCTGCTGACAAACGCCCTCGGTTGTCCCGGCGGCTTTGCGTGCGGAGCAGCTCTTGTCCGAAGGACTTGGCTGCTGATGGGGAATTCGAAGGCTCCTCTGGGGCTTTACACAACCCCTTCCTCCCCCGCCACAGAGATCTGCGCTTGGCTGGGTTGTGAGGAGCAGAAAATAGGATAGTCAGTGGGGAGAAGGGTTTGTGCACGTGCTGCGGCGTGTCCCTCATCCTGGGTGTGCCTGACGGACGTGGATGATGTAGACAGATGACGCTGTGCCATATGGCACCTCTAAACACCCACACCTCATGTGGTTTTGGATGCCGTAGCTTGTACCCCAGAGGTGCTGCTAGGAGGGGAGCTCGGAGCCCAATGTCCTCATTGGTGCAAGAGCAGGACGGGGCAGGGCGATGCTGTCCTGTGCCGACTCGGGGAGCGGAGACGGTGGAGCAACACGGGGAGCTCCAGGCAGCTGATGTTGTAAATCAGCCCGTGGCCAGCGGTGGGGACGCACATCTGGGCAGATGCTCCAGACCCGTTCTCCTCGCCCCATCCGTCGGGCTGCCCCCGAGTGCAGCAGCCTCGCTGCCGCGGGGCCAGCGCTTGGTGGAAACTTCTCACTGGGTACCTGACAGTGGCTGAAACAACATGTTATATTGCACAGAAGCTTTGCTCTTAAGGTGGATGTATTGTCACGAGGATAATAGAAAATGTTTGTGGGAGTGCTCAAGGAAATGAGGTGATTTTACAAAAAACTGTTGAGCTTTATGCAGCTGGTTCTGTTAGATTTGTTATGATCCCTCGAAGTTCAGAGAGCACAGTTTAGTGATGGTGTATACAGATGACGCCATGCTGGAGCTAAAAGAAAAAGAGTTTTGCCTGAGGGAAAACTTGGATTTTTCTTCTAGAGAGAACAAAATGCAACGGAGCAAAACCTAGACAGATTTGTTCCCAAATTTCTGATGGATGGTTGATATCTTCTGGGGAAATGGATCACTTAAAGGAATTAGTCAAAACTTAATTTGTCATCAAAATGCAGTCCTGACATTTGTTACGGGGCTTTAGATCAGCTCTCGCACCTGACTTGCATGCAGGAGTTAGATTTGCAAACGTACACATCTGTTTGCTTTAACTCGTACGTCGGTGCCAAGAGATTAGAAGGTACTGCCAGGAAAAACTCAAGTTGACGAATGGGAATTACCCTTCCTGGGATGGCTGTGAATGTTTTTAGGAAATAAAATCTCTTGCCGGTCTCTAGCAAGTCATTTGTATTATAGGCAGGATTGGTCAGTCATCTACCATTTTAATTAATTTTAGTCCAGCAGCCTCAGGTCTGCATTCCCCTTGAGCAGGCGAGTGGGATGTGTGTCCTGTACGTGGGATCTGGACCCGGAGAGGTGATGGGCAGGGAGAAAATTGCTGCTCTCCATCACGTCTCAGCATGCGTGCTATGCATGGCAACACTTAATTACTGTTTCTTAATTTGTTCTACCTTCCCCACTTATAAATCCTCCCTAGTCCATCTCTGCATAAGTACGGCAGGTCCCTGGAGATGTTCTCTGGTGAGCAATTTTGACAAAACAGCCGTGGCTCGTCACGTCCATCCTCTGCAGAGGTGGTAGGGGTGCGTGCCAAGGGTGGTGGGTCCCCACAGAGCTACGTGGAAAGGGAAGCGAAGGCCCTCAGGGTCTGCAGTGGAGTTCTGGAGGGCTCTGCTTGGCCCAGGCAGCGTGGCAGAGACGGGGGCACAGGCTTCCCACCCATCCTTGTCCTCAGTTAAGTCACCGATGCTGTTTACTTTGAAGGATCTGCTTCTCCTTTCTTTTACCTTGCTCCCCATCCCCTTTGCAGCAGATGAGTCGCCTATCTGCTCATCAGAGGCAGGCCCTGGATTTTCACATCTCTTACTGTCAAGAAGTAAAAAAAGCTTTTTCCTTTAAGAATATCCTGGGAACAGACCATCCATAGGAGTAAAGCATCCATAAATTTTACCTTGGCCTTTTCATTCTCTGTTCACACTGTGCAGTATCCCTGTGTATTCGCAGATGCGAATTTGCTGGAGGAGCCTTTACAAAGGTTCTGTGCTGGGTGCCCTGCAAAGCAGCAGCGATGGTATCGCTTGTGTCGCAATGTTTGTGGAAAAGAAACCCCAAAGTGCTGAAAACAGCCAAAGATGGGATTGATTTGGCTTGGGAGGAATGACTGTTGGCAGGCTCGGGGTGCTGGTGGCCACTGGTGTGTTTGGAGAGCCGTACCCCAACCGCGTGCCGTGGGCTGCAGAGGTCCCACCGCCGCCCAGCGTTTTCCATGGCGTCCTCTGTGCTAGAGCCTTGCAAACAACAAACTCGAGATGCTTAATTGCTGGTAATGGTAGTTGGCCTTCACAAGGGAGATTATCCCTTGTTTGAGCAGAGTGGCTTTTTGGATTTAGTGGGATCCAAGTCCATTTTCTCTTTTGGCCCATGTTTCCCCAGCGACTTTCCTCCTTTTCCTCCTGCTGCGAAGTGGAGCCGCCAGCTCTGCCCTCCCTCCCACAGCTGAGCACATTTACGGTTGTGAAGCTGTCAGACGTCTTGCCAGGGGGGCCATAAAGAACATGTGAGGCGGAGGGAAATAAAATGACCTGCCAGAGGTGCACTCCCAGGTCTAATTACATGCAGGCGGTCAGCAGAGGCGATGAGCCTCCTACCAAATCCTGCCTTAAGGATGTGTAAACCCTTTGGGGGAGCTGTTGCCCCATATACCACCATTCTTCACCCAAACCCCACCCTCAGGAGAGACCAAAGGCTGCTGAGTGCTGCTGTCAGGAAGGTCCAGTTGTGCCTTTTGCAGAGAAAGAGGCAGCGGTGGGAGCTGGTGGGGTGGGGAAGGATGGAAGAGGTTTTCTGCAAAGCTCAACCTCTGGCTGATGGTTTGCACAGGGCAGGGAACATACTGGACGTTGCTCAAGGGGGAATGGGTGGCAATGCTGGTCCCTTGCAGAAATCCAGGCTTGCTGGGAATTCTATTACCTTACGGTTTTCTTAAACCAACTGAAAGTAGGCAGGTCTGATTCACTAGTCTCCTCCCTCACCCTGCTCCCTTCAGGGTGTGGGGGGTTATTTTGAGCACTTCTTCGTTTTGTAAAACATATTAAAAATCGTTAATCTCTCCTTTATACCATGGATGGGTGAAGCGGAGCTTCCTTAGCGATACCTGCTGGGTGGTGTTTCTCGGCCGCTTGCCACCATCCAGGAGCAGATGCCCACGGTGTGATTCAAACCCCCGGGATGGCGATGCCCAGCTGGCGGGGTCCTGCTCACGGGTTCTCCTGGATGGCCCTGCAATAGCTGCGGGCGATGCGGCAGGGCAGGTCACCGGAGACGTGAGGCCAGTGTCCGCCTCCAAAAGTGCTTAATGTTTCCTCCTTTTCTGTTCTGAGCGACTGATCCAACCGCCTGAGCTTGTGTGCGTGTTTGTGTGGGCCGGCGAGGGAGCTTCCTCTCCATCCCCAGCTACGGACCTCCAGGGTGTTCCCAGTAGTGGCATGTTTGTTTTCTCTTCTCCTCGAGTTTGAAATGGAGCATGTGTTTGCCAGCGTCCAAATAGCATTTGGAACTTACTGTCTTTAAAGCTCAGTTCCATTGAGTTTTGGTTTGTTTTTTCTCTTTTCTTTGGACTTGCAGTTAGCCTCCTAGCCCAACAGCAATAAGGCATGTTTTGGATGGAAGCTCACCATGGCCAAGTTCTCGATATAGCTTCTCCAGAAATGTATTTGTCCTGCCACCTACATTTTGGAGGACTCTGTTCCCAAAGGAAACTGTTACCTGGATGCTTTTCTGCTTTTCTTTCTCTCTCTCTCTCTCTTTTTTTTTTTTTTTCCCCACCCTTCTCTTTTCTCTGGAAAGAGGAAAAAAGCCTCTTTCATCCTTCAGAAGCAATTGAATTACAGGCACCCTCTAAACACCCATCCGTCCCACAGAAGGTGCCAGAGGCAATTACATCTTGGAAACAGCTTTTCGCTCAGAGACTTGCAGCCGGCACCCTCCTCCTGGCCAGGAAGACACATTGCAGATGGGTCTGACAGCATCTCCTGCCACGGGCTGGTGTTGCTTCACCCACCACGCACCTCCCGGGCACAAGGCGCTGGGTGCAGCCAGCACGGCTGCTCCTCTTCCCTCCTTCCTTCTTTTCTTCTTTTCATTTGTTTTTCCCAGACCTATAAGCCAGTCCTGTTCCTCGGTGGGATTAAGAGCATGTTGATTTTTCAGGTTTCATCGCAGGGGTACCATGGTGGTCCTTGCCTTGAGATGTCAGTGTGTTTCTGTTGCTCTTCTTCCATGGGTTGGACTGGGCACAAGAGGAGCTGTGTTCCTCTGCTCCTGCACATGTGTTTCTGGCCATGTGAAAAACCTCCGTAACTAGTAAAGCAGTTCCCCAAAAACCTTCAGTCTGGAGAGCCTAAGGAAGAAGGTGCATAAAGTCTGCAGTGGGCTGCACAAGGGACACCTGATTTCCCCTTCCTCATCTTGCCTTCTTTGTATTTATCTTTTTAGTAATGAAAAGTGAGGTTTCTGGTGACACAGGGTGAGGTTTTCTGTTTGCACATATTACATTTCTTGGTTGGTTTGGGGTTCGTTTGGTTTGGGTTTTTTTGCAGTGAGCTAACTCTGGGATCTCAGCTGACCCAGTGTCCCATGAAATACCATCGTGGAGCATCAATCTGTTCCCGGGTGGAGGCAAATCCAGCAGTTCCCTGCTGCTGGATCGTGCTGGCTGCAGGGTGACATCTGAGGACATGGCAAACGAGTGCAGTAAAAGGCGGTTGCATCTCTGTGTAAATCTTTTATTTTAATGCACCCGTGTAAAGCTGCACATCTTGGGCAGTCGGTGGCTGTAAGGGGACTCTTGCTGTGCTGTTTATCAAACCTGTGATTAAACCACGAAACGTCTCGATTACTGTTGTGGCTGCAGGCCACGCTTCTGCGAGCGCCAGTGTGGCGCGATGGAGTTGAATAAGAAAGGTTTGTCATGGACATCGAGTGAGGAAGGTGAAACAAGGAGTGGGAAGAAAATGGGAGATGCTCTCAGCGGGAGCAACTTCTACCTGTTTTCAGCCAGGCTGAAAGAGTTCTTGCTTTGCAAGGCTCCGCTCAAGAGCTGTATCTCTGCGGAGGGATGGAGTGAAGCTGTCGGCAAGGAGTGCGAGGAGGACGGTGGGAAGCAGCGGCAGGAGAGCTGGGGTCCCGGGGGCCGCAAGGGCAGCGTCCCGCTCCGCGGGGAACACGCCGGGCCGGAGGGCTGGGAAGGGAGGTGTCCCCTCCAGATGGTCTGCTGGATGTGTCACTGTGTTTACAAAGCTTTTGAAAACATGCGCGCGCCATTGGCTTTGTAAAAAGCTGGATTTGAGTGTGTGACTGAAAGATAAATGACGTGGGACACGGAGTGTCAATAGGGTAATTCAGAGTTTTGCAATGTTTAAGGAAATCTATCAGGATTTCTCTTTCCTTGGGCCAGTGATCTAAAATGTCCTGCTCCTTTCGGCTGTCTGCCTGCTTCCAGGAGGATAAATAAGTCCTGGCATTTGCAAGCAGCTGCACTCTTCTTTGCTATTTTTACTTTGGATTAGGATTGTTTGCTTCAGAGGCAAGAGGTTTTGCGAAAGGAACTTGGGATGTTCCCAGTTGTCTTCTTGCTTTGGGGCTTTTCTGTTACTCCACAGCCACGAGGAGAGCAGCACCATGGGAAAAGGAGCGAGGATCACGTCTGATTTGCCATGTAGGTGAGCAGTGGGGTTGTGTTAGGTACTTCAGCAGGAGGCGTGATACCATGGGAGATTTTTCTTAAGGTCTAACACAGCCCCCCCCCCAGCAGCAGGTATTCTCCTGCTTCAGCCATTGAAAACTCTGATACTTCACTGCGAACATACCTGCACTTGCAGCAATTAAAAATAAGGCAATATTTTCTGTCTCAAAGTCTTTCGTTGCCTTTATCCTCCTCTGTAGTGTCATTTAATCTGGTGGTGGGAGACTGCAGAGAGTTGGAGGGAGGTGTGTATGGTATCTAAGCCTGACCCCAGGGTCCCGCTCCAAACCCTGTTGCTCAGATGTTGCAGCTAAAAGCAACAGCCTATTTCAGCTCTAAGTTCATCCCCACTCCCGTGTTTCTCGCTGAATAAGGAGGAAAAATGAGCGTTTGAGTCTTCCCCAGGATTTTGCCGTGGTCGTCTTCCTAGAGTGAAAACGCTGCAGAAAATACAGGCAGCGTGTCGTTCTGCTGTCAGTACTCGGCGTGCATGACCAGTGGGGTCTGGAATGCTGGCGTGTTCCCATCCTAGCATAAAACCCTGGTTTTACATATATATGAGATACATAAATAAAAAACGAGCCTGTCTCTTTTCACTACATCTAGCACAACAGCCAAAGAAAGGAAAACTGAAAAGAAAACAGCACTTAGCAGCATGGGCTGGAGCCCAGTCAATTGTCAGACGTTCTCCCTGCCAGAAAGTTTTGGAGATCTCTGTACAAGAAAATAGTCTTTTAATTTTTACACCAATATCTGCAGAGTACAGGATATGGAATTACGATTTCTGGTTGGGATGGTGTTACTAAAATAACAGCAGTGTGGAAAGTGGACTAGTAAACTTCAAAGACAGCATGAATGAATGCTGGTATTTGCATATCAGCAGAGGAGCAGTAGCCATAAGGATGGATGGAATTTGTCTCTGTGGCATACTTTGCTCCTGGAGCCGAGAAATAAATAGGCACGAATAGCCAAAGTACTGCATGCTTTTCTCTCGTGTGATTTGTAAAGCATATGCTACCAGAAGATGTGTAAAAAGGCTTTACTCTGGCTGGAACTTCTCACATGGCTGTTTAGGGCCCTAAAAGCTTGTCTGGAAATGGAAAAGTTGTGAGGTTTTTTATTTTGTTGAAGATTTAAGTCAAAGGGCTTTTTCCCCTCTCCTTGAACAGCTTGCTCCTATTGCAGCTGGTTTCTCTGATGCTTTGCCTTACGATATCCCCCTCGCTTCTCCTGACTTATTCCTGGTACTCCAGGTCTCTGACTCTGCCCATGTTTTCTGCGTGTTTCATAAACATAAACATGATTGATCGCTTTTTTTTTTTCAGCAAGCTGTTGAATTATTTATGGATCTGCTGGGATGCTTGAACTGCCAGCTACAGGCACCCAGCCAGCAGGGAAAGGGGCCAAATTGTGAAAGGGAAAAGCCTTTGCGCACGCTGAAATGAACTCTGAGGACGCGGGATGTGTGGTACTTGGGTTAGTGTCCTCCAAAAGGTCTCGAGCATCCCGCGAGAGCGGTGTCCCGCTCAGAAGCGTTCCCGTAACGCTGTGGAAACACCAGCGGTGGAAGGGTCTGGCCGTGCATCACGGCGAAACGCCGTCCGCTCTGCAATAAGATGGATTTAGTTCCTGACCTTTGAAATTCTAGAAAATGGTTTGTTGTCTGGGCTGAAGTGTTTCCCAGCTGTTCTTTGTCCGCTGGGTGCCACAGGCCAAGGCCGAGATGTGTCTTGCTTAGGAGCCGAAAATTGAAATGTCAGGGTGACACGGAGAGGAGCACGCGTTGGGCTGGAGGACAGCTGGGGCTGGGCTCGGGTGGATGGAGAAACGAGGAGGAGGACACGTGGTGGGTGAAGCTGGAGGAAACCACACGTGGCTGGACGTGGGAGGTCTGGGCTTTGCTGAGAATCGGGCAGCGTGGCCGGGACCCTGTGGGCTGGAGGAGCACGAGGACGATGACGGATCTGGAGGACGTTGCGTTGGCAGGGCGGTGTGGGACACCCGGCAGAGCAGCTGGTCCTCCTCAGCCGCCTCTCCCTCGCACCGTCAGCTCTTTGCTTTGACTACACCAGCTTCTACGTGCAGCAAAATGAAAGGGGAACGGTAATGAAAGCTGTGAACGATTAGCGAAGTCTGCGGCCTGGCTTTCCAGAGCTGTTAAAAAGCCTTTAGCTGTCCCTTTTCCTACTTCTGTTCCTCTTAGGGCTCTCTGGCCTGCAGACAAATTGCATTAAAAAAAAAAAAGCCATTCATAAAATGAGAGGGAAATGGGTGTATAATCTCAGCCTTGTATGTGCAAGAGGAGGAGGATGGCTGAGGGGAAACGTCGGTGTGGTTTAGGAGGAGCAGACCATTTGATTGCTGATGAGGCTTTTTGCCTGGATTCCCTCCTCCTGGATGAAAGGTGCACGGGTGGCTTTGCAGCTTCTGGATCTCCTACCCTGATCAAGATTTATTAAGAGCAATTGCAAAGGAGATTAAGGCTGTCACTCACCAGGGTGTTTGAATAAAACAGAAAATTTTAGATTTACTTGAAAACTGTTTCTGATTTTTAAAAACAAACAAACCCCCCCCACACACACCAAACACGTTCAAAGCATGTAAAAAATATCTTGTTACTGGAGTTGAGTGTGTCTTTTTTTCTTTTTTTTCCTTTTTTTTTTTTCCCCCTCTGAACTTCAGCACTGTCCCCACAGTTAACAAAAAGGGAAAAGGCTCCCGGCAGTGATCTCTGCCATGGTGGGGAGAGGTGTGTAATCGCTGCTGTTGCTGACATGTTTTTGCATCGTTGCCATAATGGACCCTGAATCAAGGCGTGATGTCTGCGCTCTCCTCTCGTTTCACCTGCTGGCTTAGCTTTTCCAGACTTAACCTTTCAGCTAAGCCTGTACATGTCTGTAGCTTCTGGGGAGAGTTATTAGGAACATGTGTCCGTTTTCATTGTGACATGGTGACAAATCGGCCAGCATGAAACAGCTGCTGCCCGGGATCGGGGCTGCAGCAGGGCTTCTGCACCAGACCCGTATTGCTTCCGAATTTAATATTCTAGCAAATATCAAGTGCCCTTTGCATGCAGCAAAATGAGAGCAGGGGGAGATGAGGTGTTCACGAATTAGCACAGCTCTGCCCTCTAAAGTCGGTGCTTTTTCCTTCCAGATGAGTGATGCACGGAAAGGGCTGTGGGGCATTGGAACAGGCTGCCCAGGGCAGTGCTGGAGTCACCAGCCCTGGAGGGGTTGGACGGACGGAGATGAGGTTCTCAGGGATACGGGCTAGTGCCAGGGGTGGGTGAATGGTTGGACTCAATGATCTCGAGGATCTGTTCCAACCAAAATGATTCTATAATTTAATAAGTGACAGTAGCCATCACACCTGACCAAGGATGGACAGATTCCCACCATGGCGGAGCTTGAAAACATGTGGCACCACTGTCAGGTTGCTAATGTGGCATCTTTAACGTGACAACCGATGGAGAACATCGGTAGGTCCCGATCTTAAATGCTTCACCCTGTGAACCGCAGCAGTAGAGGGTCTGCTGTTACGTTGTTGAACACACAATGAAATTATCTCATTCTTCCACGCATGGTTGTACCTTTAGTCATTCTGATGCCATTATCCACTTTGGAGGAGCTGTGTGGTTGTTAATACTTGATTTTCTTGCAGCTATGCCCAAGAGCTCTGGTTGAGCACCAGCATTTTAGATGTTGAAACAGAGAAAAGGGGGAGGGAGGATGATGGAGCCTCAAGAATGGAATATATTCAGGTGCGTGTTGCCCAGTCGGGAGTAAGAGGCTCTGGTGGCCACAACCTTTCCTACTGCGGTTTGGAGAACCCCTCTGCCTCCTTGGCACCATCTCCTACACGTGGGATTTAGTCATCCTTTAGGATTGAACCCAGCTATGCTGATGGTACCTTCCCGGCTTCTGTTTTCGCTGTTTGGCGCGGAGAGGGATCACCAGCTCCCTGCAAGGGAGGGCACAAAGCGATGAGGGTAAATGGATGTGTGACAATGGCCCTTCTCAGACTGTGACCCCTTGGAGAGGCAGCGATTCCAGGCTCTTCCCAATAGCTGAGTTTTCTCTGTCATAATTACTTTACTCTAGAAGGTGAGTTGATGAGGGTGGGAGTTTGCGGCAGGGTCCTCAGGCTGCCGTGGGTGGATGGAGAACTGGAGATGGGCTGTTAATGAGGGACCTTTTTTTATGGGGGTTCAGTAAAATAGGTGCAGGTACAGGAAAATAAAATAAAGGCTTATGGCACATGTGTGACAAGTTTGGAACTATGATGTGGTCTGTTCCTCAAGACGAAGCTGGAAGATTTCATAAGATGGAAAGCAGAGAGAACTTATTGGGCTTATTTGCATTTTGTGACTTCCATGTATCTAATAAATGGAGGCCAGTTTGTCAAAAAACTTAACAGCAGATGTGTTTTTTAATCCTGAATCTCTGGGATTTGTCTGTTCTGCTTATAGGTGCGTAAGTTTGGTATTTTAGGGCTGATTAAAATATTATGCACATTTCTGAAAGAGCTGCAGCAGCAGGTTTGCATTTTGAGAGCTTTGCCCACGTTTGGAATGATGTATTGTGCTGTCGTTAGGAATCCGACAGCAAAAGGATCATTATCTTTGGAAAAAAACAACCCTGAGCATTGAGGCATGGTCCTACAAACGCTAAGCAGATGTTTAATGAGGCCTAACCTGACTAATACTAAACTCATCGGGCTGCTTTCGCAAGCGCGGATACACTGTGCCTCGAAGCTACGTGTGGTTGTGGGGTTTGGAAGCCCAGCAGAGAATTTGCCCCATGTGGACCTTGGCAGGAGCACGAGCCAAGGGCTAATAGCTGCAAGGATGGAGCACCTGGCGTGGTGCATCTCGGTGATGCAAAAAAGCTGGAGGCCGAGAGGCTATAACGGGGGAGTATCACTTTTGGCTTCTGCTTTTTATACTCTTCTCATGGCTTTTAGCCCCTGTTGGAAACAAACCTTGCGTTGAATGGGTCTTGGGATGGCCACTCAGTCCACAGAGCTGGCATTGCCCTTCTGCTTGTCCGCAGCATCATGGGAGGGCATTTCAGAGTCCCCAGCGTCCCTCGTAGAAAGGATGAGATGCTTCTGATGGTGAAAAATAGCTATTTTTTTTCCCCATTCTCCTCTCTTGTTTAAGGCAGCCTGGCCATCTTTAAGGGCACAGAGTTTCCAGCTCCCTGCGTGTCCCTGGCCAGCAGAGCCCTGCTTTGGTAGGACTGGATGAAGCGGTTTTAAGACTTGGCCTGCTGTTTTCCCTGGGAATTCTGCCTGGGCCGTTTGTGAGTAAGGATGTAGGCATTTGTCCACAGGATGGCTGTAACCAACCAAGCAAACATCTTCTAAAAGTTAAAGGAAAATTCGGAGGTGACGTGCAAGGAGAGAATATTCTTGCCTTTTTTCCCCCTCTTCATTTTATGATGTAGGAAGGGTGGAAGTAGTTATTTTAGCTCTTTTTTTTTTTTTTTTTTTTTTCCTTTTTTTCCTCCCCTCATAGCAGAAATACCACTATTGCTTGTTGTTTTTCTTGGAGGTCTCCTTGAAAAACTACTAAACTTGAGGGAGAGCAGGTTTTTTTTCAGCTCTCAGGTGGAGGTCAATAGACATTTTGGAGCGAACTCCCAGATATGCTCTAAGGGTCGGTGCCGAGTGGGTGTTGAGAGAGTTATAAAACTCCTGCGTGCGCTGACCGAGTCCATAGTCATCTGCAGAGTTTCGGGTTAGACCAAACCCGGGTAAAATGAGAATACGCGGAGGTGCGGCTGGGCTCTAATGTACCGCAAAGACATGAAGGGTGGGCTCGAGTGTGGTTTGCAAGGGTAATTTTCAAGCAAAGCTCAGTGCCAGGAGCAAATAGACTCTGAGAATAGCCTTAAAAAATTAGTCTGAGAATTAAATCTTTAGGTATGGCTGCATTCCGGATATATTACAGCGATAAAAGTGCATTTTTTAGCTGAGCTCGGAAGCTGCCAACTGACACGATGCCAGTTCTAGATGCCTGCTATTAACCTTAAAACAGTCTCACATTGTTGGATTAATGAGTCACCCTTGTATCAACAGAGAGACAAGCCAAGCATATTATTTCTTCTGAGGGAAATTACTGGAAAAGACAATTCCTCCTTTTTTAAATTCCCACTTTACCTCCAGGTTTGGCATCCAGTAGCCAGCTTTGACTTTCCTCTGCAGCGAGCCTGGGGTTGCGCGAGGGAAAGGGAACGAGACCAAACCTGGGCTGGGGACAAATTTGCTTTCTTAAAATATCCTCTGATGTCACAGCTCCTGGGTGTGGAGCACGGTCGGTTTTTTTGGAAGAGGAAGAGGACAGACTGGGGCTTCTGCTGGGAAGAAAATAAACAGAGAGGAGAAGCCTTCCATTGATTGGGTCTCCCGAGGAATTAGACAGGAATTTGCTTCACGTCCCTGCATATTTTTCTCCTTACCTCTAATAAGGTTGAGTTTAGGAATTTTAAGCCTCTGGTTGCTTACCAAAAATCAGCCCTTTCTTTGAGAAGCACAAGGACTAACCAGACTGAGGGCGGGAGTCCGAACAGATGGTTGCCTGTTGGAAACTCTGGGCAGCTTTATAGTCTGAGGACAGTTTTGAAAAAAAATAAAAATTTTAAACTGGTTTTAGTTGGGTGCTGGCGGTGGTGACAGGGTGGGGAAACATTGCACGTGGCTCAATTCACCTCTGCAACAGGACCGACTGCTGGTCCTGAGAGCAATAATACCTTCCTCTTGCCCAAGGAAGCATCTACAGGATGTCTTTTGGCTGGGAGAAAGATGATGGCCCCATGGGAAGGATGGAGTTTGCCCACTGGGAGCATGGTGCAAAGGGAGATTGCAGGGTATTCAGACAAAGCTCCTATTTCTCCTTTCCACCATGTTAAGTTTATATTCAACTTGGTGTCTACAACTCCTGACATCTCCTTGCTATAGGGTGTAATTGCCTCCATGCGATTCCAGGTGGTTCCACGGGTGCCTCCGGGTCTGCCTGCTCCTGGACCATAGAATCACAGATGGTTTGGGTTGAAGGGCCCTTCCCAGCCCCCCCAGTGCCCCCCTGCCATGAGCAGGGACATCTGCACCAGCTCCGGTTGCTCAGAGCCCCGTCCAGCCTGGCCTGGGATGTCTCCAGGGATGGTTCAGCCACCACCTCTCTGGCCAACCTGGGCCAGGCTCTCACCACCCTCAGGGGCAACAATTTCTTCCTCATGTCCAAACCTGAGTTTCCCCTCTTCTAGTTTAAAACCATTACCCTTTGTCCTGCCCTGCTCTAGGGAAACAGAGAAAAACTCTCCACAGCACACCTACTTGTACAGCTGTGTCCTACAGGATGCATTTCTTCCCGCCCACAGCTGGTGCATCTGTACGCTGTGCACAAATGTCATCTTGATATAATAATTGTTTGGAAAAAGCCTTGTTTCTCTGTACTTCCAACAATGAACTCAGAGCGACTTCCCTCATGCATTCACCTTCAAAATATGCTCGCATCTTGAGCGCACGCTTCCCGCCCGTGTCTCTGCTGTGAGCAAACGCAACGCTTTCTCTGTCAAACAAATGCAAATGGAAACGGCTTCCCATGTGTCTGGAGTTCCCTGTGAAGACTCCAGCATTAAGGCGTGTGCTCGTGCGGTGAGGATTGCAGCCTCCTCCCTCTCCTTTTCGAAGTGAAGATCATGAGGGTGGTGAGAGCCTGGCCCAGGTTCCCAGAGAGGTGGTGGATGCCCCATCCCTGGAGACATCCCAGGCCGGGCTGGACGGGGCTCTGAGCAACCTGAGCTGGTGCAGATGTCCCTGCTCATGGCAGGGGGGGCACTGGGGGGCTGGGAAGGGCCCTTCAACCCAAACCATCCCGTGGTTCTATGGTCGTGATGTATTCAAAGGAGGGTCACAGAGGTCCATGTGGTGACACGTTCACAGCTGGGATGTGGGTTGTGCCTCACTGGGGGTTAGGGAGCAGATGTAGAGGATGTCAGGGCTGGGTGACACCGTCACCTTTTAAAAGCATGTCACTGCTCCAGGTCCTGTCGGGCCCTGGGCTCTCCTTGGGGTGCTCGCTGTGCCCTGGAGCACGCAGCAGTCTCAGCTCCGACTCACACATGGGGGCATCCACGTAGCAAAAACCACCGGTCCTGCTGGGAACCTCATCAGATGATGCCAAAAGGGCTGACGCCTCATTTCTCAGCCAAGGGTGGCCCCACAAAACCCAGGGTGAGGAGGTCCTGGCAGGGATCCGTCTGCTTTGGCAGCATCCCTGCCCAAGGAGCATCTGTCCTGTGGCTTAGGAGAATGTCCTCTTCAGGGATGTGAGCTGAGTGCCCGAACACGAGCCTCCTGTCTGGGAAAGAAAACAGGGGAAGATGGTTCAGGGAAGCTGCCTCCTTGCTGGAACCGAGCTGGTTTGACTGGTGTTCAGGCTGGTGGGTGTCTGAGCTGGGAATAAGCCGGGCTCAGCTGCTAAGCTGCCTGCCCAGGGAGGCGGGAGCTGTGCTCTGTGTTAAAGCTCTGTTAGTATTAGGAAGTTCCATAACAAATCATATTTTCTCTTGACCTTTCAGTTTCTGGAAATATGTAGACACAATAAACAAACATGGAAGGGATGAGCTTATGCCGAAATATGAGAATAAAGCAGAGTGGAAAGTATAAAGCAAACAAGGAAGCAATTAAGTACACAATGAAGGGAATTAACCAATATGCCATCCATTACATATTTATTTATACTCAGAGGCATAACTAATAATAAACTTCAGATTTCCACAAGGAAAACAGTCTCTGTTCCCTATTTTAAACAACCTTATGGAGTTGCAATGGTTATGGATGGAGAGATGCCTCCTGTTGCATTCTCTGTTTCCCATTTTTCCCTGGAGCGTGGTTTTCATAAGCTTTTTTTCTGGGTTTCCAGAGCACCTGGGGAACCTCTGACGCAGCTCCTGTAGCATCTCAGAGCAGAGGCCATTATTGCTTCTAAAGAGTTTTGTTTGCGCAGAGCGTAGCGGGATGGAGTCCTGCTTTGTGCTGGAGCTTCTGGGTACCACCATACTATAAATATTAAAGTAATCATCCTTGTGATCGTTGGCTTTGAGACAGGCAGATGCGGGGGTTGACCTGGCTTTTGCCAAACCTCGTGGGTGAGGTTTCAGTTTAGCTCACGGTGTGTTTTGGATCCCATGGGCTTGACTCAGTGGGGAGGGAGTCTGGGGAGAAGAACTGTTTTTTCTCTGGGCTATCTGCAAGTGGCTGGTTTGAAATACAGTATCCAAGTCCAAGCCACCTCAATGGATCTCCTCCAGTGCTGTAATGCTTGTCATGTGCGTGCTGAATTGGCCCTTTGGATAGGTGAGTGTTTTTTGGAGGCTGCGAGTACCCGCAAAGACTCTGCCAAAAATTTTGGCTGTTCAGCAACTCTGAAAATAGACGCGCTTTTGAAGTGCTTGAAAACGCGCGTGGAGGTCCAGGTGGACTTCCCTACTGGTGGAAACTACAGCGTGTTTCAAAAAGATGAACCCAGTTTGAAATCACTGTATCTTTGGAGTTGGGTCCCTCTTTTTGAAACGCCCCGTATTGCAGATAACGCAGACCCTTGCAGCGCGTGGCCCCTTCACGTGGGTGCTCCTGACGTGAACCGGAGTCCCTCTGTGCCGGCTCTGGAAGCCACGTGTGCGTGCAGGAACGGCGGCCCTCTCGCTGTAGATGTTGGTGCGCGTGTTCTTCTGCTTGCAGACCTCTCAGAGTCCTTATTTTACCACCTCTGGGGTGACGTAAAGCTGTTTCAAGGTGCTTTTCCCATTCGTTGCTGCCGCGTTGGCTGCTGGCGGGCTGCTTGGTGGCACCGCCGATGTCCGTGCCGTGGTGGTGACCGTCACCGGGAGGATGCTCCCCGGCAGCGGGATGGTGGCTCTGCCGGGATCACAGCATCTGCGCATCCCCGCGCTGCAGCCAGAGCCGAGCGCAGGATGCTAATGCCGCGCAGAATTTCCCTCTTACAGTTGGGTCTGGATATTATTATACACAGCAAAAGAAATTACGATCTCTAATCTCAGTTTATTTATGGATCCGGCTTTAGCTGTTAAAACCCCTATTTCAGATGCGATTAGAGTTCCTTTATGTCATGAAGGGCCGTTGGCACCGGTCTGTCTCTTTGGATGATGCTCTTGTGGCCCTGGTGCTCCTGCCTGCTCCGATACACGTGGCCGTGCAGAGCTTTGAGTCTCCTCCCGGATGTGCTGCCATCTTCTCCAGGGGAAAATGGACAGACCGGGATGACAAATGCTTTGCAAAGTTATTCCTTATGCTTCAGGGTTGCTCGCAATCCTTTTGGAGTTGTGCATCGTGCGGCATTTATGCTGCTTATGGGAGTAATTAATTTGTATAAAACATGGGAGATGTAAAATGTTATGGAAGTGCTTATTAGTGTTAGACGCTGTTATTAATTCTTTTTTATTTGAATTGTCGTTGTTTTATCTTCTTTCTCAGTCTAAGGACGGGATTGTGATTTCCAGCTATGTTCTTGTGAGGACCACAGTTAATGCAGCATTGTGGTTGGTATCGTAAACACTCAATGTACTCATGAACATATGGGGAAAGTATGGGGGAGTTTTTTTGCCTCATTTGCCAGTTAGTGAAATGGCTCAGTAGATGTTGCTTGAATGTTTATGGTTTTTCTTCTCTGAGCTTAGACAAAGTAGGGGAAGCGTCACGGTCCAGTTGCTTTTGAGCCATTATCAGGAAATGGAAGTGAGGGAGGATAAAAAGATCAAGTATGTAGAGTGCTACTTGCTCTAACATCCTCAGCTCTTCATGGGATGAGCTGAGGCTGCTGCAGTGCACAAGTATCCAGATGCTTTAGACTCTTGTATTTATCTTCACAACACCCTTCTCAGGCTGGGAAGTGCTGCCATTTTACAGAGAGAGAGCAAAGACACGGCAAAGAAAAAAAATACGTTGCTTAGCAAGTTGGTAACGGAGGAGGGATCCCAAGTCCCAGGTCAACTTCTGATCTCTCTGGACCTCTTCAACCTGATGAGCTTCTCCTGGGGTTCCGCTGGGCTAAGGGGTACCCAGCATGGGTCTCATGCCTCTCTCCTGCACGAAGATGTCGGTGTGTGGTTCACTGGGTCGGGTATGATCCTTCCTAGAGATGGGCCAGGATCTGTACTTTGATCCACACATCCCTGAGCTTGAGAGAAACTGAAGGCCAGACTTCACTGCTGAACCAAAACCTTGGATCCTCGTATCCCTGAACCTGGGGAAAGTTCAGATTTGGAGCTGAATGTTGTGGTTCAGGCCCATCTCGAATACTTACCTTCTGAACCCCTGAAAACAAAAACAGCGTTTGACTTTCAAAGCAGTGGAGAAGTTGAGTTAGTTTTCTGGTTCTCTTCTCTGTAGAACGCCACACGGCTTTCCCCGTGATCAGTGGAAGTTGTGTCTGTAGCAAAGAGAGCAGAGACCCCTACGTCTAAATTATGTATTGCCAGCAGGATGGTAGGATGCAAGGTTTGATAACGAGAATACATAGCCAAGGTTTTCGTCCATAAAGGCACATAACTTACCCTGTGTGAGCTTCGCCTCCTTCTACAGAGCACCAGAGAGTGCATTAGTGAAGATCCTTGTGACTGAACACATATATTCTGCATTTTTATTTACTGACTTCAAAATCACAGCATGTAATTTATCTGAGCACAAGTACAGCGGCATGCAATGGAGATTTCCAGGTCTCAGGAAGCCTCAACAAGAAGCGACCGCACAGTAAAAAAGAGGTAACGCAGGATGGGGCTCGGTGGAAGATGCTGTTCCCTGGGTCCATCTGTGCTCTCTGGAGCTGCCTCCAAAAAGTCAAGGTTTTCTCTCCTCCCCCCTTGTCTGATTGCACGTGGGGCTGTTCCAGCTCAGCTGGGCTCCTCTGAGAGCACCACAAGCCACAAAATGATGTAGAGCAGAGAAGTTAATACCCGGGTTTGGGGAACATGAAGCAGCTCATGAGGCTGACAGTGTGCGATATGGGGTCTCTCATGGTTAACATCCAGCCTGTGACTGATGAGCCCTGATGGGTGATGAGGGTTTGGGAACTTATGGAAACCAAGGTGGTGGGTCTCAGTCACCAACAAGGCAGAATAGATGCCCACGCAGCAAAACTTGCTGTCACGAGTGGTGTAACTGGCCAACGTGCTGGTAACCTCAACAGAAAGGCTGGAACCCAACCTACGATTCTGAAGGGGTTTCTCCAGGAAAAACAGCTGGAGAGGACATGCATAATGCCAGTGTGAATCTGGAGCGTAGTTCAGATTTGCTCCAGTTATTAAATTACTTTGCTGCTGCATTTTTAAAGTGCTTTATTTCAAAACTGTAAGAAGAAGGCTGTCATCTCCACCCAACCTCGCTCAACCTGATGACGAGCGTGCCTCAATGAGAGGTCAAGGCCTGCGTTCCTTCCTGCACTGGCATTGAAGATTTTCCTTGGGGGGCCGCATCAAACTCTTTACCTGGCGAAAGAAAATTAGGAAAACATGTGATATAAACATATTAGAAGTCGAAGTGATTGTTTAGCAGCTGGAAATGAAGAGAAGCCAATAGCAGGTGTTTTGTGCAAGCAGCTCCAGACTTTTTAGAGAAAGTGCTCCTCTTTTGGAGAAATTTTTCCTCTTTCGGAGAAAGCGCTCCCCCATAGCACGTGCGGATGGTGCACGTTGCCGATGGTTCCCCACAGTGATTAAAACAGGGGTATGTCTCCTTTGGAGGAGGTTTTCTGGAGCCCCAGTGGAAGCTGCTGAGATGTCACGACGGTGAAGTGTCATCCCCGCAGGGTGGGTGATGACGCTGCAATAGACTTTATCTTTTTCGTGGCGGAGGCAAAACATGTATTGAATTTGCACCTTTGGTCCCTGCCCGTCAGCAGCTGCTCTGCGCCGCTTTCCCCCACGAATCGGGCATCGTCCTCCTGATTTAAAGCAAATCGTATTAAACATCCAGCTTGTCTTCTGTGGGCATATGAGGTAAAAGTATCGCCTGTTTGTTTTCACGGCAATTATACTTTTTTTTCGCTTTACATAATTATTTTTGATTGTCATTTTTTGACAGTTTCTTGGCTGGGCTGTGCTGCAGCTGCCCTCATTAGGGGCTGTGCCAAACACAATCGTTTTGATATTGAATATTACTCAGTGGCTGCAGCCCCAGATGGCACGTGTAGTAGCAGTCGAATCCAATTACATCTACGTAATGCTTTTTAAATTGAAAGCTTGGTAGGAAAGAGATGCTGAGCTCCTCACCATTTAAGCAACTTGACTAGACTTTCTCCTAGGGCTTGACATATCAGAAACCGGAAAAAAAGGGGGCTGTCCATGTGGGTTAAGTGGAAAACTGAGTAACACCGCGTGGTTTTAGTGCCCCTGTTTCTCTATGTGTAATGCCCACGTCCCTGTGCATTGTATAGATGTGCAGCAGCGTTGCGCCCATTTGGCAGGTGAGGAGAGGCAGAGAGCGGTGAACGAGCTTGACCGAGGTCGTCACCTAATGGGACAGCAGCAGAGGTGACAGCTGAATGTCCCGGGCGGTTTGCTGTCACCAGGCTCACACCAGCACATGCCCCTCGTTGGACTCAATCAGTTCTCCCTCCTTGCCACCCTCCCCTAAATTTTCAGGCAAGCGCAGCATTTTGTTTCTTTCTCCTCTACTATGCTGTTGTATCATCTTGTTTGGGCTATTAATAAAGACTGAATCATCTCCAGCTAACGAATAAAACAATTATAGCTAAAAAGCCCCTGAGGGTGCTGAGGAGCTTTGGTGAGATGTGTTGGCCCTGGGCGATGGGGAAATGTGCACGCTTCACTTGGTTTTACTTTGTCGTTGTCCAAAATTTTCATTTATTGAGACTTTTCAGGAATGTGACATTGGCTACAAAGCATGATTCATTGTTCGGGCTGTGGTGCTGAATATCTTCAATCATGTCTTGTCTTATGCACAGTGGATGCGGAGCATATTTGATTCCTTTTCTCTTTGCTGCAGATGTGAAGGCTGCTGTTGCATCTTTCTTCAGCTGTCATCTTTTCCTTCTGGCAAAAGGAACCTCAGTCCTTCCAGTCTTCCTTCGTCAGCCACATCCTTGCTCTCTGCTCCACATATTTTAAGGCTAGAAAAGTCGAAGAGGTGATTTATTGTCCTATACAGACGGAGTTGCAACTCGTTACTTGGAAGCGTGAGTTTTCCGCTTGTCCTCGAGCTATTGCACAACCACCGTGAGCCGATGCTGCTGATAAATTCATGGTGCTGGGGCAGGAATGGGGGATGCACTGGGAGCCGCTGCTGGGAGGAGCCTCTGGACAACCCACTTGGGTGCCCACCGAGGACTAGAGAATAGATGCTGGGGAAAAAACGGAGGAAAATGGATCTGAAGGATTAGCATCAATTATTTCTATAGTGCGAGGATGTTGGAGAGGAGCCAGGGGGTTGTTGGCACCGTGTGCCCCTGTAATGGCAAGTGTCCCGTGGGAGCAGAGGAGGGGAAACCAGCCGAAAGGAGGCAGCAGGCTGGTGGGGGGTGGCTCTTGCTCTCCCAGTCAAGCTCCACCTCATCCTACCAGTGGTGATGCTGGTTTCCCCAGTCCCCTACCTGGGCTGGGGTCACAGTTACCCACTGAGACTGTCAGAATTTATTTATGAGCTCAGCCCAAACACTCATAGGAAGAAAAAAAATGCAAAGGGAATCGGCGCAGCCGCAGGCAAAAGGCAGGGAGGATGCGATGTGTCTGGCAAGCCCCGCTGCTTGTTTGCTCCTGCTTTGCATTAAGCTGTTTGCTGCGACTTAAAACAACCCAAACAAACAGCTCTTCCCGCTGGGGCAAACAGAAAAGAGGTCGTTGGGAGGGGGTTTGTGTGTGGGAGGCAGCGCCTGCCCTCGGGGAGCTGAGCGTCTCGGGGACCACAGCGCCCAGCTTGGGGACAGCCCGTGGGCTCCGTCACCGGCTCGGCCCTGGCAAAGCTGAGCCGCTGCAACGTGGTTTGTGTTAAATGTTCTTTTCATCCCGTGCGGAAGACGTGGACGTGTGTGAAGTTCATTGCATGTACATGCTGGGCTTTTTTCCTTTTTTTAAATTTATGTCACATTTTTTAGATGTTAAGGCTTCTGGATCTTGTAAGGAAGGCATTCTTATGGCGGCTGAAACCGCTTCTTCATTGGAAATTCTCCTAAATCCTACTCAAAAATGTATATGAAAGAATCTAATAGTTGAAAGCAAAGCAAACCATTTTTAGCAATCCAAGATGCATTTATAACATTTTTAAATTAGCTTAAAATTTTGTGGGAAATTATTTCCAGTCACTGGCCATTTCTGAGTGTATGATTTCAAGAGGATGTTAACAAATAGTAGCTCTTCTCTTGGTACTGCGGTTGCATCGGGGATTTCCAGTCCCAAAGGTTTCAGATGCAATTCAGATGCTGCTTTTTCTGAAGTGTTTAATGTGAGAAGTTTCTGAAGCTCCACCGCAATTGTTCTTCCATTAGCAGTGAAACCCAGCGCGCTCTCCGAAACATCCAAAATTGAGGATGCAGGATCTTCCTTGGTGTGCAGCGATATTCGTTGTTGAGGGTGAGGAGCACTGTGAGCACGAGTCAAATCAAGTTTGTTCCCATCTCAAGTGACGCCTTCCTGGCATTGCCAGGGATATCGGGCAGAGTTGTGATGCAGAATTGAAGCAAAATTAGTTTGTAGTTCACCCAAATGTAGCTTTGGGGAGGAGAATGAAGACATGAGGATGTTGTCTCCATCTGCGATGGTTCAACTCATGGCGTTGGGACTCCAGCGTTATACCTAGTAGAAGAACATGCTCCTCCAAAAGCAGGGGCAGGATTTCACCCTTGCCTGTTGCTCAATGCCAGCAAGATGTGTCCAGTGATAGCCAGAGGTTCCTGCCCGTGGACCAGCCGTTTGGTAGGGTTGGGCCATGGCTGCCGAGAGGTCTCCAAGCTAGGGATGGAGTTGGAAGAGGTTTCACATCAGCAGTTCACCCTGTTCTGCTGTGCACTGGATGTGATGCGGGAAAAACACTTCAGCCAAGGCTCTTTGGGGTGGTTGAACTCCAGTGGTTGCATCACAAACCTTCATCCCTGTTGCTGTCCCCAGAGCCGCAGGGGGCAAGACCCACGTGGGTGGGTCTTGGGGGGAATGAGCTGTGTCCTGTGTGGTGCTGCTGCTCCCCAGTGGGTTTTTCGATGTCTCTGGGTCGGTGAGAGCTGTGCTTTGAGAAACTAGGAGCGTTTGCAGCCATCAGCTCCCTGCCCCGTGCTGCTCTTAGGGACAAACTCAAGCTCATAAATCTCCTCCTCAGCAGGGAGCGTTTGTGCTATAAACTAATTAGGCAATTGGTTAAATGCCACAAACACCTTTGCCCTCATTAGAGACCAATAACAATCCTGAGTAGGTGCTGAAATGCCTTGTTAACAAAAGCAGCGCCTCCTCTCTGGGACATGGGCTGCAAAAGCAAGCCAGCAGCCCAAGGATGCAGGGAGCCCTGATGCTAATTTGGTGCACTGCTAATGATTTAAATGTCAATTAGCTAGTCCCGTGATATGTGGAAGGAAGCCCTGGGCCACAAAGGCAAGGCATGGAGGGATGTACTTGTATTTGCCATGGAAATGAAGAATCTGTCAGTTTTGTGTGATGAAGAGTTTCTTTCCTTTTTCATCTGTCCTGCTGCTCTGTTGAGTCGGTGCTGTTCTCCTCCTTTTTCCAAATTACAGTTGCATCTCCTGCATTGCCTGTATTCAGATATGCCCTGATATACAGTTTGCCCTGCCTTGAGGTGGGGGACCAGATCTGTCTCCATCAAACTTCGTAGTTGAAGGACTGTTACACCATTTTTTAAAAAAATCCAAGATTTGCAGCACTCGTCCAAAGGCAGTGCCCATGCAAGTGGTTGCTTTTAGAACCAGCAAAAATGCATCTAGACTTTGAATACCTATTTGGTATTTGATTTTTTTTTCCCCTCATGCTGTGTTTGCTCTTTTTGCAGGAGCAGGGCTGCATCTGCATGTGTATTTTTCTTGCAGTTGTTTCGCGTGATACTGGTGGTACACGGACCATCAGCCAGGAGCTGCTAGGCTGCATGATGGTTTGGGGTTTTTTTTTTTCTTTGCTCCTTTCATGCCCAATTTTGATATAACCTCCAAAAAAATCAGTGGTACCGAAGCGAGCTGGAGGTGCATCTCATCATAGTGTCTGTTTATCACTGCAGATTAGAGGCTTGTGTTTGTGATACGCAGTGAAGATGTTGCAACTAGTCTGGAGTTTATATTTCTGCTATGTTAGTGTATGGCCAAGATGTGCAAGAAAGACAACACAAAGCAGCGTCAAGCTGGTAAAAGGGAGACATAGTGGAAAAAAAAAAATCTAGGAGTGAGGAATTTTCTATAATGATTACCAAGAGTGGCAAAAAAAAAAAAAAAATTGCTTAAGCCAGGCGGAAATTCCTGATTCAGAAATGGGGCTAAGGCAGGTACTCCAGGCCAAGTGTTCTGCCCAGACACGTCCTGCTGAACACACTCCCGGTTTCTCCAGCGGAGCAGGGAGCTCGAGCAGCATTCTTGGGATGCCATCCAGGGAGGGATGTGCGAAAGGGTCATGACGTTGTGCATGAGATTCTGCGTTTGCCCAGGTCGCGTGTCGCTGGGAATGACACAGAGCAAATGGCAGATTCCTTATAATAGTGGTTTTGTGGAGGGGTAAAAGGTACAGCTGCAGCCGCTTCCAGATGTGCAGTGAGGAAGGACTTGTCTCCCCCGCCGTTCCTCCTCACCAAATGCCTTTAAATACCATTTTCCATCCCTAAGGTTCACCCCAAAAGGCCCGTTAACATTTCCACACAGATGTGTTCGGGTGCTGATGGGTCCCTGATTCATTTGCTTGAAAAGCAAAAACTCGCTCACAGCTGGTTGAAAAATCGAGGGAGACATTTTGTAGAAGTAATAATAATGTTCAATGAAGAAATCCCTTGTGGATTTTCTCAACCTTTGCTGCTTAATGAACCAACTGATTCAGCCTGGAGTGTTGAAATAATCCTTCCAAGGACGTTGGAGCACAGTCCCATTAAATCAGGCGAAAGATTTTACTGCAGAACTTTTGTTAATGAACCAAGGTTTTGTTGTCAAAGGAAGAAATGGGGCTTTTTCTGACCTGGCAGGTGAATTCATTTAGATTTCTTTCCATGCATTTTAGGCTGACACCTAATCATCAATAACAGTTTGCAATGTTTATTTTTCTTCTTTTGTTATTAACCAAGGGACAATGGAGAGGTTTGTAGAGAGGAAATCCCACAAGTCCTGTTTAATACAAAGACAACACCTCCTTCAGCTCAGGAAATCCCTGAGCTGCATTTTTTTGAGGCTGGGAGAATATTCTGGGGGAAAAAAATACAGCATGTTTATTGTATTCTTAAACCATTCCCTAGACTTCTGCTTTTGGCCACTTTTAGTGGCAAAATACTGAGCTAGAGGGACTTCACAAAGCCGTTGTTATTACAGCCAATGTCATTGGGTTGTTCCTATCTCTTTTAATTAGTGTTCTAGAAATGCTGATGAACAATTGCACAGAGGTTTTTTTTGTCATCTTCATCATCCTGCTTTTCTTCTCACCCTTCTTCTGGCAGCCTCTTTGCTGTTAACTGGCTTTTCCTCCGACCATGGTACCACCGGCCTTTCTGAAGAGGTCACTCGGATGGGCACAGCTGTGCACAGCTGCTTTGGAGGGTTTGATCTCCCACCCTCCAGAGCACCCCTGAGGATGCTCAAGCCTCCAGTGCTTTGCTCTTGGGTACCACAGCTGCCAGAGCGGTGTCAGCTCCATCATGGAACGCAGCAAATCTTCTCCAGATTTCCAAATGAAGCATTTATTATCTATATGCCCTTTAATGTTGATGCTCCTCTGTCTCATCCAAGAAAAGGGATTTCAGTGAATGACGATTGTGTGTGGAAGGTAGTGACTCGTATCAGGAACTCTGTTGATTTGAATGGCAAAACTAAGATCTTCATGAGGGTGAAGCGCTGATGGTGTCCCTGTTCAGGACCTTCACCACGAATTCAAAAGCTCTAGGTCCACTTAGCACTCTCAGAATACACACATGTTTCGTTCACTATTCACCGGAGATCCCCTCTCAAAATACAAACAGGGATCTTAGCTGAAAATCCTTCCCTTGTTGAAGCCAAAGACCAAATTCCCCTTCCCTTAGATAGGACCAGGATTTCCAGCCCTGCAAAAGCCTGTGTTTGACCTCTGCCTACCTTAGAGCAGCCAGGAGGTGAAGCAAGCTGGTCTGTAGTGGATCAGACAAGCTGTAAGTGAAGCCTGTTAGCAGAGGCACTCGGAACTAGACATCATTATCGTCTTTCCCATCAAAGCCATTTGGCTCTCGGTTGCCAAACCAGTGCCAAGCCCCAGTGACCTTTCAGACTCATCACTGTGCTTAGAAGATTTACAGTGGAAAAAAGCTACTTCTTGCAAGGAAACTCTTGCTCCTTCCTCCCAGGAGAGCATCTAGCCACAATGACTCATTCGTTCAGCATCCCGGCTTCCCGTAACTGTCCGACAGTGGCTACAAGGCAGAGGCTTGGGGAGAATCCGTGCTTGAGATAGGGTGATGTAAGCTCCTGCTCTGGCTTCTCCCGGCTTTCCAGACTGTTCAAAGTTCAAAGCTTCAGTCTCATCACTCCATCACCCAGCAGGCCAGCCCTGGCTCGAGCACCGAGTTGCTTCTCCTTGAAGTGATGACATTTTAAAAGGGCTTTGGAATGACGAAGGTCCCAGAGTCCCGGAGGAAATGGAGGTGAAGCTCACTGACAGACAGGACCCAGGTTTCCAGAAGATCCGCCTAAGTCACTGTCTGCCTGTCTTCAGGCAGAGCTGCAAACCACATTTGGCGTTTGTACTGGAGCCACCATGGAGATTTTCATTTTGAGTTGCCAAGATGTTCTCTACAAGGTACTGGTACCCTGTAGAGTAGCCCTTGGAGAAGGAATTCCGTTATTCTGGGATAAATGGAAAATTAAGTATACTGAAGTCAGGAGGGAGACTGCTGCTTCGCGCGTAAAAGAGGAGAAAAAATGAAATGGGGAGATGAGTCCAAGCCCTGAAGTGGCATTCAGTTCAGATTTCAAACATGTCAAAAATCCATAAGTAGATTTATACTCGAACCCCGTTAAAAAGTTCAAGGTCTGTCGGAAAACTGGGAGTCGGGTTTGGATTGTAAAGTTTCCTGCCTCCACCAGATTTAGATGCTCTCTGATCTGGGACCTTGCTCAGGCCTGTCTCTGATTACAGAGCCGTGAACAAATGGGTCTGTTGAGGGATCTGCGTTGGCTGGTCTGCAGGAGCCACCACCCTCCTTCAAACAGAGCAAGAGACTCAACAGGGTCTCGAGCTGGGGAACGTGAGAGCAGCACCAAGGCGTTTGACGTGAGGTTGTTTGAATGTTGGTGGTTTCTGCCTGTGGGACTCTTTGTGTCCTCTGCTATCAACATTCTCTGAATCCAAACCACATGGATTTTTTCCCGATGTCAGGTAGATGCAGTCACATTCCTCGGGCTGCCAAGTGCAAGGTGAGATCCCAAGAAGTATGCGGCAGGCTTTTTTTGAAAAGGGCTCCATCATCTCCAGAGCTCCCAAGCAAAAGTTACCCAGAAATTCCCACAGCAGGCAAAACAGACTCAAACCAAAAACCTTGATGTAAATCTAAACCATGATGTTCACTGGGGTAAAAACTGTCCTTTTATGCGATGCAGCCTGGATCTTGAGAAGTGCATGAAAGCCAAATCTGAAGTCAGTCTTAGTGAAAACTTGCTGTGCTCTTGGGTTGCTTCTTGGCCTTTCTCTCCATCCCTCTTCCTTGAACTTCTCCAGCGTGCAGCCTCTGCTGGGGTGGATATTCACAAGCTATAATCCTCCCTCTGATATTTCCAAGAGACCTGGGGCCACGAGGAGAAGACAGCTCTCTGCCTTGGGTCAGTTCTTCATCTCGTAGCCCTCAGGGGATGCCAGCAGCATCAGGAGGCCAGGAGCAGCTGTGGGATGGGGAAAATTGTCCAGAATGTGCCTGAATTAATCTTCTTGCTCCGTCACAAGGCGAGCACACAGCACAGGCTACCTAGAAAGGATGAATGGAAAACAAACAGACATTGCGGAATATTTTTGTTCCCTGTGGGATGGGCGGCTGCCAGGCAGAGCTCCATTCTGCAGGACGGAGGACTGATCTGTGCTCTTTTTGTTTCCACCATTTCCAAAGGGTTTCCATTTAGGTTTTCAAGTGAATGGATGTGCTCCTGGGAGCACGGCTCATGCCAAGCTGGCTTCACTTCTCTGGGGCCAGGACATGGTGGTTTCGGGCTGGGTTGTGAGTGGTGAAGTTTTGTTTGCCTGCCTCCTGCCAGCAGGAGCTCGGGTTAGGATCCGCAGGCAGGCAAAAAGAGTCCCAAGAAGGTCAAAAAAAATGGGCCAGAATCTCCCTTGCCCCCATATCGGGTTTGAAGCCCCGAGCAGCGGAAAGGGCAAGCAGAGCGCGGCTTTCCAAAGCAGCTGACTGATGGTGCGGGGATTTCAGGGAGAATTGATTGTAGCATCTCTGCCGATGGCTGCCACGGATTTCCAGCTGCCCATTGCGGGGTCATCCCGCTGCCTTCCAGCTGGGAACCGGTATTTTGGGACTCAGGGAGGTGCTCGTAGGAGGTGTTGATTATCTGCGGTTGCTCCATCCCAGCAGAAGTTTTTGGGTGGAAAGCTGTACCACCAGAGCACATGGGAACAGAGCGAGGCTTTTCTTTCCCACCAAATTTCAGCTTGATTTATTATGCGCCTGCTCAGCAAGGAGGGATTCCAGCGCTGGAAGGATTGTGTTATCTGGGTTGTGCTGTTAACGAGGCCACCATGTTGATTAACCATCAGCCTGCAATATTATCTCGACAAGGTCCCTCTGTCCCTCTGCAGTGACTGACACTTTTCCCTGAATAGACAGGCTGGAGAAAGTCCTCAAGACTCATTGTTTGGGATTAAAATAAATAGCAGCCGAGGTGGAGCAGGGCTGGTGGCAGATGTTTGCACAAAGATTGCACAACTTCTGGCCGCTGAGGATCGAGCTGCCCAATTAAAACCAGCTACAGATGAGGAAGAGGGGTGGATGCATGAGAACGCTGATTAGGGATAAGAAGTAATTAGGTGTGAAATGCCTGGGAATAGCTCGAGTCAGGGGATGCAGAGGGAGCAGGAGAATGAGTGGAGAAGGGATCCTGTTTTGCAAAGTTAAATCTACAGGCTGGACTTTTCGGTGTGAAGCTGGCAGCGCTGGCATAAAGAAAACAGGTGACTTGAGAACTTGTTTGATTTCCCTTCCTTCCCCTCCAGCTTTTTTCCCCAGCAGTGATGATCTGCCAATTCAGCTCTGCGTAAAAATGACACATCTGGCAGTTCTACCCAGGAACTCCAGCCCAAATCTCTTTGCTTTGCTAACAACTCAATCTTTTGTCATATTCTGGGCCACCCGCGAACCTCAGAGAAGTTAAAAATGCCAGCAAATCTGCCTATCTAAGCTGTGCCGGCAGGATCTGGCAGCAACCAAGGTGGTCACGAGCTGCAGCTTGTGATGGTCCCACCACATGCAGCTGATGGGCACGTGCTACGTTGGATCCTTGCTGGGCAGTCACAGCCTCCTTGATGTGTGAGGTCATGGTGTGGAAGGTGGATTCTAGGAAGGACAGAGGCAGGCTGGTCAGAGATCACATTTACACGGCTTTTAGCTGCTTTTGGGAGTCTGTGGTGGGGCAGAAGAAGGGTATGATCTGCGTTAGCATCTCTGCACATGCCCAGGCTGGGAATCGTCCCTTCAATTCCCCTCTGAGCTGGTGTGTCAGCCTCTGGATCCAGCTGTGACCGTCTTTGGCTGCCCTGGAGAAGAATTTAATCTGACTCACTACACACTCCTAGTTTTGGTGATAATCGTGGTACGCAAACTGTCCAGAAATGTATATACCCATTCCTATGGGTGCACATGGGCATGTATTTAGAAGAGAAATCAGCATGTTGGTCCCATGATGTGGTTTGCAGAAAGAAGTCGTCTAACCTATCCGAGATTGCATTCAAAGGATCTTGGCTTGGTTGGTTGATGGTGGGGCGGGCTGCTCCGTGGGACCAGCTTCAGGGGGTGGTGAAGTTGGGAAGGGAGCACATTTGCTGCCCAGTTTTTGTGCCCTGGGTAGGGGTGGGCATGAGAAAACCAAGTTGACGGTGCCTGTTTGGGGCTGAGGATGGGTCACCAACTTGTGCTGAAGCCAACAGCTTGGAAACCGTCCCCAAACTCCATCTCCTTGAGAGCACCAGATGTTGAATCCAGGCTGAGATTCCCAGGGCAAAAGAAATGTGCTGTAAGCAAAGATTTGCTAAACACCAGCACCGTGAAATGTAGAAATGCCAGCAAGGAGAGGAAAGCTGCACCTTGTGGAGTGGGACTACTCACAAGGCACAGGAGATGGAGATGCCAACACCCCTCGGTTTTCAGGCCGCTGCTTCTTAAATCAGCTGGAGCAGATGCCTTCAGCATCCAGGGATGCTGCTTCATGGGGCTTCTTCCATCTGAGCCTCTGTCAGCTGCAAGTTAAACAGGGAAAACGCGTAGAAGAGGTTCAGGTGCTGGCAGCTTGTCCCGTGCTTCCAGATGTACATCTGAAATCTGCAGCTACCTCTCCAGTCCTCCTAAAAATCACCACCACCATCACCCCCAAACCAAACAAAACCCTGAAATACCTCCTCGTTGGAAATATTCCCAATCCCCGACCTATTTTCCTTGCCTGCACTCACCAGTGGACAACTACAGGAACCAGAGAGGTTTTATGTTTTGTTGTCATTTTTCAGTTTTGAGTGGGGTTTTCTTTTTTCTAAAACCTGTGAAGTCCCAAGGCAGCTCGTGTGTTTGGAATTGCTGAACAAGGTAATTGCTTAATACAGTCCCTTGGAGGGCCTGGTTTTTTAAGTGGAGAGAGGAGTGTGTTGATTTGGTCACGTGCCAACCAGGAAATACCAAAAAGCTGAAGATGGACCCGTTACAAACAGGCTAACCAACCTCAGATGTCCCTTCAATATTGGAATATGGAAGGTAATAGAGAGCACATGTGTCCTGTAAATAATGAGATTATTAACAAATACACAGAAATAAAGCCATTTGGCTGCCTCGGTGAAACACTGAAGCCACTGGTGTCAGCTGAAATCCCTTAATTGCCCCCAGTTGCCTTGTAACGGGTGTTTTTCCTGCAGCCTGTCAAGATCTGAGGTTCTCTGTTGGGTTTCCCATCTCCTGTGCAGCACAGTTTAATCCTACACTTTCCTCCTGTGGAAGGGCCGGAGAACAGATGCTGATGCTCTGGGCCACGAGATGTTGGTAGGACCAAGGATGCTGTGGGGAAAAGCATCAAGTGCACTTAATTGCTTGAGCCTAAAAGCCTGGGGAGGAAGGAAGTGAGTCAGAGTTGGAAAGACCCTCAGGAAAACTTGCAGTTCTCGAAGCAGGGAACCCAGAGTCAGATTTTCAGCCCATCCTTTGGCACCCCTGCAAGCGCTGACCCTGTTTAAGAGGTTGCCGGGAGCTGCAGGTGCTTGTGCGGGTTGTAAAGCAATCAGCTTGTTTGTCTCCGTGCCGAAAGATGGCTCAAGGAAACCTGCTTTGGGCATCCAGCCTTTAAATACTGACCCGGATTTTAGTTCCCGTGTTTGTGCTTCCTTTCCTGGGGCTGGGACCAAGGTTTTGGCAGACATCAATGCAGCATACGTGTATGCGTACGTTCTTCCTTGAGAGGAAGGAGGAGGGAGAACTGTGTTGAAAGCAAGATGCCTTCACAGCCACGAGGATGGGGAAAGGTCCTTTATCATGCGGGATGGGACAGAGGCAACGTGAGCAGCGGCTGGGTGAGAAGGATGGTGCTGACCTCGTGCATTTGAGCTGGGAAGTTTTAAGCCATTTTTAGCTGCATGGCTGTGAAGGGGAAGGGAGGGAGGGAGAAATACCACGCGGTTAGTGTTACATCCCCGACACAATAGGAACTTTTATTAGCAATTTTCCATTGTGTCGCAAATGGCAAAGATCATGGTTATATTTGCATGTTTCAGACTGTCCTGGAGAGTTAGCTTTCCTCTTGCGATTGGGTAATAGTTTTCACATTGCATTAGCTTCAGCATTTGGAGTGAGAGACGAAAGCCGCAGCTGAAGAGCACCAGTTCTGCCGTCGCGGACCTTCATTCTTACCTGGTATTTCAACCTACAAACAAACGTGTTGTAAGAAACTTGATCTTTGTGAGATAGAAAAAGAGGAGGTGGCAGGTGGGCAGTACCTTTGCTCCAGGGCTATTGATTGCACTCTCAGGCCAATAACAATGTATGCATTCCTGGCTAGAATAACAATAAGGACATTTCTTTGCTCTGGGATAAGTCAAGATTTAACTAGATTTATGCTTGGCTCTGCAGAAGACTTGCAGCTATTGACAGTCTGAAAGAAATTAGGCCAAGAAAACAAAACCGAATCAACTGGGAATCATCGGAGCTTTCGGTCTGCAGTGTTGCTTCCAGGAACGTAGGACCCAGGCGCTTTGACTCTGGGCCATGGCCATGTCGTTTTTGGTGGGTTTTTTTCCTTTTGAGATTTCGCACAGTGCGTTCCGTGGGGGAGTTCTGCTCTGCGGTCTGGATGAAGCTGTGATGTGCATCTTTCTAGTCGTGGGACCCAGAGCATGGTCACCAAACCATTGGCTGGTGTCAGGATGGAGACTCAGAGAGCTCAGGCCTCTCCTTGCCTTCCCCTGCATGGCCAGGCATGGCTGTAATGCCAACGGTAGATGGGAAAAGTCACCACAGCACTGTTCCCTAGGTCATTGTCCTCCTCTCGCAGCCCTTCACAAGCTCTCTAGTCTCTGTGCAACACCACTAGAACAGAAATCCCTAGTTAAAGCATCTTGCCAAAGGGTGGGAAGCTGTTGCTGCTGAAGGCAACCTGCTCCGCTGAGCCTTGGTGCTTCTTCCTAAGAGAGACAAACGGATAATTTTTTGTATGTGCTTTCTAGAAACCGTCAGGTTAACCCCTTTGTCCTGAGAAATATTGTTAAATTGATGTTGATCCCAGCCTTGGGTCTATTTTCTCTTGTTCCCCCAACAGACCTTCTATTTTTAGAGTTTACTCTTGATTCACTTTAGGGTTGTGCCAAACATTGGAAATGAAACCCAGTGTGCTGCGGACAGGGTTTTCATCCTGAGGTTGGACTTTGTACCAGGACTTTATCAAGGTGCTTGAGCTATAGGGTGAGCTTCCTTGAGCTTGGTGCTATACAAGACCCAGGTGCCTTCTGAACAAGGTACCCTCCCTGCCCTCTGCTTTGCTAGACCCAACTCCACCTCTGCTGCGTAAGCCCAAGGGAAGAAGCATACGTGTACTATACAGCATGAAGGTCAGGATGACATTAGGGTTGTAGAGTGTCTATTTGTCCATTCTGCTCACAGAAAAAGCCTTCATGTTTTGTTACCATCTGGACAGCAAATGTGCCCTACTACGGGAACTCAGTTTTGACCTTTGCTCATTTTGTTTAAGAATGAATATAAGGCAAATGTGTAACATTTGCACTAGGGATCTCCTGTCGGCACCACAGTTAGGTCGGGAGAGCTGACTTGGCCGTGTTGCTTGTGTCATGTATTTATGATACATGTATATAGATGCATATGTTTGAGTTTATTCTTCTTCTTTGGCTGAAGCTGGAGAAGACAGAACCTCTGTTTGAAGGAAGGGTGTTCCCGACGTTACCATTTTGGATCTGTGATTATTAGTTTTAATGAGAACAGCAAGTCCCACCATATGCCAAGAGCTCCACACAACGTTCGCCTTGATGCCGGTGGCATGGTCGTCGTCAGGAGACAAGCGGATCTGCTGTGGGTCCTTTGATTCATGGTGCCTGTTGCATGGATCGTGACCATGGGTTAATCTGACCTCCTGCAGACCATGAACACGTTGTTGCTTGTTTTATCAGCCGTTAGCACAGAGGACTTGTGGTGTTTGGTGATCTCTGACATTCGGGCTGTTCAGCAGGTGACTGTCAGACTTGTAGCTCAAGCATGATGGAGAAAGCTTGGATGAGTCCTTCCCCATAGCCGTTGGCTGGATTTGGCTAACTGAGACCCCCGCCTGCATGCTTTCCTCCTTCCTTCCGTTTAGAAGTCCTAACATCCAGCAAAACCCCAGCATAACCTGTATGCAAAGACTTGGAGCTCTTTTTTGGAGGAGGAGGAAAGCTCAACCTTCCATTTATTAAGCGACCTTGTAGCTCACTACCAAAGCAGATTGGGGAAGCAGAGTTGAGCACCCTGACTCAAAATGAGGAGGTTTAGTTGGTTAAACATCTATTGAAGGTTGGAACTGCTGCTGTCAGTGCTGGGATAGCCCCCTTGCGTTCGCCTGGCTCGGTACGAGCTCGCAACAGCCCCGACTCCATCCAACACCCTTCAGCTCCCTGCGACATCCCCACTAGATGCTGTGACTCACTTCATAAGTGTTTAAATGAGTCTTGCCAAGATTAAATTGGAAAATAAACCCCCACGGCTCAGGCTTGAGCTGTTGAGATTATGGAGATTGATCAAACAGCACAATTAAATGTATTTATTAAATAAATGGGTGGTTTATCTGCCTTTCGCCTTGTGGCTGCAGGGCCAATGCTGAGCTGTTTCTGGCTTTAAATGGGTCCCACTGTGCAGACACCAGCACAGGCGAGGGCTGAATCGAGCCTTTGCTTTGGACTATTGAGCGAGACCAGCCAGTTTTGCTTTTCTGGGTTGGTACATGGTTTAGTTTGCCCGTTTTCTTGCGCTGGCTGAAAAGCTGCCCAGCGTGGGCTCTTCCAGACAGGCCTGGGGGTGTTTCCATTTGTGCCAAGAAAACCAGGCTTTGACGGTCGAAACAACTTTGTCCTTCCATCTCATGTCCCTCACAGTAAAAAAAAGTATGTCTATCTTCTTTTTCTTCTTTTTTTTTTTTTTTTTTGGTAATGTGACTTTGTTTAAAAACGCAAAGCCCGGTCTGCATCCCACCCACTCTAGCACTGTCCCTTTAAAATCTGATTTTGGCAGCGGGTCCGGTGGCTGCGGCTCCTGTCCCGAGCAGATGGCTTTAGTTAGGCGAGATTCGGTGGCAGGTCCCCGGGATGCCGAATCTCTGCCTTCTTCTGTCATCAATAAAGCCATTGAGAGAATCTTCAATAAATAAACAAAAAAGCATTTTTCAGCAGACAGTGGGATGGAAAATGACTCATAGGAAAACAGGGTATAAAGTACACTCTAGTATTAGGTAGTACATGTGTCGAGTTTCTGTTTGGGGTCCAAGAATGCTGTGGTTTTCTCTTCAGGCTTATGCCATTGTGGAATAATGTCATTGTGGAGTATTTGGTCAAGATGAGCTGATTGAGTCTGGTGGTTACTTACAAATATATATCTCTGTAATTTTTCAGCGTTCGGAAAGTCTGTGACACGCAGTTTTTGGGAGGCTACGGGCAATTATTGCCGTCGCTGTTTCCAGCCCTGCCGAATGCCATGAAAACTGCTGGCATCATGCTTTCTCTTCTCTTTTCCTTTTTTTCATTCGTGTAGGACCTACTTTTTTTTCTTGGGTTGGGTGCAAACAAACTGGGCAGGATCCTTTGTGCTGGCTTAGACCTACTGAAGGACTAATCCAGTCCTAAGGAGAAGCAGGGAGGAGAACACGTGATACTAATGCAAACAAAGAAAAATCCTCAGGGGCTGGAGGAAAAGGGGTGAGAAACATCCTGCACAGAACCCACCGTGGCAAAGTTGGGGACCCCCAGCAGTACCAGTGGGGGTCACCAGAAAGGCTTTTGGAGGAGAAACCTTAATCTGCAAACCCTTGCTCCTTCTCTGTGGACATGAACGGATGCACTGGGAAAAGGGACATTTCAGGTGATACTTGTTCCAGCAAGTCATCCCCAGAGTTCAGGAGATGCTTGAGGAGGGCCGATAGCCAATTTCTCTTTCCTTGTATCTTGTGATCTTCATTTTCAACACAATAGTCCCTAGAAACACCGCCGTATCCATTTTTGGTAGGCGGTGGTGGGATATTCTGATTTCTTCCCGTTATTTAAGTGAGCTGATGATTAGAAAAGGAGAAAAAACTCTCTTTAACAGTTTGGTCTCCAGACTCTTGACAGAAAAAAAATGTGCATTTTGATGATCCGAACTCTAGAAATTATAACTGTGTGATCCTGTTAGCCGTTATCATCACTTCTGCCTCCCGGTCTGCGCCGCACGGGGGTTTGACAGCTCAGGGTCAGCCCCAGGCAGCCCCTGCTCGAGCATCGTTGAGCAGCAAAAAGGAAACGTCCAAGGATGAACTCGAAGGAAAAGGGCTCGTGCTGCAGCCTCAATGAAATATTTATAGAGCATTATATAGACGACTGCGGACAGGCTTTAAAAACGGGGAACACTTGAAGCAAAACGAGGCCTCATTTTCTAGCGTTTCCTAGCCAAAGAAATAAAAAAGCACATATACAAAGAGCCATTTCTAGTTTTGCCCATCTGTTGCAATCCCTCATGTGTGCTGCCTTCTTTTTGGTTTGTTTTCGGCAGTTTTTGTTGGTAATGGATGCAGGGTGTACATGTGCATGAACCTCAATGGAGGATTCTGCCCAGTGGCCAGAAGGAAAGCAGAGGTGCCCTCGCAGGAGGTGGTTTTGTCTGGCAGCTCATTTTTGAGAAGGGCTGGTGTATGTTTGCTGAAAATTGCTCCTGAAGCATATACGAGCCTGCTAATGACTTGCTGAAGGAGTACATAATTAGCTTTATTTTTCTTACCATTGCAATCTGCACCTTTGTATCACCATTAAGCTAATATTAGCTTAATGCAGAACGTTAATTATGGACACATAGAGTGTGCTTATAAACATTATAAATATGTATTATATTAAGGCATAAATATAAATGCGTATCGGTGGAAAAAGGAGCGAAGGGTCACCAGTTGAGCACATCTCTGGGGGCGTCCAGTGCCTGGACGAGGTCTTGGCATTTCCAGGATGGAGGAACATCTGGGTGGTTCAGGAATAACGTGGTCCAGCATCTGCCGGGGAAAGCCCTTCCAGCCACATCACATCACAGCGATGGCATGTGCCATTCCTTCGATGCAATTATTCTTCATAGGCTCATTGACCTGAAACTAAACTCTTGGAAAAGCTGAGATTTGAGGCAGCTTTTGTCTGTCCGACTCCGAACAGGGAGAGATGGGGCTCCGGGGGAAGGGGCAGACATGGGGGAAGCCGTTTTGCCATTCCCGTGGATGTTTTTAGGGGATTAAGAAGGGAACGATCACTCTCCAGGCCTGTCTCAAGGTTTAAGAATTACCTGGAGGGGCCGCTGGAATCCATTTTTGGATGACTGGAGATTTTTTCCTATCTGCAGTGACAGAAAGCGAGCCCAGCGGTCTGCAAACACCCGCCGAGCTGTCAGAAGAATGCTGGCTGATCTCTGGAGCTCGGTGGAAGGCTGACCCACGGCAGGCTGTCCCGGGGGCCAGCTGGGCCCCTCTGCCCATCACCACGGGGCGCTGGGGACAGAGGACGAGCATCAATCTGGTTGCTCCACCACTTGGGTTTGGAGAGGAATGGAGGAAGAGGAGGAAGCAGGGGAAGAGTCCTGCATTTCCCTGAGGTTTGTTGTTGCCTCTTCCGATCTCCTGGAAACGCCCAAATTTTGCACTGGGAAGGTGGTGTTGGAGAGGAGCAGTTTGGGTCCCCACCACTCTATCTCCCCAAGCCCAGAGGAACTGCTTCTGCCAAGGGCCTGGCTGGTAACTAGAAAGACTGAAAGGTTTTTGGGGAAAGAAACAAAGTTTTGGGGGCTACAAGGAGCCCTGACTCCATCCACAGCATCATCTCAGCTGGAGGGAGACGTGCGACCTGGTGGAGAGTCCTTCCCAGTCCTGTACCTGGAGAGCGGACATGGGCACCACTGTCACAAGCGACGTTTGCTCTGCCTTCTAGCTTTTTTTTCTAAAATTTCTTAAGTGCTTTCCCCTCCTTGCTGTTTTTATTGCTAATATCCCCCGTTTTTATTGCTGGTATCCCCGGATAAAGCGGTTAGTGAGAAAACAGAGGAGCAGTAACAAAGACCTTTTTGTTTGCTAACAAAATCTCATGATGTTTTTGGGGTTTTTTTCATCTTCCCAAAGGTGTCCGGCAGCAGGTGAGGGGCTGGGACTGGAGCACAGCTTAACGCCGAGGCCATCCCGGACAGCTCTGCTGCCCGCCGGAGTGCGGACCCGCTCAAGGAACGGGAAGGAAATAGCCTTTAATTTCTCCTGAACTGGTAAATCAATGAACACGATGCAGAATGTTTTCTCCACCGTGCTTTCGTGCCCAGGGACAGGACTTTGCTTGTGAGGTTTTATTTGCAGCTATAGAGGTTGTACCTTCCCGATTTACATACATATACGTTCTTATGACGTGGTGCTACTGACAGCGTGAGTCACAGTTATACTGCACCGTCCAAAATAACTGCTCTGTAGAGACCCAGATGTTCAGCTTGTGAAAGTCAGCACTCGAGTCTCGCCATTGGGAAGCGGGGAATACCTCGGGCAGCACGGAGATCTTGGCCGTGGAGGTTGCGTGCGTGTATATGTGTATATGACACTGCGCTTGGTTCCTGTGTTTTTCTGGGTGCTCCAGGTTCTGCATCCTTGGGACGCATTCTCTGCCCTCCCTTTCTCTTTGGTGCTCATAAGATGCTGTTGCAGCCCAAGACATGATCTAATTTTTTCTTACGCCTTATCTTTGCAAAACGAGCATTGCAGGCTGCTGTTTTCCAAATTCAGGACTTTAGGGCAGTTCTCTCCTTCAGGAAAAAAAAAAAAAAAAAGGAGGAAAAAAATCACTCTAGAAGCCCAAGAGCACCGAGCAGCCTTCCATTAAGGGGTGTTCCTAAACAACCCTACAATAACAAATGAGAGAGGTGCCCACAGCCCGTTAATGGAGGACCAGCCTGTGCTACACAAAGATTTTCACCAACCCTCTTGTATTTGACCAGGTCTTGTGGGCAACCCTAAAAAAATACAAAACCAATATGCAGATGGGAACAAGGTAAAAAGAATGTTATAAAAGAGAAACATGTTTCACTTTCCAGCTTCTAGGGAGTTGGAAATAACATTAAGAAAGATGTTGTTAGTTAATACTGATGAATGATCCTCTGGCAGCACCATTAATCAAAGCTAATCATTGAAATGTTTTTGAGAGCGGAAATTTGTATGCGCTGGTTTTGATTCCTGTATAGAATAAATGGCTTTGTTGGTCTCTTCTATGGAGTCTGACAAGCACCCAGTGACCTGCTGTTTTCTTGACCTTCTGATGACTCAGGAAGATCTAGAGGGCCCAGCAGAGGTTTTGCTGGTGTTAAGAGCTCGAGTTAATACTTCTCAAAGCAGCTACAGGAGTCGATGCACATCCCCATTGGACCTTGGGGTGATTTTACGTGTGATTTTTAGCTCTGATCTTTATTTATTTGCTTTTGCTGAGCGTGTGCATTTGCAGTCCAGGTATCTCTTTGGTATAGACTTGCGATTCAGGGAGGATGATTTATTCCCTTGTATTTCCAAGTCATCGCTCCACAAACAATCCTGCAACAATTCCGCATCCATCCCCCCTCCTAAACGCTGCGTTTGGATGTGTAAAGGTCTCTTGCTTATTCATACCAGGAAAATTACTCTTCTGCTTACCCACTTTGCAAAGATATTTGTGCAGTGCAGGTGTGACAGAAAAGATTGGCCCAAGTGCTTTATTCAGCACGTGTCCTATAAAAACTAGTTAAACTCCCCATCCAGGAGACTGAAGAGTGATTTGAGGTCAAAAGCTTCAGGTGACTAGCCGGCCAATTCTGATTTTATGGGTCCCACAAGTTTCCCGGACACCTTTTCATGCAGAGGACAGCCAGGTGAGCTCTGCAAATAACAACCACCATCAGGTCCGGTGTGAGGATCCCTCTGTGCAAAAGCTCACAGCTGGTTTCCAGGCCATCGATTTTACACAAAGGCTGGAAAGTTGTGTGTGCCTTTTGCACAGTTTTTTCTTGCAATGGCAAAACGAAATTCCTCAGCGAGAGCTGAACCCTGGATCATCTGTTTAAAGAAATGCGGAGTCTTGCCAAGCTGATAGAAAGGAAAACTGGAGGAGTATAAAAATTTATATCCTGTTTCATACCACACAGTTGCAAGTGGTTGACAAGGACACTTGTGCACCCAAGCCACTCTGCTTTGCAATTAGGGAAACTAATTGCAATAATGGGAGATGGAACACAAGGGTCAGCCAGCAGCCAAGGACCAGCCCGTGGCTGTCAATAGTTTTAGCAACCACAGTCAATGGTAACAAATTTTATGGTGGTGGTGGGACCACAGTGCAGAAGAATAAGAAATCAGAGAAGGGAAATGCATATAAAGTGCCTTGGAAATCCCCCCGCCATTGCGGCGTTACCTTCCTAAATGGCTCCTAACCCCAGCCCACGTCCTTCTGAATGAGCCATTCTGTACGTTATGTGTCAGCAAAGGCTCGTATTTGTTTTTTTTCTCTTTGTCTCAGTGCTTCAGATAACTTTTTGCCGTGCAATCCCCGATGTTTATTTTTTCTCCCAAAGAGCTGATAGCTAAATATATTCTCAATCTCCACACGTTGACTTTTGCTGTTTACTTAATGACCTTCGCTCACTTCAGTATGATTAAGTTCCTCTGTATCTGGGTGTTTTGGTTAGCATTAAATTCCCTTTATTTTGCAAACTTCGTTTCCACACCGTGCTTTCTCCCAGTTGCCTTCCTGTAAGTGAGGAGGGCGGTTTTCCATCCAGGTTTCCCCTCCTCCCACTACTCCTGTTTTGCAATTTTTCCTTCCTGGCTTTTCCCTGACCGGCTTTCCAGTTCTTGCCTCTGGGAGCATGAAAATCCACCCTGGGACAAGACACTTTCTCCAGCAAAACCAAAACTTTCTGCTGCCGAGGGGGAGCCAACGCTGCCATGGGGAAAGTGCTCGAGATCCGCATCCCTTCATCACATCACCTGCTTGGGACGTCCCCAAAATCCAGCCCGTCGCAGAACCCGGGCCCTTTACACAGTGTTGGGTTAACGGTTGGACTCGCTCTTAAAGGTCTTTTCCAACCGAAATGATTCTGTGATTTTATCCTCACTGCCACCGTCAAGGGATGGTGGTGGCGGGTCTCGTTGCTCGTGCGCCAAGGCAAGGAACCGCTTGGCCGCCGTCCGTCTGTTAACGGTGACTCAAAGCGTGGGGTGACGTTTGGGATTCGTGCATGGGTGGGTTGTTTTATTCCCTCGTTTTGTGGCGTGGTGTCCAGTCGAGCGTCTGTGCGGCTGGGAGGGAGAGCGGGGCTCAGCCCTGCAACAGCAACCGAAACGCTCCACCTGGAGGTGAAAGCAAATTATAACGGGGGCTCGGTGGCCAGCTGGGATCTGGAGATCAGCAGCTGAACCAAAAAAAAAAAAGGGTAGATATTTACCTCGTGTTGACCCGTAACCGAGGCTATATTGAGGAAAAGAAGCTGTGATTTAAAAGGAAATAAAATGCCCGGCTTAACCCCTGGATCAGTATAGTGCTGTTAGCATGAAGTCCCTGTTAGTCTCCTTTCTTTTAGTAATTACTTTAATTCCAACTCGAATGTGGATAAACATAGTAGTTTCACCTAAAGTTCATATTAATGAATATACTTGCTTCTAAATGTTCTCTGCATCATGAAGTGAAAAGCAACTTAAATATTCTGTGTAATAGGGGCTATAAAATTTCATACTAGTGGACACACTAGCATTGAACTTAAATTTGTATGGAATTTTATTAAAAGCTTTCCAGACAAAAGCCACCATTTTCTGTTGAGATCAGGCATCATCCTTCTAGCAGCTCTATATTCAGATCGTTAATGGTTGGACTCGATGATCCTACAGGTCTTTTCCAACCAAAACGATTCGATGGTTCTAAGGCTCTTCTTTCCCTGGCACTGAGTATCTGCCTCTTCTTCCAATTTTACTTCTTTCAAACATACATCTTAAATATCCTGTGCAACTCCTGATGTTCACCATTCAACCTGCCTGCGGTTTATAGAAACAGCATTTTTCGGTTACGAGCAATTTACTGAAATGAAGTCACGCGGACTAATTAGAACGACAATTCCGAGAGCTCAGGACCTCGGGGAAAGTTGGGGCTGTGTTTGAGGCGGTCTCTGTGTATTTTGGAATAACAGCTCGCTGCTAGCTCCGATGAGCGCTGAGCTGGATGAGCCGGTGAGCTGATCCACCGCGCATTTCCACTGTTCCTGCAAACAAAAAAACCCCTCCATCATCTCTGGGGATATTTTGCACGTACATATTGCTCCAAGGGAATTTAGTGCTGAATATACGTGGAAAATAACCAAAATATATAGTCGTATATCTTGCAAGACTTACAGGAAATTAGCGCAAGTGAATTACCCTAAACAAAATTACCCTGCCACAGAGCACATGTGTTCCAAGGAAGAATTTGAAAATCATTTGAGAAGGGTTGGTTTTTTTTTTCTTTGCAAAGCTAATGGATCTCATAATTTTGCACAACCCTATTGGAAAGAGGAAAGAGCCTGCCTTGTCCAATTAAGAATTAGAAGTAGAGCAGCAACAGGGAGAAAGAGTTCTATAAAAAAAAAAAAAAAAAAAAAAAAGGAAAAAAAATGATTTGGTTCTCAAGCTCCATGAAATCCTGCTGAATCGGGAATTCTCTCCAGCATTGCGATATTTGCTGGTACCAGAAAAATGCTGGTGGCTTGTTGCCAAGACTTGGCTTAAAAACGCCCCGTGCCGGGGTGAGGACCGAGGGTGGGCTGGGAGAGGCGCCGCGGGCGATGGGCAGCTCTTGCAGAAGCCAAGGACCCGTTTTCCAAAATATGAGCAAAATCACAGCATCTCGTTTAGCATATTTAAGTATTTACTGCCGTCTCAGGAAGCAGGAAATTCCTACCATGGGGGGAGCACAGAGTTCAGTCGGACAAACGGGGAGGATAAAAGATGCTCGGAAAACACGCTTGATCCTGATGGGATTCAGCGGCCTCTAGTTAGATGATTATTTATCATCGCGAGGGCACGGCATGGTTTTGGGGCGGAGAGAGCTGATGGCTCAAAGCAAACTGGTGCGCCTGGTGGGTTTGGAGGTGTAAATGGCAATTCTGCCCGGTTCAGTTGGAGGAAGGTGCTTCTGCCCCAGCCCCGGCTGCGGAGAGGCTGCGTTTTTCTCAAACGATGCTTTGGGTTATCGTAAAAATCAAGGAACCGGCTTCAAATAGGCTCAGGCTTTCAAGTTTATTAGCTGCGTTTTCAAGCTGGGCTCCAGTTCCTTCTGCTGGAGCGCTCGCCACCTTCTCCTCTCCATCTCCTGCTGACCATAACGAGCTGTCGGAGGGGAGGGAAGGTCAAACTCCTCCAGCATCAGGTGCGAACGGGGATGCGGGGAAAACAGATCCCTGTTATCGTAGCAACCGAAACAGAGCCCTTAGCGGGACAGAGAACATCCCCGAATTAGCAGCAGGGGCGATGCAGCCAGGACGGGATGCTGAGGCAGTACCAGGGTTCGCGTGGCCGTGGCGCCCTGAGCCGCCTTGTCCCCACACGTGGGGTTAAGCTCTTCCAGCAGCTCATGTCTCGCTCTCCGGTGCAGGGAGGCCTTTTGGCACTGAAATCGTTTGCTGTGCAGTCTTTACCATGGAAACTATGATGGAGCCGCCTGGTTTGGTGTTTTTGGGAGCACTCGGAGGTGCCAGCAGGCTCGTGCTGCTTTGCTTTGGGGTGAGCGAGTTGCGGTGAGCGAGGAGCAGACACCGGGACGTTAAAGGCATTTAAGTTTGTTGAGATCCAGGTCCATCCATCCAGGGAGCGCAACAGGGCAGCTCTGGCCATATTCTTTTCAGTTGTCTTGGCGTTTGTTCTACCAAGAAAAGATGCCAACGCGAAAGCGAGTCCGCAGAGAATATTGAATAATAATGACCACATGTTTTACAGTCAGGAAGATGCTTTTTCTTTTCAAGGCAGCTGACTTGTCCTGCATGGGGCTCGGCTGCTCCTTGGGGGAGTAAAAGACGTTCATGTCCTCATTTTTGGCATTGGGCTTCGCTAAGGCCAGGGCAGTGGAGAGCCTTGCAAAGCTCCTTTGCATCCAAAGGCTGCAAAAGACGTGCTGTTCTCATCCCAAAGCGTTCCTGCTGGTGTGTCTTTCCTTCTCCCGCTGCCATTTCTCGACGAGGCTTCCTGTGGGTATTTTGGGACTGAACCAGGGTCCCTGAGTCAGCAGAGCGAGGGGTTTCAAAAAGGCTTTTGCAAAAGCTGAAGCTCTGGTTTGCATGATGTGAGTAAGCTCAAGCTGTCTGCCGTACCACAGCATTTTCTCTCCTGGAAACAGGGTGGTAGGAGACCATAATGAGCTGGGAAATGTACTCGGGCTTTGTCAGAATCCAGACACCAGCCTGCTGATAGGGTAAGGAGATTTTAAAAATTCAAATAACGTTTAAGCAAGAGCCATCTTCACTCTGCACGAGCCTCATCCCCTCCCTGGGCGCAGTTCCCAGCACACTCCGTGTTGTTCTCTGTTCCTGGATGGGAAACAGCATTAAAAAAAAAAGAAAAAAAAAAGAAAAAGTTGATGTTTGTAATTTTCTGCTTGGGATTTGCCATATGCTGCTGGACCTTTGTTCTCAAGACCTGCCATTGCGAAGCCTAACGCCACGATGACGGGGTGAGCATCGGCGGTGTCCCAGCTCCCACCCGAGGAGGGTCCTCGCTGCGAGGTTGGGCTGTCGGCTGCGGGCTGAGATCTCCGGTAACGTGCTTTGCACTAGTGGCAGACAGCAATCAACAGTCCGTCTAAATTAAGGGGGTTTTAAGCCTGTAATGTGCCTTGTCTGTGAATTCTGAGAGTCAGCAGGATGGCAGCAGTGGCCTCAGTGTTAAATAGTGTCGTCTTGGCTGTTGGCAAATTCTGGCTGGGAAAAAAGGGTGTTTGTGAACTGCTGCTGTAACCACCTCAAATATCAAAATTCGTGGTTGGTGCTTTGCAGAATCCGCGCTCCTTTTCGGGGCCCCTGGAGTAGCTTTCCCATACTTGGGGAGCCCCCATCGTCCCATCCCAAGGGACCCGGTGACAGTGCCAGCCGGTGACGACGCTGGGAGCTGCTCCTTGCAACCCAGCCCCGCTGAGGAAAGCGCGTCTGTCCCCGGGCCAGCGCTGCGCCCGCTGTCAGGTGGGATCTGTCAGCTCTGCCGTCGCAGGTAACGGCAATGACGGGGAAAATAGCAGCTACTCCAAACTGACAGGTGATTTTTTTCCTCCCGTGCAGTTCACTGGGAGGTCAATGCACTCGAAGGGCTCTTTTAATTTTTTTTTTTTTTTGCTGTGATAGCGGGGAGTTTTCTGGCTCAGCCTGTCTTTGCTGTGAGTGGTAACTCCTGAGCAGATGAAGTGTGAATTCACCTGCCTTACCTTAGGCATCTAAAGCTCAGACACCACCTCCTGTGCTAATCACCCCCTTAACAGCCATGCAAAGGCACTCAACATGTCCTAAAACAGGTGTCAGTGGGGAGCTGCAGCAGCAGCAGCCTGCTGAGGGTGAGGTTTTCTGTCTCCAAGTCCTCATCCTCTGCCTGAAATCACCTCACAGCACATCCTGAGCTTTGCTCTGCTGTGGTACCAAGCTGATGCTCAGCAGAGGATTTAACACAGCCTGACTCCTGCTCCGAGGGACGGTGGGTGCTCCTGCAGCCACTTTCTGTCCCCGCTGGCCAAGGTCAAGGTGTTGCAGCTCCATGGGGCTGGAGGAGAAGGTCAGAGCTTGCTGCAGGCTTTAGACCAAGCCTAGGCGAGCCACGTGTCTTGAGACCCAGGCTGGGAGATCCAAAAGGTCACGACAGGAAAGCCATGTACTCCAGTTTTCATGTGTTTGCCTTTATAGATGTATCGCCTCCTCTGGAAGCAGAGGCTAAAGGTTTGCATACACTCCGGCGTCTTTTAAAAAGAGACTTTTGCGTAACCTGAATCCTTCTAAGCGGTAATGAGCGTTTTCTTGATGTGCAACAGCCGTCCAGAAAGCACACAGAGCTGCTTTACAACACCCAGCTGCCTGCGCTGGTTTATGGAAGCTCTGCTGCAACACCGCCAGGCTCCCCGTTAAGCTCCCAGTCACTCCAAATCAGCTACCAAGCGCTGGCAGAGGTTTTCATGTCGCTGCCGGTCGGGATCTCCGTGTACCCGGGGGGTGACTGACTGTGCTGACATCCCTGCGGTGACACCCACGTGCAGCAGCTGTGCAGTTCAGCTCTAATTTCTCAGACATGAGGTGAGGTGACACCTTATCCCATTTCCCAGCTCCTCCCTGGACACATTGCGTTGTCCCCGCCGCCGCTCCTCTCTTGCAATGCGAACACTCAGCCTGATCCCCTGTGCCCACCCCGGTCCCTGTTGGACCCGAGCACGGTTGTCGCATGTGCTCGTGATGAGCCCGGTACATCCCTGCTGTCCATCTGCTGCAGAAAGGGCGATGAGGTTTATAGAAAATCGGGAAAGCTGGCTAGACCAACCCAGGACATGTCCCTTCTCAGGGAGGTTATCTGTCCAGGGAGTTCTCTGGCACCAAAATGTGGTGGTTGGATATGAAAAATGTTTGGCTATGATAGAATTTTTTAACTATTGGAGTGGGTGTGGGATGGATGACTATTCCCCCTGCTCCCTCTCCAGTCTTCTCTCTTCTTCCCCAAAGAAAACCCTCTCCCAAACAAAGAGCTTTGTTATGTCTCATTGTCTTCTCTGGCACTTGGAAATGCAAGTTTTTCCCATCTATCTTTTTGGCATCCGTTCACGCTCTCCAGGACTTTGTTGGTTTTGTGCAGATTTTTGCTCCGAGATTTGACTTCAGGACCATGGGAAAGACTTTATGGCTGCGATGGGGCAAAGATACGTCTGAGTAGAAGCACTGCAGGCCCTGGGCTGTGTGAGGACCACGCAGGCGATGGAGCCCATGTCCTCGCCTATGGTGGGCTGCACCACACAAGGGTCTGCCGGGAGCCTGAGAGGAGCGGGGAGGGAAACCAAGGCATTTTATTTCTCTTTTAATTCTTCAGACACACCAGTCCATACTTTGGCATAGTCCATGGCAGTGAGTCACGCGTGTCCTTCTCGTGGGAGAAGTGGGAGTGAAACCCTGGCTGGTTGGGGGCTGGAGTTTGGTTGTGTCTGTGAGGACTGTCTGACATAGTTTTTGGCATTAGCGGATGATGCAGGAGGCCCCTGTCAATCGTACATGAAGCATCTCCAGTCTAGGAACTGTAATGGGTAATATCATCCCAAAGCAAAGCTCCGGTCATGAGCTGGGAGTTGCACGAGTGACGCTTTATGTGGCTGTAAGGAGACAACGTGACATCTCCTTCAGGAGAGGTGAATTGGGCAAAATCACCCACTCCTTGCAGCCTTTCTTTCCAGCCAGAATTCCTTTCTTTAAGCTAAAGAGAAGGGAAGAGTTCCCACCAAGAGAGCAATATCCATGCACAGAGTGATGCTCAGTGCTCGTCCTGCCGTGCCCTGGCCGATGGCATCTGCAGGGCTGCAAAGGGACAACGTTCGTCCCCGCGCAAACCTTGACAAAACCTGTATTTCTACTTGACTTGGCCAGTTCACTTGTTGAGATTATTACCAATCCGGTACATTTTTTAAAGCAAATGAGGTTTCAAAACGCCTGTTGATAAGATCTTTCTTGCCCTCAGTGGAGTCATTAATTCAATATGCTGAAATACCCTTTTAATTAGTTTGCACGACGGTCCCAAGAGCAATGAAATAATGCTCTTTATTGTGTGAGCATGTAGTGTGCTGTGCGTAATGCTGTTCTTTATCTCTCGTCTTCTGTTGTGTCTCACTAGCAAATATTAGTGCGTCCTGTCTCCCAGTCGTACCCGTGTGCGAGCATGCCAGCAACCCCCAGTTAAATACTTGCCCTTACATTAAAACAACATTGCAGTTATTACCCAACTGCCAGGAAAATCAGAATTAAAGGCTGCCTTTGATTGCTTATGCTGTCGCCAGGTATTATTACAACCCTCAAATGGTGTGTCGTATCACTTCTCCTTAACCCCCCTCTTCCTCCTCTCGGCTCTGCTGGTTGTTGCTGCGCTGTAGGAGGTCCAAGAGTTGTCCAAGGAGAGCAGAGCTGTGGCTACAAGCGTCTGGGCCGTGGCAGACTGGGCTCCAAGAATGGAAATGGGTTAAGGGATTCACCCGAGGCCGCTCGGGTGCTCTGCAGATTTGCATTTCCAGGGCTAACCCCCTCTGAGTCCGCAGCAGCTGAAACTCATCCATTGTGAATGGTGAAAATTGTGGTGATTTTGCAATTCACCTCTTCAAGGAGATGTGATAAAGCAAACAGAGGCACAGACTTCGCAAAGATTTCAAAGAAACCCCAGTAGGTTTTTTTAGCTAACTCAAGAAATGCATAGATTTAGACAAAAGAATAAATGCCCAAGTGTGTTTTCCTGCCTTTTTTTCTTTAATGCCTCTTGAAAGGTCTTTGAATGCAAGTCCAAGCCCTCTAAATAATCCCAGATCCTCTCTGCTCCTGCTCCGATGCACCTGAGCTCTCCTCCAGCACACACACCCCTTCTCGCTTTTGTGGCTTATTTCCAAAAAGGACCTCTGAGGGATCTTCTCTTTCATAATCTTCCCATCCTTTTCCAGGTGATTCTTCCCCAGCCCCAACAATATGATCCAGACTTCTCACCAGGTCTGTTGCTTCATTGTTTCGGAGCTGGAATTCAGATTTTAAAAACTGTTTGCCTAAACCATACCTGTGTTTCTGGCTGCTGAGCTTCCAGAGGCTGTTTGGTGGAAACAGGCAATGGGAAAAACAGATAAGCTCCACGTTGAGGAAATTTTCACTCATAAAACGTAGACATAAAATGTCCTCGGTGACCAAAGAGAATTCACAGACATTACATAGGCTCCCAAAACCATCACAAGGTTTCTTGTAAGCTAATCACATTTTTAATGGAGTATCATAAGAAGCTTGAAAATTGGTTATAGGAAAGCAAAGACAGAAGAAAATCTTTAGTCTTAGAAATCGTTTGAGGGTTGAAAACCAGTCTCATCTCTGCTCTGCTTGTGGTTATCTTCAGTTGTAGCCATGAGACTTTTCCTACTGTCGCGTTGCTTGTGTGCAATGACTTCCCATTGCAGATGGAAAGACCCAGAGATCCTGGCTAGGGTGGGAGACTCGCCTTCAAATCTCCTATTCTTGTGTGTTCTTCTTATGGATGGTAGAAAAGCCTTAAAATTTATATTGCTGCTGAAGTATCTCCAAATCAGGGAGGAGCTGCTAAAGCTGGTCCGGTTATCTGACTGTTGAAACAAATAATTTCAAAATAACAAACCCTTAATGGCTGGTTGAACTTGCCAGCTTCTTTCCCATAGAGTATGATTTGCAAGTTATAAGGAGGTTGGTTGTGGCTTAGCAAATACAGACCATCCGATAATGTCCTGGAGGTTCAAAAAATGGAAACCTCTGAGGCCGGTGCAGGGAAGAAGCAGAGGAAGGACCAGAGCACGGTGGTGTGAAGGATGGGTAATATAGTGTAGGAGCAGATCCCTGCGGGGACGCAGCTCACGAGAAGCAGGGTGGTTGAAGTAACAAGCCCTGGGGTTTTTCTGGAGAGATCCTATGGATCCGCTGGATCCCTACCCAAGCTTGCACAAGGTGCAGAGGATGCTGAACCAGCGAGCGAGCTTTGCTGCTTCCGCGCATCACACGGTGCAGGCTCGTCCCGGTCGGATGACAAGATTTATCTGCCGGCAAACCCTCACCCTCATCCCAGCAACGTGCCTCACATTAGGGCTGAAATGTATACGAGTTGTTTTCATCCTCCCTCAAACCAACACAGATGGTTTTGCTTTTGGTTCCAACCGTCTGGAAAGGGTGTGCGTGCCCATCCCCGGCAGATGCTGAGCAGCCGGGCTCTGTGGGTCGGATGAGAAATGCACCCCAGTCCCCTCAGTTCGGGGTGACCTCAAGGAAGGGGCTCTTCCCGACTGCCATCTCCTCCCCAAAATAATTCATCTGGGCAGGTTCTGTCCCAGCATCCCTACAGGTAGCGTCGCTTGCCCCTTTGCAGGTAACCCAGAGTTTTTTTCCTCTTTTTCTTCCTGCACACAGGACGTTCGTGGCTTTCACAGACTCAGAACATCCTTTTTTTAATAACACCCAATATCTTTTAAGGCATTACCTGCAAGCTTGGGCAGACAGGCATTTTATTACCTACTTGCAAAACGATTACGGTTATTATCTTTACTGTGTATTGTAAAAATGAATAGTGAAATTTAACCCGATTGTGATAATATGGAGCAGCAAAGAAATCCAGTTATGTAACGCGGCCTGTTCCTAACCAGGGAGAGGGAACCCTCCAAAATGTTATTTTTCCAGTATGATGGCTGCTCTCTAATTAAGTTTATTAAGTAATATCAAAAGCATATGGAAGTGGAAACGCCATCGGTTCATCATGAAACGATTAAGTTTGTTAGAAAGTGAAGAGCACAGACAAACATTTCTCTAGCTAGTGCTGAAAAGATAATATCTACCCCTGCCTATCTGCACATCTCTCTGGTTCATGGCTTCAGCCAGCCCGTTTGCTCAGCTTATACCTTCAAAGCCTTTCTGCCATTGTGCTAGGGATTATTTTTCTGCCGAAACGAGAAGTAATCCCAGTATTTCCTTGACTGAATCTGGGAAATTATTGGGAATTTGCCTGCTCGTGTTACATTTTTACACTTTATTATCCTATGCAGATCTTTCCTTTGAGGATTTTGCGGCTTGAACAGTTTCGTTCACCTTGGACCTAATTCAGTTTAGCGCCTGTTCTAGTCTAAATAATGCTGCTTACTTTAAACTTCTTCCTCCTTTCTCCTTAATCAGTCTTTGATACCGCTTCTCATCGTGAGCTTTAACTCTGCTTTTCCGTAGCGCACCTGCAACTGTGCTTATCTTTAAGCCGGTAACTGGTCCCAGCATCATCAGCTGTAGTGGGATCCAGTGACCCCCGGCCACGGCGATTACTCCTGGTCCTGAGCCAGGTCCTGGGGCTGGCTCAGCCAAGGGCTTCCCCTAAGCCCAGCTCCCCATCAGCCCCCCCAGGGCCCTCCGAGGGTTGCGCTGAGTTTTGCGAGCTCTCAGCAAAACGTCTCACCTTTCTGTCGTACCGCAGCCTCCCGCTCTGCTTAAAATATATTGTTCTCCCCCACTTTTTCCGAGTCAACTTCTGGAATTCCTGAGCACGCTCAAGGGGTTCCTCCACACGTGGTGGTTGCGGAGGATTTCCATAGTCCCAGGAGATCTTCTGGAGCTCAGGTCTGAGTCTTCGAGGTGGCCAAAGCCAAAACAACGCGAGCAGAACAGGCAGCGCCTATTTGTGTCTGGCCTAAGCGAGCTTTGCGCGTGTGTGCGTTAATGGGCTGTGTCCGCACAGCTAATTTAAGGAGGAAGAAGCGTCCACCAGAAGGGAAAGTGTAGGGAATTGCCTGCTGCACTGTGATTAAGGGTGTTGCACAATTAAACCAGAGCAGCTGCTAATTGCTGCTGCACTAACGAGATATTCCTACACGCCACAGCTCGCGCTGCTCACGTCTCTTCTCCACCTTCCCCACCACCAGGTTATTTGCTTTCATTGTGGTTGCAGCTTCGTTTATTTGTTGTCTATCTGATGGCAACCTTTTAACGAACAGGACGGCATCCTGCGGCCACACAGCATCTCCCGTGCTCAGCGCGGAGCGATCGCTGGCGGCAGAAACGCTCCAGCTCTCGGTGCAGAAGCAGCTCCCGTGAATATCTGTCTTTGCAATCAGGCTCCGGGTTTGTTTGTCGTAAGCAACGTCTCGCGGTCCAGCAGGCTCTCGTCTCACAGTTGCCATTTGTCTTAATTGCTTCGTATTTCCACACCTCTGCGTTGCTGGCAACGAGCGTGTTTCCTCCAGAGCTTTCCTGCCTCTCAACGTCTTTTGAGGGAAGCTTCTGCCTTTTCTCTCACGCGGTCCCCGCTGCCTCTGTGCAAGGGCTTTCACCGGGATGCTTTAAAGCCTGTGAATCCAGCACCTTGTGCACATTTATTCCCGTCTCCCTGTTTTGCACCCTCAGCTCTGGGGAGGAAAGCGGGCAGGGAAGTAAGACACACATCTATTTGTGATTATCTGAAGTGATAAGAGCGTGCAGACCTAATACTTATGTATTATACCGTTACAAAAAGTAGCGTTTTCGGCTGGCTTGTGGCTGCTATTGAAGGATGGGTTATGAATTCAGGGTGCTGAGGTCCCAGACCTGCCCGTGGCCACCACTTGCCCAAACTGTCCGGCCAGAGGAATTTCTGTCCCATCCAGAATCTGCCCGCCCTTCCTCAGGCCCCGAGCCCCTCTATGACTCCCCCGTGTCCCTCAGGTCAGCGCAGCGATGAGTTTGTGTATTTAAGAGTAGGAGCGAGCTTAAGCATCTGCTTAACTTCAGCTGAGTGCTCAAGTATTGTCCTGGCTGAGGGTTTAGGTTCTGAATCCTGAGGCTGGTGAAGCTAAAAGTCAGTTTTCTAACCTGTGAGCTGCTGTGCCTGCCTTTCTTTCCCATTTCTGGGTTGTTTTTGTTCCAGGAAAACTTTCTAAATGAAGTTTCAGCCAGTGCTGCAGAGCAATTTGCAGGGTCTTTGCCATGAGGATTTTTGTGCTCCTCTCTACTTAAGAGGTGGCAGGGAGGGAAAAATGGGAATAAAATGCAAATCAGATGATGCAAGTCTATAGCCTGGCCCGGGACGTCACCGCACAGACTATTTACTTCAAAGCTTCACCCTTTTCCATGGCAACTCGGGGCTGAAAGCACATGCTGTACGAAGGAAAGTGCCCTGTTAAAGCCATTCCCGGAGCGGTGAGCTCTGGTTACAGCCCCTCGCTGGGCGGCTGCGTGTTCCCCGGGAGCCTCTCCAGCCCCTCTGCGCTTTACATCTTTCCATAGGAAACTTTCCTCCAGGGCCCAGCGTTCGCTCGGAGTTTTATGTGATTGCACAATCCATGGGCTGCTCCTCCAGTTGTGAGAAGGGAGGATTTATTTTATTCTGGTTTATTTTATTTTATATATCTTTATTTTTGGTTTATTTTATATTCTTTTCTATTTTACATATTTTATTTTTATTTTATTTTTATATATTATTTTCTCTTGTATTTTAATTTTTTTTTTTTTTTTTTTTTTCCCCCCACTATTGAACAAACTGCTCTAGTTCAACATCACAGTCGTTGCCAAAGGGGCTCCAGGCTGGCTGTGCCATGGGGCTGCCTCTGCATCCATGGCCCATGGCAATGGCTCTGCTCTGCAGGGGAGATGCTGCTGGAAGCTGCCGTGAGCATCTTGCAGGGGCAGGAGGTGACAAAGGGGGGAACATCACTTTTGGAGGGAGGCGGCTTGTACATGTTGCTGCCCCTGGGGCCAAAGCCGCCTCCCAGGAAAGGAGCTTTTGGAGGCTGCCCAGGAGGTTAATCTTGCCATGGGAGGAGCAGGGCAATAGTATTGTTATATTATATCACTTAAAGTCCAGTCTCGGACCTGCCTACCTATGAAAAATCAGCAATTTTTGCACCTTTCTCTTACGTCCACGGTAAGAGATCCCTCGCCCTAAGCGATCGGTGGGTGTCGGAGACACGTGCGATGCGCGAGGTGCTGATGGTCCAGTGATGCGTGAGGTGCTGATGGTCCAGGGATGCGCGAGATGCTGATGGTCCAGCGATGCGCGAGATGCTGATGGTCCAGGGATGCGCGAGATGCTGATGGTCCAGGGATGCATGAGATGCTGATGGTCCAGGGATGCATGAGATGCTGATGTTCAATTGCCGCCTGATGCTCAAGAAGCAGGTAGCAAATATTCCTGTCCTGGTGTTCATCCAGCCAGACCACACTGATGATTAATGGGTTTGTAACAAGGGGCTTCCCCTTCCCTTGTGAGCTGCTTCCAAGAGGGAGCTTTGGACCACGTCTCTGAGCGTCCCACCTCAAATCAACGCATCCTCTTGCGTGCAGCTGAGGGCAGCTCGGGTGAGATAGAATCATAGAATCATTTTGGTTGCAAGGGACGCTCAGGATCATCGAGTCCAACCACGTGCAGGCAGAGCAGGCAGCTGCCTGCACCCGGGCGGAGGGGGCATTTAGCCCTGAGCTCATTCACCCTCATGGGCACAGACCCCTAATATAATAATAATACATCCCATAAAGGCAAAACTTTTCAAGGTCAGGGCCATTGGGTACGACTTTTGCTTCTGACACTATGATTTTATATAAAACAGCCAATCTTCCTCAAATATCTTTATTTTTTTTTCAGTTAAAAAAAGACACTTGGCAGCAGCCAAAGCGCTGTTACTCATTTAGCTAAACAAAGCATGTGGCTGTTTGTGTCGATATTATTCCTCTGGAAACGTTGGTTTTAGTTAATCACCCTGTGACTTCTATTGGATTCCGTGTTTATATATTCGCCAAAGCCTCTTTCTGGGCCTTTATGACATAATTTTGAAGTGTTGAAAAATCAGCTTATTCTCTGCCTGCACGGGCTGATAGTTTGGAGCGTTTTTTTTCCCCCTGTGAAGAAAATGCTCATAAACCACCTCATTCTTCAAGCAAAATAACAGCTAAAAAAAAAAAAAAAAGGGAGCTTTTCTTGGCTGGGGAACGAAGTGGCAGCATCTACTTTATTTGATAAGTCAAAGGGAGAAGCAAATAAACCAGCGCCTGGTTTCCATTAGAGCTGTTTAGGGATGATGTGCCCAAAAATGGGGATGCAGGTTACTTGGTGATTTGGGCACCTTGTGATGGGCAGGGTCGATACCTCGACTTTTTGCTGGTGTTATTTTATTCTGCATAAATAAAATATTCCCTGAAATGCTGTTTCCTATCCCCAAAGTGATTGCCTGCCCGCAGACCCAGCCATGATGTGTAGCTGGATTTTTCTGCCAACCCCGAAGCTCCGGGCTCGGGTCAGGGCAGCCCTGCAAACCAACAGCAAACAGAATTTAAATGCATCTGTCGGCACAGCTTAAGCCTAAAGTTTAGGTTTTTGTAGTAAAAAGGCTTTAGGAAAGCTAATAGGAAATCAAATTGTTTCCATTACTGCTTCATTTCCATTTAAAATAGGTTTTGAAAGTACATAGGCAGCTTTAGGGACATGCACACAGCGGTTTTGGGCGTGTGTGCCAGAAAAAGAGAGTGAAAATGATTATTAGAATAGGTCAGCTATGGGAAAAACATTGAGAAAAGCTTTTTACCATTTTGGAGCATTTTCTGCTTTGCGGGATTTAAAATACTTTTCCTTCTGTTTGGTGAAATTTGCTTTTAAGGGGGATTTTTGACATTTCCCCCCCCTTTTTTGCCCTTTTTTGCAGTAGCAGGGGGGCTGGCAGGAGCATTCGAGGAACCTCCTTGCTTCCACAAGGTTTTCATATTTTGTTTTTCCACTATGTAACCTTTTAAAAATTCCTCTAACATTAGAGCTATTACGATGTTTCATATTTCCTTGGCCAATCTGGACCCTTTCTGGATTTCAAGCTGTTTCTTTGAAGCCACAAAAGGCTAAAATGAAACATAAAGAATTTGCTACCAGAAATGGTGGAAAACTCCCTCTCCTCTGGGATGTTTGCTGTCAGATTCAGTGGCAAAAAAAAGGGGAGGAAAATAAGAAGAGGAGGAAAATAAAAAGGGAGAATAACTCTACATTCGGGTCCTAACAAAAACACAGAACATTAAGGCAAAAGGAAAAATTAGAAAAGGTTTACGAGTGTTTCAAGAAAGGTCAGTCTTTACTGGGTTTCCTCCCAAGAAGTTCTGAATTTCAAAGGGTTGACCAAGAATAAGCAGGCAGAGAACATGGTTTCTGTCTGATTTTGCTGAGCAAAAAAGCAAAAGGTGAAAGCTGTGGCATAGAAATGGTGACAAATACTATGCATTTTTAATTTCCTGCAACTTTATTGTTTTGATCTGTTGTTGTCTGGAGATAGGAGCTGAAGCGGACACTTTGCTCAGATGCATGATGGAGATGCTGGGATGCAGCTACGGCTGAGTCTCTTTACGCCGTGATTGGGGCCTGTCTCAAGACATCAGTAAATAATTTGAATTAGTAATAAAATGCACAGCCAGGCAAAGTTCAACTCAGTTGGGATTTGATTTATTTAGTGGAGAAAAAGAGCAGGGCACTTCTGTTCCCTGTGACCCCTCTGCAGATTTTGCCTATATTTTTATATCAAAGCTGAATATTTGTAGAGACTTCGAAAATGGAAAGAGAGCTTGAAACACTTCTTATTCGGGATACTGGGATGCTGCTGGGATGCAGGCACTGGGACGCTGCTGGGATGCAGGCACGGGGATGCAGTCACTGGGATGCAGGCACGGGGACGCAGTCACTGGGATGCAGGCACTGGGACGCTGCTGGGATGCAGGCACTGGGATGTTACTGGGACACAGTCACTGGGGTGTTACTGGGACGCAGTCACTGGGGTGTTGCTGGGACGCAGTCACTGGGATGTTGCTGGGATGCAGGCACTGGGATGTTGCTGGGATGCAGGCACTGGGATGTTGCTGGGACGCAGTCACTGGGATGTTGCTGGGATGCAGGCACTGGGACACTGCTGGGATGCAGTCACTGGGATGTTGCTGGGATGCAGGCACTGGGATGCAGTCACTGGGATGTTGCTGGGATGCAGGCACTGGGATGCAGTCACTGGGATGCTGCTGGGATGCAGGCACTAGGATGTTACTGGGATGCAGTCACTGGGATGCTGCTGACATGCAGTCACTGGGATGCTGCTGACATGCAGGCACTGGGACGCTGCTGGGATGCAGGCACTGGGACGCTGCTGACATGCAGTCACTGGGATGCTGCTGGGATGCAGTCACTGGGATGCTGCTGACATGCAGGCACTGGGACGCTGCTGACATGCAGTCACTGGGATGCTGCTGGGATGCAGTCACTGGGATGCTGCTGACATGCAGGCACTGGGATGCTGCTGGGATGCAGGCACTGGGATGCTGCTGGGATGCAGGCACTGGGACGCTGCTGACATGCAGTCACTGGGATGCTGCTGGGATGCAGTCACTGGGATGCTGCTGACATGCAGGCACTGGGATGCTGCTGGGATGCAGTCACTGGGATGCTGCTGGAATGCAGTCACTGGGACGCTGCTGGGATGCAGGCACTGGGACGCTGCTGAGATGCAGTCACTGGGATGCTGCTGGGATGCAGTCACTGGGATGCTGCTGACATGCAGTCACTGGGATGCTGCTGACATGCAGGCACTGGGACGCTGCTGAGATGCAGTCACTGGGATGCTGCTGGGATGCAGGCACTGGGATGCTGCTGGGATGCAGTCACTGGGATGCTGCTGGGATGCAGGCACTGGGACGCTGCTGGGATGCAGTCACTGGGATGCTGCTGGGATGCAGGCACTGGGACGCTGCTGAGATGCAGTCACTGGGATGCTGCTGACATGCAGTCACTGGGATGCTGCTGGGATGCAGGCACTGGGATGCTGCTGGGATGCAGGCACTGGGATGCTGCTGGGATGCAGGCACTGGGACGCTGCTGACATGCAGTCACTGGGATGCTGCTGGGATGCAGTCACTGGGATGCTGCTGACATGCAGGCACTGGGACGCTGCTGGGATGCAGGCACTGGGATGCTGCTGCTGGGCTACGAGTCACCAGCAGGTCAAATTTGGTCCCACCTGGGGCACCACAACCTTCGCAGGGATTTGCTACCTGAGCAGGCCAGCATGTCCTGCAGACAGGCTGCCAAGGAGCTCAAAAATACCAGCAAAGCCTTTGCAGGGGAGTGAAGGAGCTAAGAAGCCATTTCCTCATCATAAATTGTGAGAAATGAGCTGTTGACCCAGTGCGTTGCTGCGTGCTGCTCCGGGGGGATGCAGGTGAGATGAGGCTGGTGGCTGGAGGCTGCTCCTCCTTTCTGCATGTCTTGTACCACCATGTACGTGAGATGTTTTCCATGCATTTAACATGCATCATGGCATTAAAATATATTCTTTTCTATCCAGATGTCTTGAGTTTTGCAAAACCCAACGTCAGGAGCCCTCACAAAGCATCAGCGTGGGGCTGCACCTGATCTCCCGTCCTGCAGTGTCAGTTTTTGCTGCGTCCCATTTGAGGGCAGCTTTCCTAAGGTTTTCAGGAAAGGAACGTTTTTCTGTTCCCATTGTTTAAATGCAAACATGAACAAACGTGAGAGTCACCAAAAAGCCAGCAATGCCCCAGAGCAGCCCTCAGGTCACTCTGGTCTCTCCCGCAAAAGAGGTTTCTGGCACCAGTCGCTTCTCTAATATCTCAGGATATTTTGTAGTTTGAAAAGCTCTAGTATTTGTGAGAGACATAAAACTACGGTCCGGCAGCTCTCAACACCGCAGCGTTGTTTTCTCCCTGGTAGCAGCATACTGGTGTGACTGGTTCCTCCCAGTTCCCCACCAGCAGAAACACAGGTTTCCTTTAAGCTCAAACTCAGTTAAAAACACATAGCGTGGTTCCTGGGGGAGAAATGGATGATCCTTTGCAAGTGACATCCCCTCCTCTCTCTGACACCTCGTAAATGCAGCGCCTGCTCTGAGGGCCGGTTGTGAGATGTTGGGGATGTCAGATGCAGCAGCTCCCTCGCGCCCGGTTTGGGTTTATTGGTACTTTCCCCATCCTCACGCAGAGCCACTCGCCAGGACATTTGTGGCGTTCGGGATATGTAACGGCGTTGCCTGGGACGGTGCTTTAATTAGTTTCCAAAACATTTTGTATACAAAAAGTGCTGAGGGCCAAATCTGCTCTTAATTACCTTGTTTTGGTGTTCTGGAGCTCGCTTCGGCTGTGACTTGCGGAGCTGAAGGAAGCTGGCGCTCTGCATTGCAGATTTTATTGCACAGATCTAAGGGCATATGGATGTTTTGATGTGCACATAAATATGCACAACCCTCCTGGGGCCATCAGGGCTGATGTGCCCAAGCAGCATCGTAGTGTGCCCAGGCCATGCTTTGCTTTTATTCTTCTCTAAGATCCTGAGGTGGGTCCTGAAAGTCGTTTCTTTGGTTTTCTTTTAGAAAGTCTTTCCCAGTACCAGTTCCTATGGTTTAATGGTGATGTGATGGGTGGAAAAAAAAGAAATATCTGTTTATGGACAAGAACTGCAACACTGCTTTGCCCAGAACAATCCCAAAGGGATTTTGTTCCGACTTTTATCTGAATTCTCAGCCGGTTCTCATGGGTTCTGTTCCTCCCCAGCCTGTGTGCATCCACACATGCTGACACCACGCAGATGCTTTCAGGAGATAAGCTGGCATTTTTGGTGAGTCATCGAGGGGGTATTTGTGGAAAACCTTCACTTTTCAGGGTGCAATCAATACTGCTTGAAAATGGCTTTGCAAAATAGCTGCAATCTCAGCTTGGGACCCTATTTCAGTTCCGCTGCTCCTCCAAACCGCAGAAATCTACCCGGCATCTTCATTGTACATTGGTGGGGACGCCGCTGCCACGGAGCGTGCACGCTGTGCTCCGTCGGGGCTGTGCCCTCCATCCGTCCTCCCAGTGGGGCTCCAGCATCCCCCGTGCTCCCCGTCCCAAATAACTCCTCCTTCTGGGGTACCGGCTGCCTCCGACCCGGGCTGGGGTGCCCGTGGCCGGGGCGTGCGCGGGCAGGAGCGGGCTTGCTGCCGGCAGAAAGGTGTGGAAACGCAAAGGCACAAAGAGGCTTCTTGAGGTTGCCCAGGAAACGGTAATTCTGGAATTTCCTAACTTTGCTTTTGCAGCTTTAATGCTCCTTTCACAACGTTGTTGGTGCGTTCGTGTGGGTCTGCGCGGTCAGTGGTTTGTAAAGCAGCATCAATCTCTCGAGATTTGGGATTATTAAAGAGTAGGAAGCCCAGTATTAATGTGAGTGGTGATGCAGCATTTGCTGCTTTGGGATTTTTTCATGCGGAAACCTAGAAATCAGAGGACTGAACCTTTAAGCACTTTGAATGCATGGAAATCCTACCTCCCGAGGCTACCGCTGCTTCTTTGAAGGGGATCAGTTTGGAGATTACCGTGTCTTTGAAAGAAGAAAAAAAAAAAAAAGAATCCGATTGAACTTGTTCTTGATCCCCTCAAATCAGATCACATAAACACATCTTATGTCTCCTTTGCGGCCTGTGTCACTGGGGCAAAGCCCCGATGATCCCAACACGCAGGTGCCCGACACGATGCATCTCTGTATGGAGCTCGGGGAGCCCATTTGGGCAAATCATGGCACAGGGCACGGGGGAGAAGGGACTCCTGGCTGCTAAAAATGTTTTTTGGGGGGCAGATCCTGCGTGGGGCTGAGCCGGACACTTTCGGTGACACTGTCCCCGCTCATCTGCGCTTTGCTGTTGCGGCCGGTCCTGCCAAAGGCGGAGCTGGAGCTCCTGCGCTTTCTGCTTTGCTTCTCACCGGTGCGCGCCTTCTGTTCTTTTGATTTTTTCTGGTTGTTGTTGTGAGTGATCATTATTTGCACGTTACTATAATATCACGATGATAATCTGGCAGCGGGCAAAGCTGGATGCAGCGCAGGAAAGTTCCTTGGCCTCCTGTTTCCATTTTTCTTGGAAGGGAAGGGCAGCGCGAGAGGCAGCGGCCGAGGCACCGCGGGCTCGGACCCGCCGGCCAGATTTCTGGCCGAAGCGCCGGATCCAGCAGCCGAAAGCGGGGTGAAAGGGATTTACTCCCATTTGTAGGCTTTGGCACAGAGGCCACGGTTGGGATCGGTGCTGGCCGGAGCGACGGCTCATCCCAACCAGCAGCCAGATCCAGACCCAAGCTGGGGAGAGGGACAGAGCAGACGGATGAGCACAGAAATCGCGCCCCCCCCAGCAGAAGTGCAGCCCCCAGCCTTGGCAATGGAACTCCAAATCCTGCGGTACTCGCTGGGTCCATCAAAGCACCAGCTGCCGGGATTCACGGAGGTTCGCGGGTTCATTTAGAACAAAATCGACCTAAGTGGAGACCCGAAAAAAAATGTTGTAAGAGCGGGGATAGAATCTGGAATAGAAAATCAAGTGATTTTTTTCAGTCTAATTATTTTTAGGTTGGTATCACTTTGCCTTTTGTAATCTGACTCAGGACTTTTGGATACTCGAGGCTGGCAAGGCTGGCTGCAGGACAAAAATGTTCGCCTGTAAGAAAGCCTGACAGAACATGTGATTTTCAAAAAAAACCAAACAAAAAGTCAAGCTAATCCCTTTATATTTTCTGTAGCTTTTGCCCATCTGCTCCCACACGATCTGTCTCACCTCTTTGTATTGCCCGTCTAGGTGCGTTACAGATCTGAATTGCCTCCTCGCAATTAAGCTGCGTTAAAATTCCTTCCTGACCTTGGGTTTATCAAGCTTCTTTCTCGGATTTGGCGTGCGTCAGGCTGCTAAAAAAAAAAAATACCCCACATGCCGCGACTTGTTGCCGAAGCCTCCGGGGCAGGGGGGGAAGCTGGAGCAGGTGGGACTGGAAACAATGGTGGAGGCAGAAGATGCTCACGTGAAACTGCGGAGCCACGGGCTGTTAGAAAATTCGGACTAAAAAGGAGGGGTTTGGCCACCAGCCACCACCGACAGACGCTCGTGAGCTCTGTGGAGGTACCTGCCCTTTCGGCTCAGCCTTTGCCGTTTTTCACCCCTGTGCCGATGAATAGCTGACGCTGGTTTTCCGGGCGCTCTGCCTCTCCGTCCTAAGAAACGCAGAAGCCTTTGCCTGGTCCGCAGATGGGGCAGGCACGTGTCCTAGCAGACAAATATTTTTTTCCAAATATTTCCCAGGTGATATTTCTGGTGGCGACCGGGATTGTTTTGGCCCTGGGGAGGGGGCCGTGGGATTTTTCAGCTGCCTGCGGTCGATGCAGCCGACAGCAGCAGCACCCCGAACAAAATGACGATCCGGCAGCTGTCGGATGCTGGGGAGGGCCGAGCGTCTCGTCTTTGTATGGTTCAAATCATCTTTATATCTGGAAAAAATGAAGCCAATTAGGGCAGTGCCCTGGGATTTGGCTGCTGCCTTCTAAGACTGGGGAGTCGCTTTAGGTCGGTGGGTCCCTGAGCCCACCCAGGTCCTGGGTGAATGTCACTTCTTGCACGGCACGGGGGAAATACGTGTTAGGAATAAAATAACCAGGCAGCAGAGGATGCAAAATTGGCCCCAGCTTCCAAAAGGACCCAAAGCTCATCTAACGCTGGCATTTTTTATAAGAACTGCATGATGAGAGGTGTCCTCTTTCCATGTGAGGGAACAGACCCGCATCTCCCGCCCCACAAAACCCACCGGTGCTTTCCCTTGAGGCCACGTTAGGTGGGATTTTCCAGTGAAAATGCTTCATCTGACCAAATTTTAAATTCACATTTCCTTTGTAAAATTGGAAGGTAACTGTGTTTTTGTTAGAAATCAAATGTTCTGACCTAGTGCTGTTCTCAAGCACCGAGTTTCCCTCGGCGGTGTTGCCGTTGTATGTGTCAAAAAGGAGCAAAAATTCCAAACCAAACCTTTAAAAAATATCCCAGAAATCGCTTGTTTTGGCTGGATTTCTCCCGCGAGCTCAATCCAAGCTGGCAGGGAGGATCTGCTTGAGAAATATGGATGTGGGCGAGCACCGGTGCAAGGAGAAGACCTGGAAATTTTGGATGTACTTGGAGGAGAGCGGCTTTTTGGGGTTATATGTGGAGGGAAAAGCGGCCTCTGCGTGGGGTGCAAATGAATCTGAAGGCTCCTAAACCCAGTAGGCCAAGATGCCACTTAAAAAATCATAAAATTCTTCTTGCCTTGGTGGTTAATAAGCCTATAAATAAACCCCTCTCTCTGCTACAGTCGACGAGCGAAGACAAATGTCTTTGAGAGACGCATTTTCTCCACTTTGTGCTGGAAGATTTCTATTTTACAGCTCAGGCCAGCTACAAAAAGTGCCTTTTTTTTTTTTTTTCATCCTTTCCACCCCTTTAGTTTCTATTGCTTTGGAGGGCTACAGTAATCAAAGGCTTTTAAATGAAATTATACCACCAGTGGGAAAAAGTCCAAGTGGATCATGCCAAACTCCGTCCAAACAGCCCAGCAGACTCGAACCATTCTGGGCTGCATAATGGAAATCACCCATGTTGGCCGATAAACTACGTGTGATTCACGCTCTGGCAAAATGTGTTGTAACTGTAGGTGTCAGTTAGAGTCAGGCCCTTAAAGCTATTTTAACACGCTCCTTTTTAATGTGATTTCCTTGGTTTTTAACGGGAGTATTTGCTAAAAAGCTGCCCAGAAAAGGAGGAAGGGGAGGGCTAGCACAGCTCTTGGGTTTTAGATGATGCTGGGAGGTGGCTTTTCTCAAAGGCCAGAGCCCATCCAGGGTCTGTTGGGTGGCGATGCGATGCGCTGAGATGCAGGAATGACGCCTTGGCCAGAGCGCCTGCCTGGATGGTGACATTTTCCATCCAGGGAGAACATCGTATTTCCCAGGGCATCACGAACATGAAGAGTTTGGGTGGTTGATAATGCTGTGCAGATCGTCGCTGGGATGCAGGATGCAGTTTAGTGTTAAGATCGGGCGGAAGTGCTTTGCAAAGCTGGGTCTGTGTGGCATCAGGGTCCCTGTTACTTCGAAGAAAATGGATCTTAGAGGCCGGTGGTGAAAATCGAGGTGTTTTCTATGTTATTTTTTTAAGACCGTGTCTCTCTGGCTGCCCAGGGGATATTATTGTGCCCGAATACCGGGCGCTAAGACAGGGGAAGCGGCTGATGGAGGAATCCCTGGGAAACAAAACAAAAGAAAGACGAGAGCCCTGAGAAATCCAGCCTGTCCCTTGATGAAGCAGTGTGCAAATGGGAGGGAAATTTTGGCCAAAACAGTTTTTGCAGAAGCGAAAAGGAAGGACACAGCAGCGGGCTGCCGCACAGATCCTGCCCCGCTTACCTCGGGAGTCGTGGTAAAACGCATTTTAAAAACTGTGAAACATGTCAAAACCTTTCAAAGTCCCATTTGGGAATGGGAGCACCCTCGGTTTCCTTCGAAAATGCCATAACGCCACAATAATTTAGGTGGATTTGGTCTGAATGAGGTACCATGCTTGCCCTGAAACAGGTTTTTCCCACAGCTTTTCAGCTCATCAAGCCTCGAATTTTTGCTCTGAGCTAACCTAAGGTTTCCTCACCACCTCCAGGTTCACTGGAATTTGCAATGAACCAAAAATATCAGGTTTTTTTTTCAGCCGCCACCTGAGACTGGGATGATTTACTTGGTGTTGGGGTTAGCAAAGTGTCAAGCTGGGTAGGAAATAATCTGGCTGCAGGTGTGTGCAAACTCCCGTTGCTTCTGAGACTACAAAAAAATAGTTGTTGTATTGCTCCTCCCATCAAAAATATCAGCCCAACCCTGTGCAGAACAAAAGATTCAGCTTTCCCAAGCGTTCTCCCATCACAGACTGGTGAACTTCCAGTAGCCCTACAGCAGCGAGCTGCTGTCTTGGGTGATGGGGGAAAACAAACCCTGGCATGGGAGAAGGAAAAAAGGGTGAAAACCTGAAGAAAAATGTTCTGTGACTGCTGAAATCCATGCACATTGCAGGGGCTGGGAAAGGTGACTGGGTCTGGCTGGTTCTTTGTTAAATCTCTTTTCTTTCTCAGCCCCTGGTGAGGTGTTTGGAGATGCTGGGGGCAGCGGCAGCATGAGGAGAAGGGGCTGGATCTGTCCCTCCGTGGGGCCGGATCGGTCCCTCCGTGGGGCTGGATCTGTCCCTCCGTGGGGCTGGATCCGTCTCTCCGTGGGGCTGGATCTGTCCCGCCGTGGGGCTGGATCTGTCCCTCCATGGGGCCGGATCCATCTCTCCGTGGGGCCGGATCCGTCCCTCCGTGGGGCTGGATCCATCTCTCCGTGGGGCTGGATCCATCTCTCCGTGGGGCCGGATCCATCTCTCCGTGGGGCTGGATCCATCTCTCCGTGGGGCTGGATCCGTCTCTCCGTGGGGCCGGATCGGTCCCTCCGTGGGGCTGGTTTGCCTTTGTCAGCAAAGTGCTGCCCCTTCGCTCCTGAAGCAGTTCGGAAGCGTTTCCCGTCGTGTCCTTTGCTTGCACGGCTGCCGTTTGTGGCATCTGCATTTTTCCTGGTGACCCTCTGGGTGGCCTCTGCTCGTTCGCTCGTCCCTCTCCCCTCAGCAGAAATGGTGTCAACAAAACTCTGCTCCTAAGAATGCAGCTTGATGGTTTTCTGCCCGATTTTGGGGGCTGTTTCTTCCCCCCCTGCTGTCCCAAGTTGCTGGATGTATGGATCCGGTCTTTGATGTTGACGGTTTTTCTGGCTGCTGCCTGCGTTGTAGCTGCAGACACACGCTGGCTCTCGGGCCTTTGATGGGGGTTGTTTTGGGAGCCCGGTGGGGCTGCCTGCGAGACCCGCGGTGCGGGGGATCGTGCTGATGTGAAGCTGGGGTCAGCAACGGGGGCTGCAGCCCCCTCTCGGGGCTCTGTCACGTCTGGCGAGAAGGGAGTTGCTGCCAGAAATGTTCTTTAAGAAGGACAAGGAGTTACTGGAGAGTGTCCAGCGGATGGACGCAAAGGGCTCCGGAGCATCTTTGTGCCGAGGAAAGTCGGAGAGAGCTGGGGCTGTTCAGCCCAGAGGAGCTGAGAGGGATCTTACTGATGCTGATCAGTATCTCCAGGGTGGGTGTCAGAGGATGGACCAGACTCTGTTCAGTGGTGCCCAACGACAGGACGAGGGGCAGCAGGCACAGACCGAAACATGGGAGGAATATGAGGAGAACTTGTTTAGAGGGTGCCAGAGCCTGGCCCAGGCTGCCCAGAGCGGTTTGGAGTCTCCTTCTCTGCAGACATTCCGACCCGCCTGGACCGACCTGTGTGATCTGCTCTGCTGACCCTGCGGTAGCAGGTGGGTTGGACTGGATGATCTCCAGAGGTCCCTTCAGCCCCACCAGTCTGGGATTCTGTGAAGGTCTCTCTAGAGATGGGGATGAGGAGGCTGGACGGGAGAACCGTGTGTGTGAGGCCAGGTCCGGCCCCTGCAGCTCCTGTCTTTGGGACGGATGTCCTGGGGTACGTGTGAGCGCATGGTGCAATGCTCCAAGCCGCCCTTCTGCAACCGCACCACGTTGCTGGAAGAACACCTCCCTGCTCAGATGAGCGTTTGAACTCTCGGTGCATTTCAGCAGGGGTTTTCTTGCAGAAGCCAAGCTCGGGGTGTCGGTAACGAGATTCTTGTCCATGCCCAAGGCCCTGGCTCCATCTGCACAGGTCTCTGTGACTGCCGTAGCCGTGCTCTTGAAGGCAGCTCTGTGTTGCAAGAGCTCGCCATGGCATTGCGTAGGGGGATCTTGCTCTCGCTCAAAGCAAAGGCAGGAAGAACAGACGAGGGGTGGAGGCAGCAGAGCCAGGCTTCTTCTGCTCTGGAATGACAGCATCAGTCGGTGGGGTTGAGAGGATGAGAATCGGCTTGAGCTTTCTACCAGAGGGTGGAGGACAAGCTCTGGGGATGGTGGCAAGGGTGGCTTTCTCCGAACAGCTGGGAGCCAGCGAGCTCTTCCTCGTGCCGTATGATCCCTGCTGGGCGAGCTCCAACTTTTTGTTCAGATTTAATTTCTGGCCTCAGAGCTTTATTGTCGAAATGCTTTTGTCTGATTCAAGCCACTTCAATCCCATCCCAAAGCATCTCCCCACAACACAGAGGCCACTAAATGCCTCCTGCTCACTGCAGAAGCCATGTGCACAGTGGCTGTCGGGTTTCTAGGAAGCCCGTTGCTTCCACGTCCCTTCTTTGGCTTTTCATCACCATTCCGCCTTTGGTGCAGGCTGGATCCACGGGATCTTGCTTGTCTATTGTTCAGCAACATCATAAGCAGGTTTCAAAGGAGTGCTTTTGGGGTTGGCTTAACGAGAGCTCTTCTCCCTGCCACTGGTTTTTTTGTTGTTCTGTTGGTTTTACCCAACTCGTATTATGAAATAGTTGAGTCGTATCCCATGGTATAGCTGGGAGGGGAAGGGCAGGAGGGATGGAGATCAGCCACCCATCCCAACCTGCCTGATCTGGGGACTTGGTGTGGCAGCAGCTTCGTGTGATTGTTGTCCACACACGGAACGAGTCAGGAATAGCTGCTGGGCTTTAAATTCACACTCTCTTCTAATCCACGGTAGCTCTCGAATAAATGCCAGACCTGCAATTTTTCTTTTTGTGGTTACACTACAGGCACGAGCCGGATGTGTGCATGGGCTTTGTCCCCTGGTTGTGATCTGACACCCCTGGTTTAAGCATCGTTGCTTGGGGTTTATGGCTTTTAAATCGCTGTTTCTCGACGTTAGGAAAGGAATTGTTGGGAGCTACGTGCTTTCAAAGGGAGGCCACCCAAACCTGTGAGAGAAATCAAGTTTATGACGAAGATATACCTGATGCGACCTCAGCGGAGCCCTCGCTGCGAAAGGGGGATGTTTATGGGTTTGCAGGCTGTAAGGGGGGCTGCCAGCACGGGATGTGCCCACCTGCAGCAGAAGCCGGTGGACAAATACGCTCCCATCCATCCCAGTAGGATGAAATAAGGTGTCACCAGTTTGCAGCTTGGCAGTGGAAGAGGATCTTGGGACAGCAGAACATCCGTCCCAGCTCCTTAGTCTCTTCTGAGCATGGCTTGATGTGATTTTGAGGGTCTAGCAAAACCTCTTCAGGTTCCCGACTCAGTTCTGGAGACCACTCGGTCTGGGAGCAGGTCAGTGTATTTAGTGAGGCAATTTGTGCCAGTGTCGGGCCAAAAAGGCACAAAGCTGGGCACTGACTCTGGATTCCGACTCCTGTCTTCAGGTGACGGGTTGTAGATCAGAACTGGGGCCATTTATGGCCAGCTTTAAAGTCCATTTCTCTCTGCCCAGGGAGGGGGGTGGTGGTTGCAGGGAGCAGCCCTCTGGTTTTGTGCGTTGCTCTCAGGTAGCAGTCCCAGGGATGGGGTTTTTTGCTGTGTTGTGGCCTTGCTTAAAAAATTAAAAAAAAAAAAAAAAGCCATTTTTAGTCCAAGCCCTTGAAGCACATGCTTAACCTCACACCAGCACTGGAGGCTCCCCCGCGCCAGTGCTGGAGACTTTACTCATCGCGAAAGTAAACACGCGCTTTAGGGCTCTGAAAACAGATAAAATAAAATCCCGCCCTGAAGGAGAAGGATAAACATTGCTAAAATGTTATCGTTTGTGCAACTGCGCTCTGGGTACTGGATACGGCCACGACCGCAAGAGTTTCTTCTTCCACAGCACCGGGAAAGCGCCTGGGAATTTCACTGGGACCAGCTGGAGCTGGGAACAGATTTGTTTAGCATCCTCTGCCCTTATCGGCTTAAACAGAGCCCCCATCTTCTTGAGGGGGCACGATGACCGGACAAGGAGTGTCCCCCATCCCGAGGACCGATGCGAGATTGATGTTGGTGGCTCCTTGGTCCCATCAGCGAGAAGGCTTTGGAAACCCCCCTCTCCCAGTGTTGTGACCCCCATCTCCAGTGGGTCCCAGCGTGGGTTGCGATGGGCTCCAGGTGGGTGGGCACCCAGTGGGTGCATCCCGAGGAGACCCCCGTCCTCCCGGAGCCCAGACAGGACTTCTGGTTAGTGCATCAACCCTGTGCTTGGAGCTCGCCCCGCGCTCCTCCGAGAGATGCTGTAGAAAGCAGGAGAAGGCGTATATGTATTTATATATATAATAATAAAAAATCATAGCCCTCGGAAGCCTGGACCTTACAGCTTTTGCCGAGGGGCCCTCGGCCTCTCCGCATCTCTCTCTGGGGCTAAAGATAGCTGTGTCTGCAGCTGAGCTGTGAATCAGGAGTAAAAAATGTGGGTCACCTCCTGTGCGAAGAAATGAACGTTCGGAGACTCATCTGCTCCTGACCTCATTTTGCTGGGGATGAATCAGGCGTCCAGCCCGATGGACCCCACAGCTGCTCCAGCAGCGGCTCCCAAACCCCGCGGCAGGCCTTTAATAAAGGCTTTTTTGGGGGGCAGTTTTTGCAGTTGTAACGAATGGGTGTTAATTAGGTAAGAGCGCAGGCGTGGGTTTGTTCCGGGGGACAGTGCTGGTGCTCGGAGCAGGGACCTAAATGGTTAAACCCCGTGTTCCCGCCCCGCGTGGGCGCACACGCGTGTGCACAACCGCATGTCGGCACGGCGGGACGTGCCTCCCCGTGGCATTCACGTGTGCCGGGACACCGGCACCGCACGGGGCGAGCGCGGGCACGGGTCTGGGTGCTGACAGGCACCTGCGCGTGTCCCCCAGAACACCCGTGATCGCAGGGACAACGCATGGTACGCGCAACCAGGTACCGACACACACAGGGAGAACTGCACATACACTTAATGCGGTCTCTCTTTTTAATTTTTTTTTTCCTATCCCGCTTTGTGAAAGTAAAACCTGACATGGACTCCAAACCAGTTCGAAACCCAAAGGAGAAGGTACCTGGGAGCCCTGAGCTGGGTCTTTGTCCCCGCCGCGCGCTCCAGGTGTGCTCGCAGCAAAGCCGCTTTATTTTTCTGTGCTTTTCTTTCCCTTTTTCTAACCCAGAGCTTACGCAGCTCTTTTTTTCCTTCACCTCGGGGAGTCAGCTCTGCTCCCGAAGCACAGAGCAGGTGACGGCAGCGGTGGCACTTTTGGAGGGTGGCATCGCCTGGGACCCACCTGGGTGCCGCCACCCCATCTTGAAGGGACGTTTGATGTGGTGTCACAGGTTAATAAATACACAAACTGCTTCACGGGGGAAAAATCTCATCCCCAAAGGTGGAAGGTGCTTTCCTCTTTGCACCCGCCTGCACTAAAAGGTCCGTCGCAGCAGATGTTTCGCCCTCATTAAGTATGTAAAACTGGAAGGCGTTTGGAGTCGTGACCTGCAAACCCCACCAGCACAAGTTGCTCTGGGACGGCTGTGGCGCCGGTCCCCGCCGCGGCTCGCGTTTCTGCTCCCCCTCGGCTTTTATTGCCCCATGGATTTTTCATCTTTCCAAACCCCGGAGTCAGGAAATAGTTAAACGCTACAGTATTTTGATTAGCAGAGCCTTAAAGTCAGTAAAAAAGACAGTCAGAGAGAACTATCAGGAGCATGCTAATGAAGTGAAGTCATCAGCAGACACCAGAGAAGAATTCATGCCTGCTCCACGCCGGCCGGGGAGCGCCGGATCCCAGCAAGGCGCACGCAGGTGGAGCGGGGACCTGGGGCTCCCCTCGCTTCCCTCCCCTCCCTTTGGATATTGCAACGCTTTCCTTGGGATTTTTTTTTTCCCTTTCTTTTTTTTTTTGTCTGCTTCACTGGAGCTTAATGATATTTCCAGCTCGGCGGGAGCTGCGGGAAGACTTGGAGATAGTGAGAGACTAGAAAAACAGCAAAGGGCAGCTCCCAGCTCCGCGGGAAAGGTGAGGGCAATTCTCTTGGAAAATCCCTTGGGTTTCTCCGTAACGCCGGCGGTTGGGTCGTGGCAGTGCTGGGGGTGGGGAAAGGGGGATGTTTCGGGAAACACGGCGGTGTTTTCGTGCTCATTCGGCAGTCAGCAAGTTTGCAGAGTTGGTGTTTGGGGACGGCGATGTCCCGGCGAGCCCGGCCCCTGCGCTCAGGTACGGAGCTCCCGGGAAAGCAGGGCTGGAAAACCGCTCCCAGGGCGGGCGGTAAAGCTGAGCCCAGCTGCTTTAGTCCTCACCCTCTAGTCCCTCTTTGAAAAAATACGTGGGCAGTTTTATTATCGTTAAAAAATACTGTTCTCCTCTTCTAGGGCTTTGCAAAGAAACTGTGTTGAGGTTTTGTCATCCTTGCTCTTAGAGCCTTTGCACGTTAGCATTGGCGGCTCACAGGCTCAGGTCTTACCTTTTCTGTAAAAAAAGGCTTTTTTGGAATAATTTAGAAACTTAGGGTAGAGCAAAGTTTTAGTTAAGCAGCTGTCTTAAGGCTAAACCCAGTAACTCTTCTGCAGACATATCCACGCTGGAGCTGATGACTCGACAGTGCTGTTTAATTTATAAAAAGTCACACCATGAAAACATGCATTTTTGTTTATCGTAAACCAGAGCAAAATATGCCAGAAGAGGTTTTGCTCCTAACCAGATGCGATTAACTCGTTCAAGATGATGAGTTCCTGGGACTGTTCCTGGGACGAGATGATTGTGTATCGCTTTACAGCGGTTAGAAATGAGCCGACAACTCAACTCCTGCGTTGAGCTCAGTGCCCGTGCTGATCCTCAGCCTGGCTTCAGCTCTGTCCCCACATTTTGCATTTTCTGGTTCACGGTAGTTTTAATTTTCCTATTGCAGAAGCGTCCAGGCTTGTGACACTGAGAGTGTATTTCGAGGAAGACAGACAGGCAGCTTCTGGCTTTATGTGAACTCCTATAATACCCTGCCCTTCATTGCAAATAATACGTCCTTAAAAAAAAGCATCGCTTGATTTTTATCCATGTAGAGGTTAACATGATATCGACATTAAGTGAATATTTGGGGCCTAGGGACCCCAGTGAGACTGGCGGCACAATTACCTTTTTAATCCTACATCAGAAGCATCTTGTTTCCTGGTATCCCGTTATAGCCCGAAAATCTCAAGAAGAGTTACCTTAAAAACCACATGTCTCTGTTCAGCGGCATCCCAGTCCCAAGCGGACCCCTTCAAACCCGTGTCCCTGGGCGATGGAGGGGCACAGGTACGTGTCCCCCCATGGGAGCACCTTCTTGGGAGGTTTTTCCCTTTGCAGGAGCTCTTTGCTCCTGGGAAATGCACTTTGTCCACGTGCCATCGCGCATCCTCGCGATGGACCCTGCTCTGCATCTCCGCTGCACCTGGGGACACCGCACTGGCTGCTTTTTTTCCTGTTGCAAGCACAGCTTTAATTAAATAAGAGAAAATTCAGGGAGGATCGCCTCCTTTCTTAACCCCCTTGCCCAGCTCCCCGTCCCCAGTGTCTTGTGTCCTGCCCGTGGTGGGTGCAAGCAGAGGGACCCACGGAAGGTTCTTGAGGTGGACAAGCCCCGGTGACCCTTGGCGAGGTCTCCTGGGTGCTGTGATTTGCTTCTGTGCCCCCTCCCCAAGCCCAACTCGCTGCTCCGAGCTCTCGGGGTGACTTTTCCTTAATGCACCCCAAATCATTTAAAACAGCGATGCGGAGATTCACCTTGCGTGCCCTCCCAGGGAGCTGCCAGCGGGACTCATGGCTGGACCGAGGTGCTCCGGAAAAAGCTAAAATTGCCTATTCCTTTTTATTTCTTTATTTGGTGGGTAGGATTTGAGCTCTGCGCTCAGCTGCGGGTGGCAATTCCTGGCTGTCGGGCTGGCTCCAGCCGCCCTCAAAGCAAGACGGGAACATGCTTTCCAAAGCTGGAATGCACCTCATCCCACCCAGGACCTGGATTTTGTCATTTTGTCAGCCTCTCAAGCCCCATCTCAACTCAAGTTGCACCGTAACCGGCTGGTTGTGCATCCAATGCAAATGAACGAGTAACTAGTTGCATTATTCTGATTTTTGCTGCAGATTTTTGGGGATCATAGCACTCAGGGACCTGAAAGCCATCCAGCAGGAGCTGCCTGCAGCTCCCACGTGCTTTAAACACCCTTGGATCCTCGGCTGCCCACTTTGGCTGGCTGTCCTTGGAGGGGAAAGGTGTGAAAGGGCCCCTGGCCCACTACTAAGCAACAGTTACCAACAACCTAAAGCAAATAAAATATGTGAGATTATGCAAACAAGGGGAACTGCAGCTGATTCCCAGCATCTCTGCGGCGTGAGTCAGTGGTGCACGGCGCTGCTCCCCGTGCCGTCCTCGATGACAGCATCCACACCCTCGGGGATTAGACATCCCCCAATATGTTTCAAATAACGTGTGTTTCTCTGGCTGCTAGCTAGCACGAGCGAAAAGCTGGGATTTACAGGTTTCCATCCTTAAGGCTGTTGTGGGTTTTTTTAATGTTTAGTTACAGGACATTTTGGATGTTGTGTGCTAATTCTCTGTGCGTTTTGGTCAAGCCTTGACCATGCACCAGCTAAGAGAGGGAAATTTAGGTGATGAAGGTGTTATCCTGGCAGCGGTCAGTGCTGGGTTTTTATGCAGATCCTCAAGATTTCAGTTGTTCAGCGGATATTTCAGGGAAGTTCTCCCCGCAGGGGCTGGCTGGGGTCTGGGGGAGATGCCCAAGCTCCATCCAAAGATGGGAGACCAGGAATCATTTTTGGAGGTGCCCGTCCCACCACTGAGGTTCAGAGGAATACCAAGTGAGCACAAAGCTAACATTTACTCTGCAAACCTCTGAAAAAATAATGGTTTTATTCAGTGCACTGTTTCCAAGGTGGCTTTCCCAGGCTGGCCATGCTGCCATAATTTATCAGGATTTGGGGACAGTAAGTCTTGCTGCAAGAAAAGCGCCTGTGTTGGAGCCACTTGTGTGTTGCTGGGTCTGGTTTGCCGCCCCACGGGCTGTGTCACAGACTGTGACTTTTCAGTGACGCCGGTTGCTGTGGAAAGATGAGGATGGGATCTGGGGATGGTAGAGGGGACTTGTCTCCTGAGCTCGGCAGCAGTTTGGTTGTGACCTCAGATGACTCCTGTCCCCCCTGCAAGATGGGTCTTTCAGACTGTGTGTTGTGTTACACCAGCAAAGTACAGATTCTTGCAAGAGAGGCACTGAAGACAGGCAGAAAGTCAGAGAAATCCCTCCAAGAAGAGAAATGCAGCTGCTTTTCCCAACCTGCTCTTAAACACCACCTACAGCACAGAGCGCATCTCACCTCACCCTGGGAATCGCTTTCTTCACCTGCAAATTACCATCATTTTTTCATCTTGCTGCTCTTTGCCATGCCTGTGGATGCTCCCCCATATCTCCAGCCTCCACCACCCCAAAACCTGCTGAGGATCCCCTTGAATTCGTGTTCATCACCTCCATGGCACTCTCAGCTTTTTTCGCACAGGCAGCACTTGTTCAGAGGATGGAGCCCTTCGCCCCGGTGCCATCTGGAGCCCGTGTCCCCTCGCTCTCCATCGTCTGGCATCACTGGTGACCCACGAGCCCATCTGGCCACAGTGCTGAGAGCCGCGAGGGCTTTGCTAAGAAATGGCATCAGTCTGGGGAATGTGGCACCGATCTGCGCCTCGCTCACCGCATCTGAGAGCGTGGGCATCTCCTGCCCAGCGGCACGGCGAGGGCAAGGCTCGGAGGAGCTTCCAGCTTTCCTTTGGAATGCTGAGGACTGTGAGACAGGCTCCAGCGCGGGGACAGGGACTCTGTTCAGAGAAGGACTCCAGTGATTTGAAATTTGCTTTTCTGGAAAAGCAGGATGCAGCGATGCAAAGCCCTTGGCAGCTTCTGCTTTCGTGGAGGTGTTGGGCAGCATCACTGCAGGTGCTCCCGAGGACACGGAGCAGGTGGTGGCCACGGGCTGCTGCCATCTCCACTCCCCTCTGTGCCCCGGTCCCTTGGGGACACACACGAAGCAATCCCTGTGTGCACGGCATCCACCGCACCGCAGGCACTTGTTTCTCTCCGAGATGTGGAATTGCTCCGAGAGGCACCATCCTGCCGGTCTCCTGCAAGACCCCTCACCAATGGCTGGTAGGAGCACAACCACCAAACACTCTCGTTATCTTCTCTGGTGCTTTGGGTGCTCACAGGTCTCTGCAGACCTCGTGCTCCAGCAGTGCAGGTACCTGCTGTGGATGGAAGCCATCTCACAGGGCGGACCTCTGTTTTGCTGCAGGAATTTTTCCCTCTGCTTGAGATACGCCCTTGCGATGTCCCAGGTCTGTGTATCTCAACTGCAGCTTCTGTGTCTGCAACAACGGGATGATGCACCTTCTCCAAAGCATCCTCTCCGCTCCCCTTGCAAGCCGAACTTTCTTCTTCACTTCAAAGCTCAGTGGAAAGATGCTCTTGCAAAGGACGGACTTTTTATCCCTTGCCTTGATTAAAAAAAAAAAAAAAAAAGAAAGAGAAGCTCTGGCTTGCGTTTATTTTAGTTAAAATGAAGGAGAAAGCTTGGGTTCATCACAACACCTCTCTCGTTGGTTCTCAAAGGCTTCCCGGGTGGCACATGGGCCAGGGAGACTCCGAGCGCGGATTGGTGACAGCAGCAGCCGGCTTTTTGGGGCTGGAAGCTGAAATCCTGGAGTACAACATCGCCACCTGTTTGCCGCAGGCGAACATACAGCAGGAGAAATCTCGGCAAGAGGAATCCCACCAGGATGAAGCCCTGCAGGATGCACCCCACCGGGATGCACCGCATCGGGATACATCCCATCGGGATCCATCCCGTCGGGATACATCCCATTGGGATACATCCTATCAGAATGCACCTCATCAGGATACCTCCCATCAGGATACCTCCCATCAGGATACCTCCCATCAGGATACATCCCATCAGGATGCACCCCATGGGGCAGCTCCCAGCTGTAGCACACACAGGCTGCACAGCCAAAATGAGGACAAGGAGGATGTGCTGGTTTTGGCTGGGATATAGTTAATTTTTTTCATAGTAGTCAGTACAGGACTGTGTTTTGGATCAGTGCTGGAAGCGGTCTTGATAACCCAGGGATGTTTTAGTTATTGCTGAGCAGGCCTTACACAGCATCAGGGTCTTTCCTGCTCCTCACCCCTCCCCACCAGTGAGGAGGCTGGGGGTGCACCAGAAGCTGGGAGGGGACACAGTGGGGACAGCTGACCCCAACTGGCCTGAGTGATATTCCACACCATATGTCGTCATGCTCAGTGTATAAAACTGGGGGAAGAAGAAGGAAGGCGGGGGGGGACGTTCAGAGTGATGTCGTTTTTCTTCCTAAGTCACTGTTACGCAGAATGGAGCCCAGATTTCCTGGGGATGGCTGAACACCTGACTGCCATGGGAAGTGGTGAATTAATCCCTCGTTTTGCTTTGCTTGCATGCGCAGCTTTTGCTTTATCTATTAAACTGTCTTGCTCTCAACCCAGAAGTTTACTCACTTCTGCCCTTCTGATTCTGTGCCCCATCCCACCTGGCGGGGAGTGAGCGAGCGGCTGTGTGGTGCTTAGTTGTGAGCTGGGATTAAGCCACGACAGAGTGGTTGGTGAGAGACGAGTAAGTGCTGGTTTTCTGCTGGAGCTGAGGAGCTCCCCAGCCCATGCGACAGTGCAGAATGCGCTGTTATGCCAGTACCACCTTTGTTGCTTTAGACAGGTGAACCTCCTGCTTTCACGTGTACCTGTGCATGCTTCCCTGGAGCCCTTCAGCACCCGGCTCTTAATGCGCTTTATTCCCCCATCCCCATCCAGGGGTTTAAATAGGACTCTGGAACCTGACAAGGCTAAATCAGTGAGACCAGGACATCGCGGAGCTCCTGCGAGCCATCGGGAGCTACTTATCCCTGCATTACCTTGCAGCTGATGTAGCTGCTGCTTCCCTCTGGGTTGCTGTTAGAAGATCAGCTCTGCGATGGCAGCTAGAAAATGCAGAGAGCTGGAGCAAGCAGGGCTGAGCTGCTCTTGAGAGATTCACCCGGCTTCTCGCTCTCCCTTGAGCAAAACTCCTTTGAGGGCTTCGTCTTTCCAAATTACTCGCCAGGGACTGGCTGGGCAGGCAGTTGAATTAAGCCAAGGTCGTTCTGCATCGTGTTGGAGTTAGTCTGCTGTAAAATGCAGGGTCTGTGCCCCAAAACCAGTTGCTTCTGCTGGGAAAAAGTCTCTATTTGGGAAGATGCTTTGGAGGAGAGCAGGCTGAGGGTTTGGGCTGGCCGGAGCAAGAGCGTCATGGCACCGGGCTCACATCTCACTGCATCGGTTTGAGTGGATTTCATTGATTTTCGGTGGATATTTAGGATATCTGGCAATAGACTGAGGATTCATCACATGTTGGGTTTATCCTCCTTCACCTCAATGCTAAAAGCTATTTTTTGCCTATACAATGCTTAAGGGATATTCATGTATTTTGTACACAGTTCCTGTGCTCCCCTCATTTCCATGAATAGTGTGTGCATGGATTAAGCGTCAGGCATTTGTTTGAAAGAAACCTTCTAGGAAATGACTCAACAAGCCATTTGCGTGTTTAAATTTGTCAGGATTTGAAATATTTAGATTCTGCTTTATGAATATTGGCATTTAATGGGGGGATGATGAGTCGAAAGCCCCGGCTGCTGTTTGCAGGAGGGGGACGCGTGCACGCACGCACACGCATGTTGCACGCACACAAACCTCTTCTCCTTTGGAAAGTGCTGATGGGAACAAGCCAACGTAGATTGTTCCATTAATGGGGATTTATAGCACAAATCTGCTACTGTTTTGTCAAGACAAACAGAAATAAGTGGGCTTTTAGTGCTGGGAAAGCTGGCCCCGGGGCTGCGGGCTGTTTGCTAGCACAGGGCAGCTGCTCCGAAAGGGCTGCAGGGGAGCAGAGGGAATAAATGGCGAAAGATGGAGGCAAGAAGAACCAGGATTTGGTGGAGGAAGAAGGGAGATCAGGGACATGGAGTCCCAGCTCCAGCGAGCACATTTTCTCCCTGAAAGTTTTGGTTGGCGAATTTGCTGCTCGTTTTCCCCTTTGCTGTGTATTTCGAAAGCTGTTTTCTGCTCCAAAAGATGTGTTGGTGTTTATCAAGATGTAAATAACGTTCTGTGCCTTGGCTGCCCTCAGCGGAGAGCTAACGTCGCCGTGGGTCCAGCTGCTGAGTGGTGGAGGTGGGGAGACGCTGGATTATCCTGCTCCTCTTCAGAAATACGTGTGAAAAGGGTCTCAGCCTCCAGGGCTGGTCCAGGATAACCCAGGCTGGATGTCACGATGGTGGAGGATGTGAGCAGGTTGGGCTCATGGACATGGTGAGAAATGTTTGAGGAACATGGTTTAGTGCTAGAGTTAGGTCATGGTTGGACTCAATGATCTTGAGGGTCTCTTCCAACCAAGATGATTCTATGATTCTATGATAAAAGCGAGGTCTGGTGTGATGTGAGGCTGCGAGGCTCCAGTCTCCACCTTCAGCTGGTGTTCGTGTGGCTGAAACAACCTTGTCTTCCTTCCTTTGACCTGACTGAGATTTCTTCTCTGTGGTTCTGAAACCTCTCAGGAGCATTGGCCAAAGTCATCTTCTTTCTTTCCTCAACCCTCATATATATATATATATGTATAACCCCCATATATATATATATACACACACATTACTGCGTCCTGCATCTCCCAGCCTTGTGAAGCATCTCAGGGGGGGTCTGCAGCTGGAGGTGGACACAACACAAGGCTGTCACCCTGCTGCCCTCCGCGGGAGATGGGTGGCCTCGGCAGGGCTTGCTGGCACCGCGGGTGACAGCTGGGGACAGGTCGGTGCCTGACCCGTGGCTGGGCTGCAGTCAGAGGTGCGAGGTTATTGGAAGGTGCTTGTTTGTGTTGAGTGTGAATAACGAATTGTTCTCCCCGAGCCGGTCGTTATTATGCAAAGCCAAGTCCTAAAAAAATATTGAATTTCCTCTCCCATAATTTTGAGGAAAAACACTTATCTGGCGTTAAGAAGCAATTGTGAGGTGTCCTTTCATCTCGATCCTCAGATATGGTGAGACATGGAGAGAGGACCCGGTGCTGGGAGCGGTGGTTGCAGACCGGGGCAGCAACCTTGTCCTCCTCCTCATCTTTTTATTATGTTTTTTAACACACACGTGGCTTGAAACTCTCTGAAAAGATTCTATTTATTCTTGTGCTTGAGCAAAATTCAGGCTGAGCTGCTGCATCTACAATAAGACTTTAAAGAGGGTCTGTGCCGCTTGATGTGTAAAGGGCGCCGGGATGGAGAGGGGTGCAGGGGGAAAGCCCGAATGGGCTGAAGAGAAATTTGGGAAAGCTTGTGGCTGTGGTGACATTGAAGGATGCAGCAGGATGGGACGTTGTGCGTGTCCATCCAGACCCAGCACAGTGACGCTGGGATGGTGCCTGCAGGACTGAGGGATGGCCGGGTGAAAGATGGGTAGAAGAAGGTGGTGTTCCCTCCTTGCTATTCTTCTTCGATTCAAAATGCAAAAAAGACCAGAAAAAGGATTAAACTCTTTTGGGTTTGTGTCCCGCTGGGAGGTAGGGACAAGCTCGGCGCTTCTGCCTTTGCAGGTACCACCCAAAAGTTTCATTTTGAAGCTATGAAACTGGAAAATCCAAGACTAACTCAGTTGATCACAAATGGAAAATGAAAATTAGTCCTGTTGCACTGTTGAGTACAATCTGTGAAAGGGCAAGAAGAACAGGAGAAGCAGATGTGGTGACACTCTCTGGGCAGGTGACACCAGGACGGGAGCCTGGGTCTGGCTGAGCTCTGTCCCAGCTGGATGCTCTGCAGCCTCTGTTCCACCCAAAAGGTACAGGAAAGGGCTTAGCAACATGCAGCCACCTCTAAGATACCTATTTTTGGCATAATCACAATCTTTCTGCATCTAAATAGCCAGAAAATTGAGCCCTTGAGTTTCACATCTGCAAGGTCGAAACAGTGCCGGAGCCTGGGCTCAGCGGTGGGTCTGTGCAGGGAAAGGGACAGGAGTTGGGAACAGGATAATGCACCGGCCTCTTGGGCTGCTCCCCGGGCACCGAGCTGGCACTTGCCTCCCGGATTTCATCGGAGAGGGAACACGGTGCTTCTAGAAGTCATTGCACATCTTTCCAAATCAAACAGGAGCCTGCCCGGGGCTCGGTGCTGCGGGCACGGCAGGGCTGCGGGACGTGTGCCAGGCTGGTGCCACCCCGCCGCGGTCCCCTCCGGCTCAGCCAGTGCCACCAATTCCTCAGGGCGACGTTTCACTCCTGCCCATTGCCAGGTTTTGCTCAGTTTCTCACCCCTGGGCACAAGGTTGCAGTTTTTTGGCTCAGCGGGAGAAGCCAGGCGAGCTTGGGTTGTTTTTATTAGAGTTTCAAAGGAAGCTTGAAAGCAGACGTTCCTCCGCGTCCCGAGCCTTGGCCGCACGTCGCCGCCGTGCCAGCACAGCCAAGCTGCAAAATCCTCACGTCGGCCCCTGATGTCCCAGCTGCAGAGAGCTGGTGTCGCCAGCAGCCAAATCCCGGCCCCCTGCATCCCCCCCTGCCCAGCCAAAGGCACCAGGGCAGCTCTGGGTGCAGATGCACTTTTGTTAGCTGAAATACAGGAAATACAGTTCCAAGTGTGACCATGTGTTGGTCCTTTAGGGTGAAGAGCAGTGTGTCCTCTGAGCCAAGACCCCACGTAATGCTTCTGGGTTGAGCCTGCGACACTTCAAGCTGATGTGACCTTGGGGTTCCCCCTTTGCTTTCACCACCTCCTTGTGGGGGACATCACCTGTCTGTGCTAGAAAATGGTTATTCTGGTGCTGGGACTGTCCTGGGTTGGTGCCTTCAGTCACTGTGAGCTGCTCCAAATGTGCAGTGACTTGCAAGGAGAGCAGGAATATGCTCCTATTTAATCTGGCTGTTGCTTTTGGAAGCAACACCCCCCTATAGCTTCATCATCGTGCGCTTCTGTGTGCTGAATTAGGGCTTGTGCTCGTGTCAATCAGAAACACAGACAGTTCGTGTGCCCCAACCCTGCGCCCGGGGAGGGCGATATCAGCCCCATCCCAGGTGTATGGGAGACTTTGGTGGATGTTGTTGGTCAACAGAGGTATTCTGGGTCCAGCTTTTGACAATCCAGCACTTTTTCTCAGTGCAAAAGTGCCTGTTTGTAGGGAAGGAAGAGGATGCGAAGCCCTGGCGGGGGACGGTGTGTGCCTCCTGTCCACATCTGGCTTCCTGGAAGCAATAACGTGCTGCCGAGACGAGTGTCTTGTTTGTGGGAGCTGCAGCTGTTTAACAAGGAGAAATGGCTGGGATGCTTTGAGATAAGGAACCAGAAATGCAGGTGATGGGCTGGTGGTGTGGGGAGGGTGCCCAGCAGGGCCAGGAGAGCTGCCATGGGGCAAAGCCCCATCCCCGCAGCCCCTCTCCTCCCTGGAAAAAATCTGTTGTGTTCCCCTTGAACCTCTTCCGCTGTTCAAAAGCTGCTGAAGCCCAAGGGCTGGGCTTGCATGAAGCCAGCACCAGTGAGAGGTGGTGGTGAGAGGTGGACACCCGGCCTGATGGCCACAGCATGCAGGGAAGGACAGGAGAGGTTTGCCACGGCGTGCCAAGACTCTGGCCACCAGCCCCAGCTCCCTCGCCTCTCCCTGCCCCAGTTTCCCCATCTGTAAAGCAAGGGTGGGAGCGCTGGGGGACATACCCGGGCATGGCTGGCACATCCCTGGCTGCGCTGCTCAACCCCGGGGCTGACAGTGACCTATTTACCTGTGACAGAACTTTCTGCTCCACTTATTTGACCCGGCACCTTTCCGTTTGCTTACAGCCGGGAACGTTTCCTCTCGGCCAAGCCGGGCGCGCACGCAGGTATGTTTGCTCCAGAGACAAACCGCCGCTCTGTGCATCCTCACCTCTGCACCTCGGAGGAGTTTGGACACTTTCACTGCGATACCGTTGCAAAATCCACCCTGAAAAGCCTCCACATTTCTCTTTGCCCCCTTCTCCCCATCCCTCTCAAGCTTGCACGGTCGTCATCTCAGGGACAGGGAGTAGAAAGGTGACATTGTTCTGCCCTGGAAGGCCGTCAGCATCCCAACTCCCCGGCTCTGTAGCTGCCTCAGTCATGCATGTTTGCATATGTTAAAAATATTTAGTCCACTGCTAAAAAAAATATTATGCCCGAGATCTGGGGCCAGCTAAATATAATGCCATCTATGTGTCCCTGGCGCTGCGTGCCGGAGGCACAGAGGGGTACTATGCGCCTTCGGAGCGGCCCTGGGCTGTGAGCAGGGATGCTGGGAGCCATCCCGATGCTGCTGTCTGCCAGAAATGCTTTTTTTTGCCCCTTTGGAGAGGGATTTGGGGCAAAGAGAGCTCTTTGCTGGGACGTGGGTTGTCGCTTCCCTGCGCCCGAGCAGGCTCGGCGGCTGCGGGCAGGGATGCGCAGGGCAGGGAGGGAAAAAAGATCAAAAAGAAGATGTTGGCTCTAAGAAAAAATCGTAAAAATGAAAGAGCAGACTGGGCTAATTCCTGCAGGTCAGGGATGAGCCAGGAATGGTCCCGCTCCCCAAACCCTCCGGTGCATGGGGTGGTTTCGTGGCATGGACATGTGCCATGGTAGAGGGGGCTGAGACCTCCCCAACTCGTTTCGCATGTGTCACGGATCATATTGAGAGCAGGTTACGGCTCTGACCGACCTGGCCCAGGCTTTTGTCCCTGCCCTGGAGGCACCCAGTGCTGCTCGGGCTCGGGAGAAGCTTCCAGATAAATTGCATATAAATAATATCAAGCCAGCTGAGAGTGTGGGAGGGAAAACATTTCCCCGTAGTAATGTCCCCTGATGAGGGGCAGGAGACAAGAGTTTGTTCTGGCTGCAGGAGGAAGACAACGGGGAGCAAGGCCACGGGATTTTTGTGCAGAAGCATTAAGGAATCATTTCCTCTGCTTTTTTTCCTTATATATTTATTTTTGGAGTGGGAAAAGGGGCTGGAGGCGGGGTGGGAAGGTGAAATAAACCCAGGCAGAGATTGTGAAGGAATCTTTATCCCCCCTGCTTTTTCTTTTTTTGCCTTTTTTTTTTTTCCCCCCCGTTCTGCGAGTGTTTTGGGAGGCAGAGGGGCGAGCAGCCCTGGACACTGCGGCCATTCATGGCTGGGCTGGGGGCGTGCGGGGCTGGGGGGAGCTCACCGGAGAGGAGAAGAATTTGTTCACAATATAGCGCAGGGTTAAAATAGGCTGGTTGTCTGAGCGTGGATGTAGCATAATGTATAGAAGTGCCAAGCATCAATAAGTCTATTTATTAGCAGAGCCTTTTGCCAAGCGGGGCTGTGAATAAACTATACAGCTCGCACAAAAATGTAAATGTTAGTGATCCCTTAGAGACATAATTACAGGAAAAAATAAGGACAGCTTTTCAGCGTTTGGGAAGCCGGCCTCCTTCGTCCCCTTTTTAAGCTGCTGATAAACAGATTATTTTCCCCCCGTGGGGTGTCTGCATCCAGCATGGCGCGTCCCCCCCACTTCTTGCAGCAGCTCCATCATCCTCCTTGCCCGCTAATTAAAGGCAAGTTGTGTCTCCACGTCCCACAAAACGTGTTTCCCCGCCTGCTTTGCTGTGCGGAGCTCTCGAATTCCTCAAGCCCGTGTGCCGCTGGCTCCGCTGGACCGCGGTGAAAGGTTTCATTCATCCCTCCTCTGCTGCCTTCTAGAGTTACCACACCCTGGGCCTCTGCGCCGCAGCTCCTCTGTTTGCCTTTCATTAGCAGGATTCCCAGATCCAGCGCCTGCGAAGCGCTGGGATGAGATGCTCCAACCCTATTAGCATCAGGGCTCTGCAGATACCCGCCCTGCGCGCGTTCTGGCCCTTTGCCGGGAGCAAGAAAGCCAAAACCTTTAAAAAGTGCTGCTATAAAAGTGACTCCAGGTGCAGCCCTGACTGCCCCGTGCCTCAGTTTCCCTTGAGTCCAGCTTGTTTCCATCCACCACAGCAATGGGTTTCTGCAAGCTGGTTGGGGAGCTAGAGGTGGGACGGGTTTAGATTGGATCTTGGGAACAATTTCTTCCCCAAAGGGCTGTGGGGCATTGGAACAGGCTGCCCAGGGCAGTGCTGGAGTCACCATCCCCGGAGGGGTTGGACAGACGGACATGAGGTTCTCAGGGACATGGGGCAGTGCCGGGGCTGGGGGAACAGTTGAACTCAATGATCATGAGGGTCTCTTCCAACCAAAATGATTCTATGATTCTGCCAGTTGAAATCTTTTATAAAAGGGAGATGAGCAGCAGAAACTCATGGCAGGGGTGGGACGGGCAGGAGCGGGTCGGTCCAGGCAGAAGGCAGGTTTGGCTGATGTCAGCTTTTCTTTTGCGAATCGAGCTCTTCAGCAAACCTTTCCCTGAGCAAGATTAGAGGAGAGCGAGAAAATGAGTTTGGAGGAAATCCGTGCTGGGGCACGGAGGGTCGCGGAAGGGTGACGCTGAGGGAATTTGCTTTGGGAAGGAAGAGCGAGGCGGCGCGGAGCAGCCGCAGCGCCCACCGCCTCCCGTCACCCCCGGATGAGATCAGCCCGCGGCCCTGGCCCAGCTCTCGCACCGAGCTGCCGCTTTTATGGACGAGCCGGTGAGAGAAATTAACTTGCAATGAGTTTTTCAGTGGGAAAGGTACAGACTTTTCAACCGAAATTTATAGCGAAATGTTAGCTTCACATTGACCATCTGTCATCTGCAGCGATGTTGAACTTCATTTGGTTTTTGGCCCTTTGCAATTATTCTGTTAGTAGCAGGGGTTCATCTGGGGTGAATTGAAGTTTCCTGATCACTGATTTATCTCTAGTTGCCACTCTCGGAGGTTTCACAAGTAGCTCAGGGTCATGGGCAATTCATCGTGTGGGATGGGAGGCCTCTGGGGCCAGCCAGGCTTTTCGGAGGTGCCGTCCCTGAATCTCATGGCGCTGCTGCCTTTGGATCACTCTTGCCCTTCAGCCAATGCCAGTGGTCGTCCTCTCTCCACGGAACGGTGCAAATATGAGGGCTTGTGCGGGGACCCCAGGCGATGAGTACCCAGGTAGAAAACAGGGTTGCAGAGGTGCCGTCTCTTCACTAGTGGTGGTGACCAGGGCCCCGTAGATGTTCCCCATGGCTTGGCTTGTCCCCTGCAAACCCAAATGTGGTGGGAATGGTGTTGGCTCCTTCTGTCCCATAAACAGTGCGTCCCCACAAATATTCTTTCAGCGACGGTAACTGCTGTGGGTTTGAAATCCACCTTGCAAACCCCATTAGACTTGAAATCAAAAACATGCTCAGCTACTCAACCTCCCTTTCCCATTGAGCAGACCATGCGCTTCGCTGCTACCTGGCTGAATTAGGTGCCCTTTGAAAGTCCCGTCCAACCCAAAATATTCCCTGATTCTATGGATTGCTTAGTCTGGAGCCACCATTCCAAAATGTCCCATGAGTCCTGGCAGCTGGGTCTGCAGTGCGGTTTTGCATTGGAAATCCCAAAGAGGTAGGGACAATCACCTTCACCTTGGTCTCTGGTTTCTTGCCTGTAGTCACTTGGACTGTGGTTTTGAGGAGCCTGAAATAAAGAGCAAGCAGATGGCACAGCTGAGTGATGCTGCTTGCAAAGTTCCCGGCCACGACTCAGCTTCTGGCCTGTCTCTGAGGTTGGGTCCTCAGCACCTTCCTTGGGACCATCTCACGCAGTTCCTTGGCCAGCCCGTGTCCTCCAAAGCTCTGGTCAGAGCTGTGGATTCAGATCAGGGTCAGACATCCTTGACGTGCGCTGTAGGCAAACCAAAGTCTGTTTTCACCCCGTCGCTCGTGCAGACACGGGGCACGTGCCTGCGAGGAGGCTGGTGTGGGGAGGAACATCCCGATGGAGCGGAGGAGCTGCGAAGCCAGTCCTGACCCAGCTCGTTGCCGCGGGTCACGGCGATGGTCCTGCGAATTGTCCTGTCTGCAGTGGCCCGATGCTGAAAGCCTTTGGCTAAAAGGCAGTAAAGCAGGAGAAAAAACTTCTAACTGACGCCACAGTATATAAATAATTTATAATTAATATATGCTTATAATCTCATACCATTAAAAAAAAAAGCACGCGGCCAGCCATACTTGCTTGAAAACGTCTTTTTCTTGTGTCTAAAATGAAAAGAGTTTCGAGCCCACCTGATTTCCAGGAAATTTGGGTGTAAGTTAGATATCACAGAAGAAATCCAGCGTGAGGAAGAACAGGGCACTTTGATCCTGGTATCTAATGCATCAAATGCTGATGGGGTTGTCACCACCTGGGGGGGGAAACCACTGTTCTTGGGTCTGAAAGGGAATTCTGAGTACTCCAAATGAGGGACTGGGTTTTATTTTAATGCAGTCATATATGTATTTTAAGCAACGTTTATTAGTGAAATGCTTCATGGAGAAAGATGCACCTGGGTTTGATTTATGTTACATGAGAAACGTCTTGGCCAAGGCAAAAAGCACAGAACCGGAGCGGGAGGGGGGGTCGAACGAAACAAAATTTTTCTTTTATTGTGCATAACGAGATGTTTGCTCTGTGACAATTATACAAGTGGTTGCATGTCAGTGTGTTCAAAACAAATCTATGAATACAGCATGTATTTCAAAAGTCATTGTTTCGCCTTTTGAACGAGTCCTCTAAACAAGTCCCTGACCGGGAGCCAGCGCCTGTTAGACCGGGCTCAATCTGTAGTAGCTCCCTTGGCTTTGGGAAAAGTTCCTCCGGACTTACCTCATTAGCTAAAACCAGCTCTGTTGGGGACTGTGTGTAGCATTTCGCGGTGATATTTGCCAAAGGGATGCTAGAAGCCGGCGCGGTGGTACCCTCCTTGCTAGGGATGCCTGGTGGTGACCTGCTCTTCAGAGGATGCTTTGGGGTGTTTTCCCCAAGGAAATACCTGCTGCAAAAAGCCACACATGTACTTACCTTTAAAAAACAAAAGCTGAGCTTGTGCTGAAGCATTGGCAGTGCTGGGAGGGTGATGGGGGGACCAGGGTGCTGGGCAGCACTGGGCAGCATCATCAGCCTGGACCAGTTCACCCATGTAGAGCTGGGTTCAGGCAGGGTGGGACAGACTGGAGGCAAACTGGGCAAAAGCAGCATTTTTCAGGCCTTTAGTTCTGGTTTTCATCAAAATAGGCCTTTTGCTGAAATTGCCCAGGCCTTTGGAGAGCTTTTGATCCAGGCTGGTGTGTATCATTATTATATACCGTGTTTCCATAGGGTGTGTTGGACGTCATGAGAGCAAAACCATGGATGGGAGGTTGTCTGTGCCGCGCAAAACAGGGCACAGCGTAACCCAGCGATGCCGAGAAATGTTTATTCACTTCTGGGGCTGAAAGGGGAAAAAAAAAAAAAAAAAAAAAAAAAAAAAAAAAAGTTATGTTGAATATGAGTAACTCAAAACCACTTGAGCTTTATTGCAAACAATGTCAAGAGTTGGTGTAGCCTTGCTATTGCCGTCCACAAAATTTTCAGAGGCAGTTTGCAGTCGTTGCTGTAAATAAGCGCGTGTTCTTCCAGGGGCTGCTCCGTTCGGAGCCACTTGGATGGCATCCAGTCCAGGGATTTTATTCAATTCCACTTGATTGCCAAGATTAGATGACAACTCATTCTCTGCACTTACAGAGCTCCAGGAATAATCGCCGCAACGTGAAAAATGCCAGTCGGTCTCGTGCTTTGGAAAGTCATATTGACCTCAGAGCGGGATTTCAAATATCATACCCGCTGTCAGGGAAGCACAAAGCAGATAATCCTCTCTGCCTTTTATCCTTACAAATTGGGAGAATGCTGCTTTTATTTTATTTATTTAGTTTTTTCTTTTACCAGGAGACATGAGCAGACCTGATCACAGATTGAGGGGAAAAAGAGGCCAAATTGCGGATGCTTTAGGCAGGAGCAGCGCGGCTGTTTGCCAGGGCAGGGCCTGATCCTGCCCCGCTGTAAATCAGCCCCAGCTGCCGGGGAGGCAGCGCGGTGGCTCTGGATTTACTCCGGTGTAACGGGGAGCGGGGAGGATGCGTGCCTTTGATATTGTAACCTAAAACTGGCAGCTTTCCCCGCTCTGGCAGGAGTTGAGAAACATTGCCATATGAGCTGGTTTTCCAGAGGGGCCTGAAAATGCAATCCATTATCTGATATTTTGTAGCAGCTTTTTTAATTAAGGCTTTGGCTAAAGGGCTGATTAAAGAGGTGTGTGGTTTTTTTGTCCTTAGGGACTTGGCACATCCTCGCGGCTGTCACCCTTCTGCAACTACAAGACTCACTTTCCCTCCTGTGTCATATTCGGAGCGAAGCCTCTTTTTTTTTTTCCCTATCCTTTTATTTTTTTTTTTTTTTTCCCTACCAGAGGTGCAGATAAATCATTATAGTCTCGGCTCAGCTTGTCTCCTTCTCCCGTAGCCCAACTTCTGTGCGCTACTGGCTGGTGCGGCGCGGAGGGGGCGTGAGCAGCGCGGCTCCGTGCCTGTGGTCAGTAATGAAGACTTCTCTTTTTATACACAGATTACGGAGGAACTGCACAGGGCCAGATGGCAGCTCTTAATTTCCCAACTTTTTAATTTTTCAGCCCTCGCCGAGGAGAGCGCAGCCTTCCCCTCCAGCCGACTTATAATGAGGTGAGTAAACACCCTTTTTGTCATTTAAGGCTTGCGCCCTGATGTCATGTAAATATTATTTTTGTTTGGTTGAAGGATTGTCGGGGGGGGGGAAGGAGAATGTGCTGTCTGCCACATGTCAGTGCTGGGGGTTTAATATCTCCAGTGATTTCCCAGGGTTCGTTCACCTCACTAACCCTCTTTGCTGAAAGCTCCGGGGTTTTTGCTCTGCAAAGTCCCTTTAACGCAACTTTTCTCCCCCCTTTCCCATTTCTTGCTCATTCAATGACTCAACGAGCTTTGTCAGAGTTAAAAAATGATGCTCCTTTGCTGCAAAGTATTTGGGTTATTTGTGTCATCCCAGAACTTGAAAAGAAAAATCAGTGCCAGCCCCTTTCCCACCCACCCCCCAGGGCTAAAGCTGCCCCCGGGTTGCAGCTGGAGATGCCGGGAACGCCCCCCCGGGCTGGGGCTGCTCCGGTGACCCCCCCGGAGAGCCGGGCTCTGCTTTTGCTCCTGTCCTCGCCTGCCACCATCCCACCCCTCTCATGTCACCTCTGCCCTGGCGGGGTGACCCCCCCGGGAGACAAAGAGTTAATCCAGCTCCTCCTCCCCCCCCCCTCCCCAAAACTCCGACTTCAGCTGCAAAAAATATGAAGTGTAGATAGATCTGCTCATCTGCTGAGCAGAGAACTTGCCTTTGATGTCGGTCCTTCCTTTCCTCCTTATTTTTTTTCCTCTCCCCCCCCGCCTTCTTTAACCCTTGTGCCGGGTGGACTTACAGAACCCCCCCCTACCCCGGGAGCACCGTGTGCGTGGCAGAGCGTTGGGGACACGCGGGGACACCGTGGGGTGCTGGCATGTCCCCACCCGTTTGGTGTCCCCCCCACCCCATCCCTGGGATGGGCGTCACCCCCCCGGGAGCGCTCCCAGCGGCCCCGGGGGGGACACCGGAGGGGACCAGAGGAGCCGGGTCACGAACGCGCTGTCACCTGGGGTGGCCCGAACCCTCTGCACCGTCCGACAGAGGGATCAGCCCGGTCGTATTGCTTTGATTTTAACGTTGTTTGGTTTGGGGTTTTTTTGGGGGGGTTGTTTAACCCCTTTTCTTCGCCGCCGCAGAAAAGCGCTGCTGCCGCTTTAAGGCAAAAGTCCCTTTAAGTGACTTTCCATTCGCTGCTTTGGAGAGCTGAGAATTTGGTTTCCCAGATTTCCTTTGAATTGTGTGCAGTAATCAGAGGGAGTTTAAAAAAAAAAAAAGAAGACTCTACTGTACGCTCAGGAAACCTTCAGCAGCAGCAAGGGAAAAAAGGGAAAAAACTGAGGTTTAGGGAAAAAAATAGTTTTAGGGAAAAAAATGAGATTTAAGGAAAAAAAAATGAGATTGGAGGGGGAAAAAGCCATCTGCTACCGTTTCCTTTTGCCTTCCTGCTCCTGTTGTCTCTCCCTGCGTGGGGAGCGGAGGAGCGGGGCCGTGTGCCCCCCACGGGACACGGCGGGGCTGGAGGATGCTGCACCCCGGGGTGTCTGCACCCACCCACACCAGGCACCACGGGGTTAACAGCCCTTCACCAGCTGGGGAGCATCAGAAATTGCAGCCGTGCCCCACCAAATTAATTTGCACTTTCTTTTCCTCATGTTTCCTCTGGGAAGAGAAGGGAAAAAAAAAAAAAAAAAAAAAAAAAGAGGAAAAAGAGGGGGAAAAAGCCGCTAAATAAAGCAGCAGCCTGGAAGGGGGCTGGGGGAAGGCTCTGTTTCCTCAATTAGCTGGGACTTGCCTTCTCTTGACGAACGAACGGAAGGCAGCACGTTTTAGCCTCTGGATTTGTGGAGCTTTCGCAAAGTGCCAAGTCTGGTTATACGGGGACTTTGGAGGGTTTAGGTGGAGGAATCCGAGTCGCTCTTGCTCCGTTAACTCCTTCAGGGCTGAGCGGCTTTGGGAACCTGGACTTGGTAGAGCAAAACCAACCGGCAGCCCCGTAAGGAGGGAGATTTTGGGTACCCGAGCGCTTTGGGAGAGGGGGTTCCCCCAGCTGGGACCTCGCCGGGCTGGGGCTTCACCTACAGAAGGTGTGCGGACGGACAGATGCCACGGGGACAGACGGACTTTGAGATGAGTTGAGCGTATTTGTTATAGTTGTTGGTGGGTGACTCACGGGACCGGGGTCAAAGAACGACTTTTGGGGTTGTGCGGAAGGTCGGGATGTCAGTGGTCCTCATGCCTGGGAAGAGAGGATGAGGATGAGGATGAGGATGCGGTTGGCTTGCAGCGAGGTGCCAGCACCGCAGCACATCCTACCTGTGCCGTACACTGCAGCATCGCTCTCGCGGTCAGCAAATGTTGTACAAGCTGTAATGGCAGGAATTGCTTTTGGCACTATAAAAAATACAGTCGTATTTTGGGATAAATGCGAGAACTGGCTGCAGACCACCAGCAGCCAAGAGCTTTGGGGAGCGATGTCCTCACCAGGGTGGAGCGGGGAAAATGCTCTTTGGCAGAATGGACTTACCTGTGTTGTATTTGGCCGGGGCACATGGGGAAATGCCTTCACCTGTACGGGGAAAAAAATCTCCTGGGTATTTAAAATTCACTTCCCAGTCTGTCTTGTCCTTGGAAATGAGACCTTGGCCACACATGGATGCGGGATGTCCCAGTGTTGTTCCTGCTGACCCGCCGTGCTTTTGCCCAGAGACCCGTTGTCCCCGGGACGTCGGTCCCGGTCGCACCGCGCGCCGGCAGGGCTGGAGCCAGCACCCCATAAAGCTGCCGATGCTGCTTTACAGGCAAGTGCAGGCAGCACGGGGGGGCCCTCACCTGCCTGCGCCTGGCGGGGAAGCCTGCCCCCCTCTCAGTCACACTAAGGCTCCTTTACCTCTCATTGGAAGCATAAAGGGGCCTTAAAAAGGAAGCGAAAGTAACTTAAATTTAATTTACACTCACTTAGAGACCTCTTTACATGGCTAGAGGAGCATAAAGGGGCCTTAATGTAGCTGGGAATCAACCCCTGAAGGTATCTGCGCCTGAGTGCTGGGCATTCATTTTGCAGAAGCTCACCTCCGGCTGCAACCCAGCTTTTAATTCCTCAGCCCAGCTTAATTCCTCAGCCCAGCTCCTCTGACGTATGGGGAGCAGCAGCATTGGCCCCGGTGGGGTTAGGTCTCATTTACATGCACGTCAGCGAAATCAGAGTTGGACTTATTCAAGGAATAACTTGCAGGGAGCATGGTCTTGGCTTGCCGACACGGTTGTGTTGTGTCGGTCTGTCCATCATCTGCTTGGGATCAAGGGAAAGGATTTACCGGTTGAAATTCCCACTCCAGCATGGGAAGGGACCCTCTTCTAGGACGGGAGGCTGGCTGACTCATGGAGGGGACGGCTGATGCTGTTCCTTGTCACTTCACACCCACTTGTGTGGATGTGGCTTCCCGGGAAGCCTGAGCCTGCCCTCACCTTTTCTGTTATCGCAAACAAAGCGAAGATGGACGTGAAGGAGAAAACCACATTGCAGCCGTGCGACACCGCGGAGCGGTTTGGGGTTTGCCTGGTCCCCTGTGAATCCCAGCTGCTGGCCAGCCGGACTCCCTACGGCGTCATTGTGGGGGTGCTGCTGGTTTTAAAGCGTCAGCACCCACACCGCAGCCAGCGATGGTCCACAAGCCGTTCAGCAGCATCCCCGTGACACCAGGAATCCCCGTGCTGCCGCTGTCATGCATTCTCTGCATCCTAGAGGAGCTGGAAGAAGCAACATCCTGCCCCAGGTTTGATGGACCAGAGCCAGGATTCAGGGAAATCTGGCCCATGTGGGACCGCGAGACAGTTGGGAGGGAAAATTCAGGTGTCTTGCAGACGGTGCACCCTGGGCAGCAGGGACGTTCCTACCTGCCTGCACATATGGTGTGAGTTTTTCAGGATAATGCCCATCGGGTGTCCAAGAGCCGGGATCTTCCATCGGAGCATCACCTGAGGATACCGGGATCCAGTGTCTCTGCTTATTTGTGGGCTCCAAAGGCCTTGGAGCAACGAGCCTGTGGAGGAGGCTGAAACCAAGAACTTGACATATCTTGGAAAAGGACGGGGCATTATTTTCTAAGAAAACCATCCAGATTTATCTCAACGCCGGTTCAGAAGGGAATATTTAACCTGGAGCTTTAGGGCTGGAGTCAATGCTGACCAGAGCTAGCATTCCTATGGGCAGGGTCCCTCTCGGGGCTGTCCCCAAATCCATCGCTATGGGATGCTCTCAGAGACACGCGGACAGACAAAACAGCCCAAGATGTGACCCTTTGTCACCATTCCCGTGCTCGCAGGGTCGCTGGCATCAGCTCTCTCCACCGCACGTGGTGGGATGCGAGGGTGTGCATTTTGCCAGGACCCACATCCCCTCCTTCTCCAGGGCCTCGCAAATGCAGGAACGAAATCCAGCAAGGAAGGACCAGCTCTCATGCTGTCCCCTGTGTTTTCTCTTGGGTTTTAATCTGGTTTGGTTTTTTTCTTTTAATCTTTGGCTTTAAACATGTTCAATGCTCACCTGTTCCTGTCCTGGCAGGGCTGGCAGGCAGGCGCTGGGCAAGGAGCGCAGCACACGAGTATTCGCAGGTATTTGCACTGCGTTTTGGCCTCCTTGCAAGCCCACTTCCCCCGTGCCAACCCTTGCTGCCTGCCCACTGCTCTGAAATCCACCTGGCCCCAGCTCCTTCCCCTCTCGTGGCTTTGCCCAACAGCAAGATCTTCTCCATCCCTGTGTTACCCACCAGTGCCCCATGCATGGGCCGGGCTGCAGGACCCCCCGGGACGGAGCTGGGCACGTGTCTCCCGATGCAGGACTCAAACCATCGCATCCTCCCTGTGCAACGATAGAGATCTCCTGCAGAAGGCATGTGAAAAATGCAGCCACAGGCGACTGTCAGTGTCTCCTTAAAAAAAAAAAAAATATTTTTGTTTTGGATCTGCTGCTTTTTAATTAAGGCTAACCGCCTGCCCCCTCCCCGTGGCCGTGCAGAACTGCCCAGACAAACGGGGTGGCAGGAATTATTTAACGCCGCTTCTTGTCAAGCTGTCATGTTTAATTAGCACCCTCCCGCCCCAGCCCAGGTTAAAACCAGGCTGCACTAACACCGGCTGCTGGCCCAGGGCTTCCCGCTCAGCAACACCTCCAAAATACCTCCCTGGGAGGGACGTGTATGGTGACCCTTGCGTTTCTCCCAGCGTTGCAGGATGCGTTAACGTTTCTTCTTAGCGGCACGGTGCCGTTGCAGTCGGGACTCCCTGGATGACGAACGGGATTATTCCCCCTGGGCACAAGGCGAAGCTCATCTGAAGGTTGTGCTTGGAGCCACTGTGCTACTCCAGCCTTTTCTGCTGCAGACTCAGATTTGGGGATCGTCTGTAGCCCTGCAAAGGAGAAAGGCTGCTCTCCAGTCCCGTACAGGATGATAAGCTAAAGCAGCTTTATGGCTCTGCCTGCCACATCCGAAACCACGCAACCACGAGATGCAAACTGCTCCTCTAGACATCTCCTGCCAGATCTCCCTGCGTAAGACATCACCGACCCCCAGCAGATGCAGAAAGTTGGCCAAAAGCGTGGAAAAGCTGGAATAACCACGGGCACTGCCTTCAGCCCTGTGCCTGCCCACCCCACCCAGCCAGGGGATGGTTTCCCTATGGCAGCGCTGGGTGGCACAGAGCCCTGTGCTCTCCTGGTACTTATCAGTGACTAGGTAAAGAATTTTTCTAATTGACAGCAAACCACAGCATTTTACAGAGCAGAGGGGAGGCCAACGGTCTATCAGACAAGCGGTGAAACCGGAGTGGGAAAACATCCAGCCCGATGGATGGAGCTGACCTGCCTCAGCCGGCTCCGGTCCAATAACTCACTCGAGTTTGCATTTAATTACAAAACGTTAAAAAAAAGCGCCCTTTCTTTTCACAACAACAAAGCCTTGAACCACACTTCAAAGTTGGGTTTCTGGGACAGTTGCATACCTTTTAAAAATAGCCCTTCTGAGCGGTGCCAAGTGCTAAATGGATTGCAGAGGGCAGGTCCCCCACGTGGGGCTTCCAACAGCCCAGGCAGCGCCGCTGCCTGCGACTGCTGCCTGCAACCGCTGCCTGCGACCGCTGCCTGCGACCGCTACCTGCAACCACTGCCTGCAACCGCTGCCTGCGACCACTACCTGCAACCACTGCCTGCGACCGCTGCCTGTGACCGCTGCCTGTGACCGCTGCCTGCGACCACTGCCTGCGACCGCTGCCTGCGACCACTACCTGCAACCACTGCCTGTGACAGCTGCCTGCGACCACTGCCTGCAAACACTGCCTGCAAACACTGCCTGTGACAGCTGCCTGCGACCGCTGCCTGCGACCGCTGCCTGCGACCACTGCCTGCAAACACTGCCTGCGACAGCTGCCTGCGACCACTGCCTGCGACCGCTGCCTGCGACCACTACCTGCAACCACTACCTGCAACCACTGCCTGCGACCGCTGCCTGCGACCACTACCTGCAACCACTACCTGCAACCACTGCCTGTGACCGCTGCCTGTGACCGCTGCCTGCGACCACTACCTGCAACCACTACCTGCAACCACTGCCTGTGACCGCTGCCTGCGACCGCTGCAGCTCCCCTGCAACCCTCCCGTGTTGCATGAAGCTGCAGCTCTGCTTTCCTTCTCTTGGGCAGCGATTTATCATCTGGGAGGTTAGAACTGGAATATCCACGGCAGGGAAAAGGCTGGAAGGGAAACTGAGGCAGTGCCGGTTCAGATCCAGGTGTCCATCCCAGTCCCTGCTGGGATCCTTCTGGTTTCCAAGGAGTCTCCTGTCCCTTCAGCCCGACCTTGCTCCTGCTCCTGGTCGTGTATCCTCAGAGCTGACAGCCGGGCCAGCTGCGGTTCGGGGTCATTTTACTCTAAACCGGGGAATTCTGCTCCCCTGAACGTTTTCCTGAGCATCAACAATTTTCTCCCTTGCCTGTTGGTGATGCTGAAGTTGTGATGCATGGAGAGTGGGAAAGAGGGGGGTTGTAGCAAAGAGTTCTCATGGTGATTAACTGAACACAAATCCACCCAGCAGCGCTGAGGTGCCCTGGCTCGGACCATCCTCATCCCTGTCCCAGCCTCCCTCGTCAGTGCCATTGCCACGTTTGGGAGGGCAGGAGGATTTATTTACCAGGGGTTTTAGACAGGAGCTGCCTCCCCAGAGCCCGGAGCCAGCCCAGCAAGGACAAGTTGTCCGAAGTCAAGGTGGAAGTTTTAAAAAGGGGATTTCTTACTGCGAGGAAGCAGAAACCGCATCTCTGAGGAGCCGGGACGTGGGGCGGGGAGCTGAGGATTTGCTTCAAGCAAATGTGTTGCATTTTTGTGGGGCAGCATCTCTTCTCCTGCGATGCCTGTAGGGCAGGTGGGAGCCTGGAAGCTGTTGATGAAGATGAGGGGGTTTCACCTGTGCCATGAATAAGGTATCGGATCTTCTCCCCGTTCAGCTCCCCAAGAAGCAAAGCCAGGGAGGATGAGACCCAGTGGGTTGTCAGCAGCGTCCCGCAGCATCCTCCGGTGCTTTGAGACCGGTGTGGCCGATGTCCCCAAGGCCCACGAGGCCACACCAGCACTGTTTGGATGTGCCCACCCTGGTCTGTGTCCCGCAGCATCGCCGTTCCCATCACCGTGGCGGCTGCTGCTCTTTTCCTCCTTGGAAAAATGCCGCCTGGGCTGCGGCTCCTCCATCAAGCCCTGCAAACCCCGCAGAAGCAAATTGCTACCTACTGGAGACGAAACCCGGCTCCCAGGGCAAAGGAGACGGCGTTTAACTCCGGGAAAAGCTCTTCGTGTCGGAAGCGTGCTTTTCTTGGACCGCTCCGCTGTATTTATGCAGGCTGGTATGTGGGGAGTAATTAGAACCTCATCCCAAGTACTTGACGAGCTTGTTTTCCATTTGAGATGTTGACAGGTCAGGCTATCCGGCCGTCCCTGTGTGCCTAAAAATGTTGATGGTTTATCTTTGCTAAAACCAAAACAAGGGCCTGGGAAGTTCTTGGATGGGAGAGAGCGACGCTGCACACGCGTGCGACAGCGCTGGGTTCCCTGTGCCCACTGCGAACCCCGGGAATGGGGGGAATGGGAGAAACTGGTGCAGGCAGCTGTGCCAAGGGGCTGGAGCTGTGCTGGCTGCTGGGGGACACGGGACAAGGATGCTGAATGGAGCAGAGCGAGCTGGGCTGAGAGATGTTTGTCTGGACAAGCTGCTCCCAGCCCGGGCAGAGGCATTCGGGCACCTTGAAGCAGGGAGAGGTGGGTGCTTCACACCTCCAGACCGGGGGTTTCACTAGAAATCTGCGTATAACCAGAACAGAGAGAGGTGTGAGGATGCCGAGGGTGCTGCGCTTGCTCTTCTCTCTCGCACAGACTTTGTAAAATCTGCAGGAAAAGCTCAGGAGCAGCTGGGGCTGGGAAAGCTCATGGAGCTGTTGGAGGGTTTGGGGTCAGACAGGGTGTCTGCACAGCCCTGAGCAGCTGAACTAGCATGACCTTGTTTCAGGTGATTTGTGAAATGAAGCTAAAAGGGGAAGCCCGTGGGGATATGTCCCATCTGCCCTCACCCGCTGCAGTCCCAGTGTCCCACCCCACGCCTCGGGTGGCCCTTCCCACCCCTCCGAAGCTGGAAAAACCCCCGGAGGACACACCAAAGGGGTTGAGTTGGTCATCTGGTGTAGGATGCCTGTTTTTCAGCAAATCCATTAATAAAGGGGAGGGGAAGGAGCAGACTGGGGTGGGAGCACCCCTAAATCCTGGTTGTGCATCCCAGTAACCTGGGGGATGGGATGCGGATGGAGGGGATGAGCTGGAAGGACCAGCAGCCAGGCATCGCTCCCAACCCACTGACCCCATGTTTTACAGCAGCCCCGCTCCGGTTTTGGGCGATTTTTTGCTACCAGAGCATCGTGTCGTGGAAAGAGGATTATTTTCCTTCTCCACATTTGCCTTCCATGCAAACCGGCCCCACCGTGTAATGTTTCTCATTTCCTCTAGGCATTAACGAAGGCTGGAAGTGAAAAGCTGCACACTTAGGCTGACCTAACCCCGAGCTAAGCCAGCAGCCGGAGGGACACAATGAACCGGCTGTTCAGCCCTCGCTGGCACCAGCTCCTCAGCTGCTCCCGACACAATGGTGTTTTCCTTGGCCAGCGTTCAGAGGCGCGGGAGGGAGATGGTGACAGGGAGGATTCCCACGTCTCCCCGGTGAAAATGCCCAACACGGCGGCGTTGGGCTGCCGGGGTGTGCCAAGGGACCCGTCCTTGGTGGCACAAGCCCATGGTGGTGACTGTCACCAAAGGGCGCAGGGACGGGGGTGGGACGGGCACGTGGCCGAGCACGAGATGCTCCCGGTGCAGGAACCATCCCCAGCCTCTGTGTGCGGGGTCTCTGCTTCATCCATCCCATCAGCATCCTCTTGGATTTTTTTTTTCTAAAAAAAAGCTAAATTTAATGGTAGAGCGTTACTCTCGAAATGGAAAATTTGGGCTTTTTTTTTGGTCCAACATCTCAGCTGATGCTAATCACTGGTGGCTCACACCTGCATTTTGGGGTAATAAACCCTTTTTCCGTAATATTCTCCCCAAAGCTCTAGCAATGCAGCAAGTGATGTGCTTCCTAACAGCATTCTCACTAAAACCAGTGTTTTGCTTCATATAAAGTCCTTCTGAATGTGTTTTGGTGGCCTTTTCAGAAGCGTTTCATTGCCATTTATCGTGCCATGGCAGAGGCTGCCCTGGTGTACAGATACATGCACATACGGTGCCCGGCAGATCTCGTACACGTTGCTTTTCCTGCCTTTCAGCTGCTCTGAATTTTGCAGAAAATCAGCAGGTTTTCATGCCAAGTTGACTTTGATGTAATTTTTGAGGATTTTGCAAGTCCATCTGGTGGGGGGGGTGTTGAAGGTTCAGCAGAGCCTGGCACGCTGCTCTGATAAGGCTCTTGAGCACTTTACAAATGTGAGGGGTCCCATGTTAGGTGGGCTGTGGGTGGTCTCAGATGAGGAATTGGAAGGAAGGCAATTGCAAGCAAGGTGATTGCAAAGCAAGGACTTGCAAGCAAGGAATTGCGAGTAAGGAATTGCAAGAAAGGCAGTTGCAAGCAAGGAATTGTGAGTAAGGAATTGCAAGCAAGGTGATTGCAAGCAAGGAATTGTGAGTAAGTAATTGCAAGCAAGGTGATTGCAAGCAAGGAATCACAAGCAAGGTGATCATAAGCAAGGTGGATGTTTCCTGGAGTATCCTGGAGGGATCCCTTCCTTCCGCTTGCTGCGTTTCACACTTCAGGACTATTTCTTTTAATTTGGAGGCAGCGTAAAGCGATGCTGCAGGTGGCTGTGGATGACATGCAGGTTGGTGCAGCGCTGACTCACAGCAAATTGCCGCCAGTGAAGTGCACGGGTTGCCTGTGAGCCGGAGCGATGAGCCCAGGGCTTGTCACAGGAGCAAGGCGCGGTGATGCCGAGAGCTTAAGGACAAGCTTTAAGTCTGGTTTTAGTGCAAAAAGCTATGAGAATCCAGTTCAATATAGCTGCCCGGAGCGTGGCAGAGGCTCTCCCATCACACACGCCGCGGCATCGCTGGCTCCGCCACTGGAGCTGCAGGCTGAGCAATTCAAGCAGGAAGGTTTTGAGAAGCGAGGATAATTAATTTTGGAAGAGATTACGAAAGCTGTGGTGAATTCTCTGTCACTTCAAGAACCCAAAGCAGACTTTGGACGCTGGTGTAAAATATCTGCTTTCATTCAACCGCAAGCTCTCGGGGCGAGGCCAGAATCCCTCGGTGAGACTTTTCTGGCCAGCGCAGCACTGGAAACCAGTGACTGGCTGATCAGAGGGAAGAGTAGTAATCTTAATTTATCACATACTTTTCATCCCAAAGCACTTGCACGGTCCGAGCGATCTTTGCTGCCAGCTGGTTGCAGCAATCCTGAGCTGAAATGTTTCCTGGGCTGTGACGGCAGTGAGGGCTGCGGGGAGGCAGGTTGCTCTGCAAAAAATCCCTTTTTCCAGTAGAGATAAATCCCTCCTGGGGGATGCACAGGCCAGACAGATGGAGCTCCCCGGATGGGAACATCGGCTGGGGAGAGTTTCGCAACCCTGGGTTCACAGCAAGGTCCTTGGGATGGTTACAGGGCTCGCATGGCATGGATCCCGTCTGCATCCCGACGGATTTTGCAATAGAACATCCCTCCCACAGCTGTCAGGGTGTCGCTGTCGGCAGCCTGGGCTTGCAGGGCAAGCGAGCCAGGAAATTTTGCAGCATCAAAAGCCACCATGCTTTGCATGAGCCACCCCAGGATGGTGGCATGAGCGATGCAAGGGTTTTGCTTGGGGAGATTTCAATGCAGCCCTGCATCCCGGCCGGGACAGCTTCTGCTGGGGCTGGAGAAACCCTCCAGGGCTGGAACAACACATCTGAGCATTGCCCAGCATCTCAAATCGAGGGCTTAGTCCCGTTGACCTGGGACAGGTCTAAACTGGGATTTTTTTCTCTGCAGCTCTGGGGTTAAATGGGAGGCGCACACCCTGATGCAACCTGGAGATGTGGGAGATGCTCACCCTGATATGCGCTGCAGATTTGGGAGATGCTCACCCTGATATGCGCTGCAGATTTGGGAGATGCTCACCCCAATGTGTGCTGCAGGTGTGGGAGGTGCACACCCCAATGTGTGCTGCAAGTGTGGGAGATGCTCACCCTGATGCAACCTGCAGATTTGGGATGTACTCATCCCCATGCTGCAGATTTAGGAGATGCTCACCCCAGTGTGTGCTGCAGGTGTGGGAAATGCTCACCCTGATGCAACCTGCAGATTTGGGAGATGCTCACCTCGACGCTGCAGATTTGGGAGATGCTCACTCCCAATGTGTGCTGCAGATCTGGGAGATGCACACCCTGATGCGTGCTACAGATCTGGGAGACGCACACCCCAGTGCTGCGGATTTGGGAGACGCACACCCCAATGCTGCCGACGCGGAAGGTGCTCACCCCGATGCTGCTGGTGGTGTGGTCCTGTGGCCGGGCAGGCTGGAGAGCATCTCCCTGCTGCTCCTCCAGCCCTCATCCCACCACAGCCACATGCAGCACCAGGCTCCTGCCTTCACAGCTCTCAAAGCTCTTCCCCAGGCAGCCGCCCCCCTCTTCCTCCTGGGCCTCCCCAGGGACTTACATGAAAAGGTCATTTATAAAACCTGACGTTTTGTTTCATTGCGAATGCCCCAGCGAGGGCTGGGCTTGAACTTCGCTTTCATTCCACGCGGCTCCTATTTATTTCTCGGATGGATTACTAAATTGCGGCTGTCACGAAACATTAGCCCGGCTGTTTCATCAGCTCTCCCTCTGCAAGCTGACAGTTCATTAGAGCGCGGGACCCCTCAGGATGCTGCCACCACCTGAGCCAGGCTTTTTTTCCAGGCTCGGCCGTGCCCCGCATCATCCCAGCCAGCTGTATAAATGCGGCAATGAGTTAAAACTAACAAAAATAAAAGGCTCCCCAGAAATCAACTCATTATCCAGTTATCATTTGTAGAAAAGCCAATAGAAAGTGCGAATAATGCAAAAGGGGATGACGATCGGCGGTTTCCAGGCACCTGGGCTGATACAATTAGGGGTTTGTGCATCAGGGGGCTGCACGGTAGCCCCCTTTTTGAAAGGTTTTGTGCCCTCTCTCTATTCCTAAAGTAAACCTCTCGTCCCCCTGTCAGCTTTGATTTGTAACGATACTCGTGGCATCTGGTTTTCATATGAAGGGTGGAATACAGGGGATGCTGTCTGCTCGCTTCTGCCCAGAGCTATTCATCTGGGGCCGGCTAGCCAGAAAAAAAAAAAAAAATCTGTTCCTGAAAGGCACTAATCATTGCGGAGGCGGAGGGCAGAGAAAGGATCTGCTGTCCCTGCCTGCTGCAGGGTGCAAAATGAGGGGCAGGAGGATGAGGAGGAGCCTTCGCTGGGTCCGGGCTCTGCTGCAGCCCCCGCCTGCGCTCGGGGACCAGGACCTGGCAAACGCATCCCGGTGTGTTTGGGCAGAGGGAAGGATGGGTTTGCAGGAGGGATTTCAGCAATGATTGATGGTATGTGCGCATGGCATGTGTGTTTTTTGGTACATCTGCCCCCCGATTTGTCCCCAGCACCCTTTCTCCGTGCTCTTGGCAGCATCAGGTGGGTCTGAGCATCCCAAAACCTCCGGAGTTGGTGCCAGGGGGTTTGCTCCATCCAGTCGGTGCAAAGCCCGCAGGGCTCGGAGTGTTCGCAGGCTTCCATGGGATCTTTGGGGTTTTGCTTGGGGGTGAAATGGGATTGTCTCAAGGTGGTGTGGTCAGAGACGGCTTTATGAAAGGGGTGGTTTGCTTTTACCCTGACTCTCAGTGACAGCATTTGCAAAGCCAGGAGGAAAACCTCTGCCTAGAGTAAGCTCAGGGCACCGGCGCTGCCCAGGGCTGCTTCTGGTGTCAGTTGACTTGGACTTTTTATTGCACATGGCCATTTTGCTGCTGTTTCTGGGGATTTTGAGACTCTCAGCAGGATGAGACGGTTGCCGTCCTGCAAAATGCATTGGGAGATGCCAGGCTGGCCCTGGGGGAGCCCCAAAGGAGGCAGCACCACATCCCTTTCCCTTGGTAGATGCTTTTGGGACCAAGTGCTTTTGGAGGAGCCGTGGGCAGTTCCCCGCATGTCCTGCAGGGCTGATGGCAGGTGAGCAGGTACAAGGATATCGCAGGGTGACATCCTGGGGTGACATCCCCCAGCCCAGAGAGCCCAGCCTCACGAGGAACCCCCGGCCAGGTGAGGTTTGCTCACTCTCACCTCATTATTTTCCCCAGGGCAGTGGTGGAGTCACCATCCCTGGAGGGCTTGAACAGACACGGAGATGAGGTTCTCGGGGACATGCGTTAGTGCCAGGGGTGGGGTAATGGTTGGACTCGGTGATCTTGAGGGTCCCTTCCAACTATAATGATTCTGTGATTCTATTCTGTGATTATCGGAGCTGGAGGATGGGCTGAGGCCGTTCTCCAGGGTGGCTTCCAGCAAAGCCCAGCTCCCAGCGCTGGCATACCAGAGCACCGATAGCAAAGCCAGCAGGAACTGGCAGACTGGGAACACTGAAAAGCTGGGAGGATTGCCCCATGACTGCGCTTGGAGCTGCCATGGAAGCTGGGAAGCAGCTTTAAAAAGAGGAATATGCACTTCCAGCTGCCAAGAGGCACCGGGAGCAAGGGATGCTCCTGAACCTGAGACCTGCCTGGGACATCCTGTGCGTGGCTGAGTGTCCCTCTGTCCCCAGCTGCCGGCTCTGTCCTGGGCTGTGCTGGCAGCCGTCCCCTTCGCTCCCGTCCCCTTCGGGGTGGGAAAAGCTGGGAGCCACATCCCTGGACAGGGGTGAGCTGGATGTACCTGATGCGCAAGACTGGGTTCAAACAGCACTGGAGACTTGCTGCACCCTTTTTCTTTGCTAGCAAACTGTTTCCGAACCCCATAAAGCCCTTAGAGAAGCATGCTTTGGCATCATCTAGAATTTTAATGTGATAGTCTAATCTTCCCAAACCAGCAGCTGATTTTTAGCAGCGAGGAACGCTCTAGAGGAAGCAATTTGATTTTCCCTTCCCTTGCTGGACTTCCTAGGATGCAGCCTTTGATCCAGACGCCTGATGTTATTGAGTAGGAAGCTGCAGCTCTCAGAAGTGGCCTTCACATCGCGCTTTAAACTTCAGGGGGTTTTGAAGCCTTCGGCACCAGGTTTAGGTTTGGTACGAATCACCCCAACTTCAGATCTGAGGACCATGGCCACCAAGGGATGTCCGAGGGCTCAGCTGGGACCACTTGGGTTGGGAGCTTGCAGAAGATGCAAGATCAGAGCTCACAGCCTGCTCAGGGAGATTTGATGCTTCCAGGAGCCCAGGACCGTGGCCTGGGGAAGATTTGGGTGCTCCGCTGCTGTTTGGAGCATCTGGCCTTGCCGCTGTGACCTGAGGCGGTAGAAACGGGTCACATCCTGATTCCAGAGAAGCTGCACGGCTTGGACGTGGGGATGATGTTTTCAGGGTCATGTTCATCTGGGTCTTTTTAAAACTCCTTTCTGCTTTGCTCCCACTTTTGCCTTCCTAAAACTTCACCCCAAAAAGGCACATTTTGTTTTGGAGTTGCCATAGATCCGTCTGGAAGCGACAGCACGAAGCTTTCCCGAAGCAGCAGCAAATGGCTCTAGGGTGGGACCAGCCCAGAGCAGCCAGTGCTGGGAGCTCTGCTCACCTGGAGAGGATTAACGAGGGTGTGGATGGGCTCAGTTTGGTTTGCAAATGAGTCCCACATCACTAACGAGCAACACCTACAGCTGTGGGTCACACAGCTGCCTCCGGGGTCGTGGGAGTGAATTGAGCTTGATTAGTTCATAATTCCTTAAGCTAGGCTTAAAGTGTAACTGTTATTGCTTGTTTATACTCTTATATTTTTTGACAGCCCCAGGCATGTTGTGCTGGGGTGCTGCACAGGCACAGAGCAGGACGGGGGTCTCTGTCCCCCAAAACAACCTGAATATCAGTTGAAATGGTGCAGGTTTGGAGAGCAGGGATTTGCAGGTGTTTGCAGGTGTTTACAAGCAGCTTTTTCCCCAGCGTGTGGTGAAGAGGGTGCTGGGCTGGGAGCAGGTACCCTAAAACATGGCTGGGGAGCCTGTGCCAGCCTGGTGAGCATCCCCGGGGGAGGTGATGGGCAGGAGGGGAGGGCTTGGGGGTGGAATCTGGTGCTGGCAGAGACACTGAAAGCTCCCATGGATCTGTCTTGAGCCTTTTTATCCTCATTCCTCATCACTCAATTAAAAAAGCAGGATAGAAAATAGAGCTCAAAGATCAGCAGGCTGTGAGGCAGGGAGAAAGTGGCCTGTGTCCATTGGCACGCGGCACCTCTCAGGTTTTGTCACCCAGCCTGGCAGTGCTGGCAGCAAGGAGGGCAGCCTGCAGGCAGGAGGGGCAGCAGCATGCCTGTCCCCTTGCTGTCCCCTTGCTGTCCCCTTGCTGTCCCCTTGCTGTCCCCTTGCTGTCCCCTGGCACCACGCAGCTTTGGTGGGAGCCCCCTGCGAACCCCACCGCAGCATCCCCCCCAAGCTGGGATGGGTAGCTCTTCCCAAATCCCTGCACTGGCTTTCTGGAGAAGCTTCATTTTTCTTCCAAAAGGCTGCTGTACTTTGGATACCCCGGGGTGGCAGGACGATGTCCCTACAGCGGTGGCTTGGAGCCCATCTCCAGCATCCCGATGCAGGTGTTCCCCGCTGAGCCAGGTTGCTCCTTCTCCCGCAGATCCAGCACCCGGTAAGCAGCTTGGAGTGGCACAGGACAAGCAGGAGCACAGAAGAATCTGCTCAGCACAACCAGGAATGGCCTCTCCAGCCTTTGGGATTTGCCACACCGGGGAGTTCCGCATGTCCAGAGCTCGCGAGGAGCCCAAGTAGGACAGAGGAGTCCTCAGGTCCCAGGTAGGTGATGGGGATGCGGCCACCCTCTTTGGGCAGGAGACATAAAACAGGTCCCCAGAGCGTGCCCACGGCTCGGTGCCAGCTCTGGGCGCCGGTGGAGGATGCTCAGAACCGTGGGTGAGGTGCTGGGTCAGGAATCCTTGTACAGCACTAAGCACCGTCCGTCTGTCCTGCTGCTTCCCAGGACAGCGGCTGCTGCGAATGCAGACTGGAACTACCTCCTGTGCAAAGGCTGGAGGGGGTTTGGAGGAGAGGAGTGGCCCAGATTCATGCTAGATCCGCAGCTAAGTGAGTGATGGGTGCTCTAGACTTCCAGGGCCACCGTGCATCCTTCATGCCATAGCAGCTGGTTGTTTGCTTCTCATCAAGGGACACACTAACAAGGAGCTCCCAGGACAAGTGAGCAGCAGGCTCTGCCCTGATCCACGCCCTGCTGCAGATTGATCCACAGGATCAACCCCAACACCCATTGCTTTGTGCCAAGGTTGATCTCCCGTGCCAGGGGTGGGCGATCCCAGTGCCGCTGCCTCGCTCACCGGGGAAAATTCCCTCTGGTTCCCCAGTGGTGTGTGGATACCGACATGTGCATGAGCGCATGCTGCTGCTTCTTGCTTTGTAGCACCCAATCTAGAGCCCCATGCAGTTTCTCAGGCCAAAAAATCATTATTTTCTCCCCCTTGCCACCAGCGTCCTCGTCTTTGCAGCAATATCCAGGGCTGAACTTTTGTCCTGCAGACAGAGATGACCTTAACTATGCCCCCATGAAGCAGCTTAAGGTCTTTCCTTGAGGAAGATGGAAAATAGGCCCTTAATGCCCTAAGAATTTTCCTCTCTTCCCCCACCCCATGTTCCCTTCCATCAACTTTTAAGCTCATCCAAAAACTGTTGCCCTCGGCTTCTATACGTTGACGGCAGGACAGGGAGGCTGCAGCTTTGCCAGCAGCGCAGGATTTCCATTGAGTTCTAAGTGGAAGCAAATGGTTTAAAAGGAAATTAAATTTACAGCTCTATTAAAAAAAAAAAAAAGGCATTTTATTGCTTTGCCTGTCGTTCGGTAGAGGCAGGGAGATAAAGGAATGCTTTGCATTTGTCTCTTGCCTCAGAGGCAAAGAGGAGGAAACCCACCGATCGTGCAGCGGCTGGGCAGCCAGATTTGGCCTCGGATCCCTGTAAATCCAAGGATGGGGATGCTCAGAGTTGATGCTCATGGGGAGTGTCAGTCAGGATGATTCATGCTCTTAAATGTTGGCTGGATGAGGCCCTGAGTTTGGTTTGGAGGGCACGTTCTGCCCTAAGAGGTGGAACCGTGTCCCTTCCCAAACCCCAGCTAATCGCGGCACTTTGCCAACACACACGGCAACATCCAAGGGCTTATTTACAGGGGAGCATATAGCTCCTTCCTACAGTTTATTAATTTATCTCTTCCTTGTGGTGTCGCAACAGTGATTGGGGTGCTTAGAATAAATGGCAATAAAATAGCTGCACGGGACATCAGTGAAAGCCAGCGCTGTAAATTCTGCAGCAGAAATGGAAGGGAGAGGAGGGGTTGGTGCCCGGCACGGCACAGCCCCCGGTGCAAGTCCCTCGGGATTACTGGAGCATCCTTGGCTTGGACGGGTGCGGGAGGAGCGCTGGGCGGTTCGGCTGGGCTCGGTTTGCTCAGCCTGGTGCCAGCAGCCGCAGCTTTGGGGTTGCACATCCCAGAAATGATCCTTCCTGGGGCTCCCAGATCTAAGGGGACCCACCAGGAGCAGCAGGGGTCATGTCTTTGCCCATTGCCACCTCGCTGGGGACCCTGGTATGGGTCAGGGGATGCTCTGTCTGCATCCAGCAAGCCCGGGTGAGGTGGGCGAAGGAGCTTTGCCTCTTCCAGCACCGCCAAAGCTACAAAGCGAATGTGCCGAGGCTCTTGACCCTCCAGAGGAGGAACCTCCCCCGGCTCCAGCCCTCCCAGCTGTGTCAATAGAGGAGGAAGAAACAAAAGTGCTCTTTCTTTCAGCTGTTGTTTTTGCAGAGGGGGACAAGCCGATGGCAGTTGCACTGTGACACCGGCTGCGGGGGACAGGCGTGTGTTGGGCTGAGCCGAGCTCTCCGCAGGCTTCTGGGAAGCGTTCAACAGCGGGGTGCGGTGAGGGGAAACCCAGACAGTCTGCTTTTTTATGTATATATGTATATATTTCCTTTTGCTCATGACTTTATTGAGAGCAGCTCGTTGAAGGAATGAAGGAAGGGAAGAGGTTCTCTGGCCTTTCTCTGGAGCCGGTGTTTTATCTCAAGCAGTGTCCTTGCTGCCACCAGGTCCGGGGTGGTGGCACATCCCTGGGCTGCGCTGGGTCATCTGTCCCTTCATGGCTGTCCCCACAGCTCTCACCGTGTCCACACCGCCGGCTGTAAAGAAGTTTCTCCTCGTGTTCAGATGGAACCTCCCGTGTTTCAGTCTGTGCCCGTTGCCCCTCACCCTGGCGTTGGGCACTGCTGAACAGAGTCTGGTCCATCCTCTGACACCCACCCTGGAGATATTTGTAACATCAGTGAGATCCCTCTCAGCTTCTCTTCTCCAGCTGAACAGCCCCAGCTCTCGCAGTCTCTCCTCATCAGAAAGATGCTCCAGACCCCTCAGCATCCTTGTAGCCGGACTCTCTCCAGTAATTCCCTGTCCTTCTTAAACTGGGGAGCCCAGAACTGGACCCAGGACTCCAGATGTGGCCTCACCAGGGCAGAGGGGGAGGACAACCTCCCTCAGCCTGCTGACCACACTCTTCCTTCACGCACCCCAGGTACCGTTGACCTTCTTGGCCGCATGGCGCATTGCTGGCTCACGGGCAACCCGAGCAACACTGCCGTTCCTCTCATGCTCCTGAGCGCACGGAGCTCTGCAGGGCTTCAGAGCAGCAGCTCATCCCTGGAAAACCTCCTCTGCACCCCGCTGTGCTGCAGATCCAGGAGCTTCGCCGTCGGCGCGGCCCCAGGACAAGCCCAGGTGCAGGCAGCGGTGGCCACAGCTGCCGGCCAACCCCTCTGCCGCGTTTCCTTCCCACCAGCCTCTCCAGACCTGCCGTCAGCTGTGAAAACAAAAGGAGCCGCCTCCCCGCGTGATGCAGGAGATGTGTCCGGCTCCTCCGGCAAAGCCACCACCGTGGCAGGGAGAACAGACGACTCGGTGCCTTGGGCGTCTTGGTCTTTGCAACGGGAGGATGCTCATCCCCGTTTGCCAACCGCCGAACGATCAAGGTGGATGAACTGGCACAGCCCTGTGGGTCTGATGGAAACAGCAGCTTCCAGGGTACTTCTTTGGCAGGGATTGGTGTTTAAGGGTACTTCTTTGGCAGGGATTGGGGTTTAAACTGGCTTCGAGCTGCAGTCTGGAGCTTGCCCGCAAACCCCTCTGTAAAAGGCTGAAACAGGAGAAGATGCATCATAGGGAATGAGTGAGGAGCAGGATGGAGAGGAAAAGGGACTTTTCCCCACCAGCCAACAGGCCTGGGTGTTTCTGGTCACTGATATCATTATAGACACTTCTAGGGCTGAATTGTGAGAGTTAAGCCGCTGCGCTGGTTCATTTTAAAGAGCGGCGAGGGAGAAGCTTGGAGGAGACCCCAGCCCTGGTGGGAACACAAAGCTCCCCCAGTCTTTCTCCCCAGATCTGCTCCCACTTTCAGAACACCTTAAGCCTGATATTTGAGCATTAGCATCTCACCTTTCGACAGTGCCCTCAACCTAGAACTGTCCTGCAGAAGATGCCAGACCCTGCTCATGTTTTCCACCTCAGTCGGTGTTGTGTAGCCCCAGCCAAGCTGCCCCAACACCAGGGATGCGCTCCGGGTCCCCTTGTGCATTCCTTCTCCTGGTGCTGGGGCTGGATAAATCCATGGAGCGTCTGCTGAGCATCTCAGGAGGCTTAAACCCTGGGGATGCAGCACGAGATCTGTGGGCAAGAACAGGGGACCTGAGTTGGCTCTGCCCAAACCGGTGTGCGCCTGTCTGTGTCAGACTGGGAACAACTGGGTTTTTTTCTCTACGTTTCTCATTTTCTTCATATGCAACAATGGAGCTGGTGGTGGCACCGTTCCTGCTGGGCGCAGTGACATCCCCAGTGCAAAGCCGGTCCGCTGGCTGCATACATCCCTCGCTTTTCCATAGGAAACCCAGCTCGACACTCCGAGGTTGAGTCACGCAGCGAGGAGATAAAGCGAAGTCGAGCGGAGCTGTTCTGATTCACGCTTTGCCTTGAAAAGCAGCAGATTTATGCGTGGCGTTTGCAGGGGCCATGTGATATAAATCAGCTGCTCTCCCCTGTTGTCTCCATCACTGCTGCTGGTTCCCACGCATATATCCATTTTAATCTCCAGGCTGACAGGGAGAAATCATTGCCGGCTGCTCCCGAGGCCAGTCAGTGTGCTTTGGGCAGGAGAAGGGGAGACCCAGAGAGGAGAACAATGTCTGTTGCTTGAAGAAAGCATCTTTCATCAAGCAGATACATGTTTTGGTGGCTCCTTCCCCGTCTGGATGCCCCGGCTGGGTCTGCTCTTGACCCAGAGGGGGCCATACATCTGGAATGGGTCAGATTTGGGGTGCCAAGAGCCATGTGCATCACAGCATCAGGGATGCTCGGAGGATGCAGGAGCGGGGAGCGCCGGGGAGCCGCCTTGCAACGCGGCTCCTGATGCTCAGCTGGTTTTTGGCAACTGGAGCCAGGGAGAGGAAAACAATCCGCAGTTGCACTGTAATTAAACAGCCTCCTAATTGCAGCGCTACATAGGGCTCTTCCGCTGCTTTCTAAGTTTGGTGGCATAATTACAGCAGAAGGGTCAAGGCAGCATCTGCGTTCCCGCTGCGCCAAGCCCTGCCTTCCAGGGATTTTGGATTTGACTGTATAAATCCTGGGCTGAAACCTGGCACCCGATGAAAGGGAAGAGCAACCCCCAGGCTCTGCCTTGGCTTGGCCCTGGCGAGGCAGGACGGGCAAAGTCCCTGCGACCCTGCAGCCCCCGCCGTGCTTGCTGGCCCCGGCCTGGGGCAGAGGCGGGCGGCACGTTTTCCCCTTGATAATGTGTTTGTGCAAACCAGCTTAAAAAAAAAAAAAAAAAAAAAAAACCCAAAAAAACCCACCAAGCACACAAACGAAGTCTTGCTCTGGTTGAGAATTGTAACTCTCAATTTAGAAACAGGCGGCGAGGAAGATTAAAGGGTGGCGGGGGGAAGGCGGGCTGGGTGTCGGGATACTGGGACATACTGGGAGCAGGCGCGGTTGCGAGGGACTTGTCCTCTCACTGTGCCGTCTCCCCATCTCTGCTTTTTGTCAGGAGGACCCGGCATGGAGAAACAGTTTTCCTCTTACCGATTCTGGCACCGGCTTGTTATTGTAGGGTTGCTTGCGCAGGATGGTTTGTTTTGGGAGCATCCCCCAGCATCCGAGGGGCACTGACCACCCCGAGGCAAGAGGCAGCGTGGGCACGGCAATGCCCCACGGGATGCAGGCAGACACCCAGACCTTTATTTAATTTTATATATATATATATATACACACATATATATATCTTTTTTTTTTTCATACTGCGGCTTTGAGGAATCCCAAGATAAATGCCACTTTCTGTGTTAAAAGGAGGGACGTCTTGGAAGGGAAAGAAGCTGAATCGCAGCCTGTGTTTTCCGTTGGAAACGCGTCTCGGGTCCCGACTGTTTTCCATCACACAGGCGGGTTTTGTGTGGGTTCACCTGGGCAGGAAGCGGCGGGGTAAAGCGATACCCCACGGGGTGCGGGGGGCCCTTCTCCAACACCCCCTTTCCCTAAACCCGATAGCACCCGCGGCTGGTAATGAAATAAGCAGCCGCTTTACGGCAGCTCTTGCACCATGTGCGAAAATTATTAGTTGCAACATTTTGCTGGAAAAACGCAAGGAAAAGGAGCGTGGCAGACAAGAGCTGCATGAAGTTATTTGCTCCCCACACCGGCACGAATATCCCGCCCGGCTTCCCCCTGCAAATATCTCCTGCCTGCTCCCAGCAGCATTAAATCTCCAGGTGAAGGGGAAAAAAAAACCCCTCTTGGTCTGTGAATTCACTGTAAAAGTATGTGGGGTTTAGTAATATTGCGTTAGCGCTGGTTCGGTCATTGCTAAATAGCTGAGGGAAATAAATAGTTTCCGGTGGCCGCGGGATTAGGTATTGTCTGGGATGCGTTCTGGGGGGGAGGAAAAATAATCCCGGGGTGAGCCCGTCAGATGGGGAGTGATGCCCTGAGCCCCTTCATCTCCTGCCCGCATCTGCCCGCCACTGGGCTCTGGAGAGAAACGGCTAACGGGTGGGTTTCACCCATTTTTCAGAAGCTAAATTAAAAAAAAAAAAAGGTCACTGGAAGAATTTAGTTTTCCAGCCAGGATATAAAAATACACTTTTTTTTTCCAGACTCCCAGAGGGTTGCGGGGAGATTTTTGTTCTTTTTCATTCCTTCTTCGGTGGTCGAAGATGAGGAAAGGGATGAAATGCACAGGAAAGCACAGAGCCCGGTCCCTGGCGATGCTGCCCAGCCCAGGCTCGATGGCCACATCCCCACCTCATTTCTGTGCTTTCCAGCCACTTTTTCCTTGCAGCATCACTGCTGGGATTCAGCCTCACAAGCATCTGCGTTTTCCCTGCGGGAACAGCAGCTTCATCCTTGTCTCCAACCTGGTCTTCCTGAGAAAACATCTTTTAAAAACATCTTTTTCTACCTGAAAATGATACCCCAAAGCAGAAGGGAGGTTCTCAATCCTCAATCCTCCTTGCAAGCTCACACCGAGGAGGGATGTTATCCTGGACCGGTACCCAGAGCGAGGCATCAGTGATGGGTTTGGACCCCAAGTGGTTTTCCACCCCACACAGCACCAGGAAAAGGCAAATATTTGCAGGATGCCATTCTTCAGATCTTTGAAATATCCTCTGTTAATTTTTTTTGACTGATGAAAGTAAAACACAGCGACGTGAGGAAGGGGATTTTGTTGCTCGGTGTGTCCCTGGAGAAAACATGCCTCCCGTGCAAACAGAGCCTGGGCTTGTCCGGGCGATGAATATTGGCATTATTCAACCGCGCTTGCTCGCAGATGGTGCCTGGTGAAAAAGAAAAGAAGGGGGAAAAAAAAAAAAAAGGCAGAAGAAATAGCATGGAGCCTCTCGGTGGGTTTTCTCCACCTTGGTATCGCTGGGCTCGTGGCTGGGACACAGGGACGTGTCCCCACATCTGCCACCAGCAGCTGGACCAGCAGGAAGGGCTGCGCGTGCCTGGAGACCAGTTGGCAAAAACACTTTTCATTACTCAGCCTTTGAAGTTTGAGGCATGTGCCGGACTCATGTTCGGCACCTGCAAACAAACCTGACCCGAGCGGCCACCCGGCTTTGATGTTTTGAGGTACAGGAGGGTCTCTGCAGCCATGGGCTGTCACCCTCCTGGGAAGGGGACAGAAAGGACCGGTCACACGGGAAGGACAATGAAAAGCATGGCTGGGTTTCAGTCCAGCTCCTCCTCACCCCACAAATCAGAGATGCACCAGTGGGGTGTGTAAATCCTCCCTGCTTTGATTTCACCGATGCTTTGCCGCATCCACATCACGCTGGTGGGCAGAGGACCGAACTGCCTGCCCTTGGCGTGCTGCCCGCGGCTGCCGGGGCCACGTACCCGTCCCCACCGCCACCAGCAGCTTTACGAAGCGGCCGATTGAAGTTCGCCATGAATGTCCCTCTGTTCGCCAGCCTTTTTATAGCTCCGCACGTTTTTCTTGGCCCTGAGCGTTTCTGCTCCCGGTGAGAACAGAGAGCATCTCTCAGCACTGGCATCCGCAGCCAGCCAGGATGGGAGGGGGCTGCACCAGGGCAGTTCATTTTTTGGGGTCCCGCTGCCCCAAATGCAACATTCCCGGTGTGCCTATGCCCCGGCATGGGCTAAAAGCTCAGCTCTGGGCGGCCAGTGTGTTTTGCAGCTCAGACACAACAGAGCTCGGGGACCATCCTGGTGAGGAGCGGTGATGCCAGAAGGCTGAGCATTGAGCCCTTTCCGAAAACCTCAACCCCATGCTGCGGTTTCCCACGTGGCTCATCCCTCCTGCCTGCAAAGGGCTGTGAATCCTGGGGAAATGCTGCGCAAGGCACTGGAGGTGATGGCAAGCTCGGCTTCAAGCAGCAGCCCCGTCCCAAGGAAGCCAAACTGCGTTGTTTTCCATAAAATCACTGCAGCTCCGCTCCCACCTCCCATGGGTGCAGCTCCCCATGGTGATGTGGTACCCATGGGTGCATCCCAGCCCCACAGATGGGAGAGGGAGCCTAAATTAGGGGACAACCCAAAATTCCAGAGCTGCCCTCCCTGCTCTCTGGGATGCAATTCTCTCCTCCTAGGCATTCCTCTTTCCCCATCTGCTTCCCCTTCCGTGGTGGGGAAATGCGCTGGAGCAGAGTTAAACCACGGGCTGTGCAGCAAGGACCTGCTCCCTGATCATTTTTCTGTGACCAAGCAAAGGACATCACTTATGGAAAGCAGTAAAAAGGCAGTAAATTAAGGGAATGGTTTTAAAATCCTCTCTTGCTGCGGGGGCTGGCGGGGCGCCCGCTTTCCGGCAGCGACGGGGAGCGATGCAGCTGGGGGGGGTTGCAGCAGCATCTGCACCGCGGCTGCAAGTCACAGGCAGCCGAGGATGGGGACAGAGTGGGAATCGCTCCTGGGAATGGCAGGGATTTCACGGGGACGTCACCCCTGTGATCCCCCTTGGTCAGTGATGTGCCCCTCACCCGGGTGTCTGGGCACAGGGATGTGATTCCAGCTCAGGGCCATCCAAGGCAGCACCACAAACGTGTGGGCTCCTCAGGGCAGGTGGCATCTGAAATATGTCCACATAGCTCAGAGCATCCCATCTGTGTGCCAGGGGACAGGGACGGGACAGCCTCCATGGGTCGGGGACCAGCCAAATCTGCCCATCCCAGGGAGACACACCAGGACAGGGCATCTCCCAGTCTTTTAATTCATCTTCTCATTTGCTTTCTCCCAGCCAAGCCGCGGGGCTGCTGCGGGGACAGTCTGGGGTTAAAGCCAGTCTCGCAGCGGTCCGTGTCTCGGGTTCTTGTGCCGTCTGCAGGGTGTTTTCCAGCAAAGCCGTGCGTGGGGCTGCTCCCCCCTGTGCCCTGGGTGTAATCGGATCCATCCCCCACCAAGCAAGCATTTGTGTTCAGAGCATTTTCGGCATGTTTTGCATTTGGGAGACACAAGAGGAATGTCTGCTGGGCAGGGCAAACAGCGGGTGAACCGGCGAGGCACTGGTGCCTGCCCTAGGATGTGTTTCTGGGGACCAGAGCCTCTTCTCCAGGGCTGTCCCTGCTTGGGTCCCACTTCTCCTGGTGCAAAAAGGCATTTTTTCAGTGAAAAGAGAAACCACCATTTCTACCAACACCTTCCTGCTGCATGTTCCCACTGGGATCGTTCTCCCAAGGAGCATCTCCTGGTCTCCCCTTCGAGCCCTGAACTTGCAGCCCAACATTATTTGGGAGAAGGTGGGTGCTGGGGCAGCGTCGCCGGGTCTCACCAACCCCAACTTTCTCCTCCCTGATCCCCCCTGTCCAAAGTTGGCACCGCACCGGGCGGCTGCTTGCAGACACCTTTGCTTCCCTCTGCAGGAAATCTCCATCAATTGCAAGTCTGAGCATCCCGTTATCCCAAAAGCTGGACCCCGCCAGGGGTGGAGCTGCTGGGGGGGACACCAAGTTCATGTCTGCACGGCGTGGCCTGCCAGAGCCACTGGCTACTTTTATCTCCATCACTTGACTATTATACTTAATCAGGAAGGGAGGTTATTATATTTTTTTCTTAAATCCACTTTTCTTTTATACAGAGCAAATTATAATCACTTTTAATTGAAAAAAAAAAGCTGATAATATTCTGAACCAAATTTCTGGAAGAGAATAATTAACATTGCAATAAATCCCCAAAGGAAATGCTCATTAATCTCGTCTTTCAGAAGCAAATTTCAGAAGAGAGCTTATTTGAAACATTGTTAATAATTATAGGAAAGTTGACAGCTTAAAAGCCCCAAATCTCACAGCAGTCTCCTCCTATCAGATCCTGGGGTAACTAGTTCATGCTGGACAGGAGCACGTCTGGACTGGGAGGGGATGGATGCTGTGGGTACCACCAGCGATGGGGGGGACTCCCTGGGATGGTGACAGGCGGGTGACAGGGCTTTGTGTCACCAGAGATGGACTTGGGGGTGCTGAGGGTCACCCTGAGCTCGGGGACAAGCACAGAGAGTGACAAGTTGAACCGAACCTGCTTGGTGGTGAATGTGCTGGCTGGTGCTGGGGTGCTCCTTGTGCCACCTGTGACACCTGTGACATGTCACCATCTCCATCTACCGAAACGCGCCATTACGCGCTCTCATCTTGGGGAGAAATAATGTGATTTTGGTGCTCTCACAGAGTCTGGGGAGGTGACAGTCCGTCAGTCCGTCTGCCAGGGCTCGGTAAGACGGGCGTCACTGGTCACCAGTGGGGTTGTGGGACGGATGGGACCTGTGGGGATGTGGCTGTCCCCAGTCACTCACCCGCGGGACCCTGATGGATGGGGGCTGGATTCGTGCGCTCGCTGACACCGAGGCAGGAGCAAAGCCCCCATTTGAAGTTTGTGACTGCGTTAATTGCAATGAGCCAATTAATTCTGCGCGGAGATATGTGTGTGTGCGTGTGTGTGTCTGCCCAAAGGCAGAACCAGCCAAATGATCATGGGGCAGATTCTGATTTGCTGTGACTCCCCCCCTCCCCGAGCAGCAGGATGCCGAAAGGACAAGGAGCTTAATTAACTTTGGGTGAAAATCCTGGCGATGTGCTCACCGCTCTCAGGTTTCCTGTCCCCATTTGACCAGGGCTGTGAGTGGGGGGGAAAAAGCAGCTTGGAGCAAACCCAGGCTCCGCCAGGAGGAAGGAAATGTGATATTGGCCTGGGAATGGTGTCATCGCCTTTGCTTTTTCGCTTTTTTTCTTCCTTTATTTTGAGGTCATGGAAGGCTAGGAGGGAAATGCGGAGTGGGTCTCTCTCTTGGGAAAATGGGGAAAGGGGGGATACAGTGACATGGGACACCGTGACGATGCCCAAGGGGTCAGCCAGGGCTGGGAATGGTCAAGGTGTTGCTGCTGGGCTCCTCTTCCCCAAAATCTATCCATTATACATATCTCCAGCAGCATCATTTCTCCTCTCCTTCCACCAGCTCCCATTCAGCATCCCGTGCACAGGAGCGTCAACAGACAAATTTTAGTTAAATTTAAAACAAGATGAAAATCCTCCCTTTTGGATTATGCAAATTCACTCTGCTTTGATAACGGATCTGCCCAGGTCACGCAGACCTGGGGAGATGACGAGATTTCATCACAGCAATATTTAATACCTCTCCAAGGCCCCAGCGCAAGAGAGCGCTTGATCCCACGCTTAATTTCATTTCTGTGCCTTAAAATCCTGAGCGATGCGCTCATCTTGAGGCAAGGGCCTGTGCTCAGGCACACCACAGTTCTCCAAATAAGCAGGACAAATTTCAGCAAAAAACTTGCCATGGTGCATCCCGCTGTGTCTGTTTTTGCCCCGGCAGGATGCAGGTCGGTTGCCGTGGCAACCGCGGGGTGATGCGGGGTGCACTGGTACCCAGAGCCCATCACCCAGCACCCAGCGGGACACCAACCTGCTTTTATCCTTCCAATCTTCTGCTTTAATCCCTCCAAGTGAGTGTCTAAGGAGTTAATTTTGATTTTTTTGATCTTTTTGCCGTGCTCCTCTGGCCATGTACCACCCTGCCCCAGGCGAGTCCCGCCACGTTGGGGACCCCAAGGGTCCCTGCGGTCCCCTCCTGCCTGCGCTTTGTCATCCGGAGCCGTCATTTTCATTAGGCAGCTGCTCTGTACCTCGTTGCCTTTTATCTGCGTTCTGTTAAATGATCTCAAATATGTGATATGATAAAGACAAACAAACACCCGTTCAATTTAGTTCACCCTAATGCCAGACTCTACTTTTACCCAAGTAATTAAGATTAATGCAGTTGATAATTTAGGAAGCATTCTTAAATGTACCCTTCTGGCAGCATCTAACATGTAATTTTACCTTAGAAGATTTATCGGAGCACTTAGGTAACAGATAGTTCCTTAGCAAACTGGAGCATTTAGGAGGAAAATGAAAGATTAATATTTCTTAAATAAATGTCAAAAATCAGTCATTCTTTATTACAGCCCTACAAAGATGCTGCTGTCAGGCCCAGCCCTGCTGCTGATTCCTGGGGGAGATTAAACCCGCCGCAGTCTCTTGGAAAAGCCGCGGATGCCCTTGGCCGTGGCCGGGGATGGGACCCGAGCGAGCGGCCATGGCTGATTGTCACCCACCCCACGCCACCGCCCGGCCGGGGAATGACTTTGCCAGGTCACTCTGATCCATCCGTCTCTTTTCCCGCAGATATCAGCCTGGGGTGACCTCCAGCCTCTTCCCGTGTCTTCTCCTCTCCCCCCACCCCACCCCAACCACCTCCTGGTGCCACCTCCCGCGGGACGTCGCCTCTGCCAGACGCGCAACCTCTTGCAGCACCGGGCAGGCTGGGCAGGGACCCCGGGCACGGTGCCGAGACGTCGGCTCGCGACACCCCCACATCTCCTGGGGTGCCGGGGCAGCTGCCAGGCTCTGCCCTGCCCGCCCCCACTATTTTGCATTATAAACCAAGGAAGGATTAGGGACTGTTTGCAAAATCTGGATCCCAAGTGAAAGTTGGATCTGCACCAGCTTGGAAATTCAAACCTGTTCAGATCCAGAAAATTGATTTGGGAACATTGTGAGCAAGAAACAAACTTTCTGAGTAAACTTACAACTTCTCCTCTGGCCAGAAAAGTCTGCTGGGAGCAACTTGTTGCACTGTTCCTTGTCCTGACACCGCCAGGCCGGCCCATCCAGGCGGGCATCTGTGTGTGCACCCCCGGCATCGTCCCCAGGCCCCCTTACAAGGTCCTTTTCAACCAGGGCTCAGCTCAGAATTGGTGGAGTCACCATCCCTGGAGGGCTTGAACAGATGCGGAGATGAGGTTCTCAGGGACACGGGGTAGTGCCAGGGTTGGGTTAATGGTTGGACTCGGTGATCTTGAGGGTCTTTTCCAACCAAAATGATTCTGTGACTCTTTGACCATGCCAGGAACCAGATTTGTCCCAGAAATGGGTTAATGCCGGAGCAGAGTTTGATGTTTCTGAGTGTGACTCACAAGTTGCAAATGTGGGTTAACTCCAGGTTGGACCTGAGGCTGGCAAGGATATAACAGTGACCCCTTAAATTCCCCCCGAGTGCCTTTTCCCAGCTCCCTCGAAGGTGTGATGGATGCAAGTGCTGTTTTGGGAGGGTGGCCTGATCCGGCGTGGTATGGGATGGATACGGGCAGGAGCTGGGCATCACGGGGACCAGCACCACCGAGGGTGTGGGACGGCGGGGAGGGAACCCTGTGCCCGTCGCCGTGTGCAGTACGGGACTGGACTGGCAGCAGACTGGAGTCTGGCCAGTGTCCTGAGCACTCCCCGGGCTGTGGTTTGGGCTTTGGCTGTCCTCAGCTTCCCCTTCCTCCTCCTCCTCTTCCTCACACCGGTGAGAATGTTTCCTGCATCTCGGGGCTGTATCCTGACTGCAGTGACAATGAGCCCCTGCGAGGATTTGGGTCTGCAGGACCCCAGCGATCACCGGGATGCAGGGATGGAGCTGGGATGCAGGGGACGGGGAGGCAGGACCCCATCTCCATCTGTGCCTCAGTTTCCTCACTCCCCCAGCACCCTATGACCACGCACCTGGCCAAAGCCACCCACCCACGGGGACCCGATGGAGGTGGCCATGACAGGGCATTTTGGGGTGGAAACCCTTCCTTTTGGCAGCCGAGCACTCCCCACACATCGCAGTGCCAGCAGCCAAGCCAAACACAAATTCCTGACATATTTTTCTCTTTCCTTTGCAGCCAAGAAATTCATATTTCATGGGAGGTGAAAGTGAGTCCCAGCAGTAGCTGAGCGGCAGAGGGTGCCAAGGTACGGGCCAGCTGACAGCGCGGGGTTGGATGCTATTTTTGGGAGCCAGACACTCTCCTCCTCATCCCCGACAGGCTCAGGGGATGCCCCTGGCCCCCCCCAAACCCCAGTTGCAGGGATGCTCAGGGACATCACCGTCTGCTTTTCTCACCCCACAGCAGCCCGGCTGCAGGAGGCAGGAAGTTTAAAGAGGCTCCAGGCTTTGAGAAGGAGCCGGTTCACAAGAAAAAAGGGATTTTTCACAGCCCCAGCCAAAGCCATGCCTGGATAGGATCAACCCACCTGGGCAGGATTTAAATCCTTTAGGCAGTGCTTGAATTCCCCTTTTTGGGAGCAAAACCCAAAATGTGTTCAGAGTCACCCCTGCATCTTGTGCAGCTGGTGAAAGCCCATAGAAAAGGGTATTTGCCTGGGTGATGCCACCCAGCTGGCACCTTGATTTTTTTTTTCCTTCCACCCACTCCCACGCCCGTCCCTGAGCCACCGTTGCCGAAACCGCAGTGCCGCCAGCCGCGATACCCACCCCGATAACGGCAGCCCTGTCCTGGGATGGTTGTTTATTCCCCTCATCCATCCCAAACCCCAACCGGAGCCACAGCCCCGGGACCCCCACCCCGACCGGAGCCCCTTGCACCCATCCCTGGACATCTCCCAGGCCCACCAGGGCTTTGCTGAACCAGGCACTGTACATAAAACAGCAAGAACAGTCCCTGCCTCGCTAATCTCAACAGATGATAGAGAGCAGATAGGCGAGGGGAAGCGTTATCGGGCTGGTTTACAGATGGAGGGTGAGTCACCGCGATTAACTGCCGTACCCAAGGTCATGCAAGGGAGAGGCCGAGCCGAGCTGAACCCGGCTGTCCCGTGTCCCCCGGCGAGGCCGTCCCTGCCCTCCCTGCCGCAGGGACGGGGCTTTGCCTTCTGCCCCGAGCGATGCTTGGCTGGACCTGCCCCTCTGCCATTTCAGCCCGCTCGTCGTCCTTTGCTCCAGCAGCTGCTGGGGTTTTCTTGTTGGGTGTTGGGGTTTTTTTTTGCTGTTCACACAACCATTTTGTTCCCTTGCCGCTGTTTTGCCCTGGGGAGATGCATCACCTGCTGCCGCCCTGCCCATGGTGGGGACGTGGTGGTCCCCTCGGTCTTCATGAGGACATGGTGGTCTCCTCAGTCTTCATGGAGGTGTGCTGGTCCCCTTCCTCTTCACAGGGACATGGTGATCACCTCGGTCTTTTGGGGGACATGGTGGTGCACTCGGTCTTCATGGGGACATGGTGGTCCTCTTGCTTTCATGGTGTGGTCCCTATATGGTGTCCCAGCTGAGATGCAAAGCTTTGGCATCCTGCTGGTGGGATTGATGGCTCTTCTCTCTTGGAAGGAGATGCCATCAGGGCTGGATGTGACACAGTCCCCAAGGACATCCGTGCTGGGACAGCCCTGCAGGAGTAAGTGCTGAGGGGACAGGGAAGTTCTGGGGTTCTCGGGGGACATAGGCAACCCCAGGGGACCCTCAGCTCTGCCCCTTGGGCACAACCAGCTCCTGGGGTGCGAGGAGCTGAGGCACTTGGCTCCGGGTGCCAGGGAGCCGGGGCGGTGAATCACAACCCGTCTGGCACGCTGGGGCTCCCGGCAGGATGGGACCTGCCCCACAGAGCGGCAGCCTGGGCTCTGCCGTCACCGTTTGGCTTGTCCCCTGTGTCCCCAGGCCACAGCAAGGCTGTGGGAAGCCCCAACACGGGAAGATGCTCTGGGTGAAAGGGCCGAGCACCCAGCAGGACACACGATTGCAGACGGGGAGTGCTCTCCCTGCATCCAAGCAGCCCGTTGCTAAATATCACGGGGTTTTTTAAAGCATAACCTTCTTTTGCCCAATCCTATCCCTTCTCACCTCCTCTCCTGGGAGATGAACCATAAAAAACTGAGAAGCAATGCTGGCAGTAACCCAAAGAGGAGCCTGGGCCTGGGGACAGGCTAAGGAGCAGGCTGAGAGCATGGGACAAAAAAGAAGATGAAATGGTCCCTATTTTAATTTTATTCTGGGTTTCCCATCCTGCAAGGGGCAAACAATTTTTAGGCTGGATACCTAAGCCCTCTGGTGATGGATGCAGGCAGCTGCCTGGGGAATATCACTTGAAATTAGCACACCCAGCTCCCCTTATCGACCCCGCCATGGGCAGCAGCACCGGCTGAGACTCACCGAGAGATCCCACATTTCTGCTCCATGCTGCTCCCAGGGCTGCCATCCCGTCACACTGGGGCCACCACCAGCCCCAGTGCGGGGACGAGCATCAGGGGCTTGGGGAACAAAGCCCTAATTTACACTTTGCCTTTATGTGCATCATCTATCATTTGCATGGGATAAATTCGTGCCCATCTCCTGCCCCCCTCTGCCACCATCGCCAGGCATCCCCTTGGTCTGTGGGACGGTCCCACATGCCACCGGCTCTGCTGTCCCCATCTCCATCACTCTGTCAGAGCAGGGATCAGGGTGTTTGTTTCTCCTGGCGCTCAGCACTAATGCACCAGCAAACCCCAGCCCTTGCCATGCAAATCCTGCAGCTTTACAGACACACAAACGAGCCTTTCCTTAAAAAAAAAAAAAAAAAAAAAAAGGCTCCTTTATGTGGCTGAAAGAGCACAACTGTGATAATGTAGCGAGCGCTGGCCTTGGGTATTTTATCTTGGCAAGGAGCCTTTGCAAATTTAAACAGCAACAAACAGGCTCCGCAGTTGTGGCTGGACGCGGCATAAGTGGCGCATTGTTTTGCAAGCAAAACGCCGGCGTGGCCACGGGCCGCGTGTGAGCTTTGGCCGGGGAGCGAGCACGATGGGGTCCGGCCCTATCAGCCCGGGATTCATTTCACTTCGTGGGGTGTGTAATTGTGGAGGAATTGGAGCCCGGCAGCTCAAATCGGAGAGGGGACCCTGGGGAGCCCCCCCAGGCTCTCCCCACTGTGTTGCCTTCTCCTCTCTGCTCGCAGCATCTCTGCAGCAGGAGCAGCTCTCTCTATATGTACATGATAATATTATTAATAATATTATTAATGCATATGTGCTGTCGCAGCATCGTGAGGCGCTGGGTGCTCAGGCCAGCTGTTTATTTGTGCAAAGCATCAGATGGGAACTGAGAGACCTCGAATAAATGCAGGTTGCTGCCCTTTTCTTGCAGAAATGTTCATTTTCTGCTCAGATCGCTGCTGGGCAGGGACGGCAAGGCTGTGCAGCACGGGGTGGACCCCGAATGGGACTGGGGAGTATCATGCCTTTGCCTCCTGCAGCAGAGAGTAAAGAGGTGTTTTCAGTGAAGGACGAGAAATAAACCCTTTCTGTTTCCAGCAGACTTTTAAAAAGAGACTCTTTAAAACAGGCATTTACTCTTCTTTTTAATATAACCTGTGTCTGGGGCTAAAATCCTGCCTGGTACCTTTGAAAAGGCTGCGCTCGACTTGTGCTTCATGTCTAACACCCTGAGCTCCTGTGTTGTAAAACCAGCTGGTGAATTTGGGACTTTGTTTTTATTCTTTCAGCTACTTAACAGTGTCTAAAATCACGAGGGCGATTTGTAGGTGCTGTTAAAGTGAAGGCAGAGGCAGCAGAAGCTCAAGTCCTTTCTCTGGAGGTTTCAGAGCGATGGGTTGGTGGAGGGGCAGCAAGGTCCAAAGGATGCTGCACACACACATCATCATCCCTCTGACCGTGGGAGTTGGGACACGGGGACGTGGGGACACAGGAGCCCTTGCCAGGCCAATTCCCCCAGCCCAGCCCAACAGCCCTTCCCGCTAATCCGTAGGTGGAGCTCTTCTGTCATCTTTTTTCTGCTTATATTGCTAAGAAGTACCCAGAAATAGCTTCCCTGGGAGGAAAAAAAGTGCCTCCCTCAGCAGCTTTTGCCAAAGGCGAAACGCTCCGAGCAGCCTTTGAAGAGCCCAAAGTTGGAAGGTTTCACCCCAGGGATGCTCGGGGGGGGCTGCGCTGCCCCTTCCTCCATCCCCCTCCCCACTGCAGCACCCAGAAAAAGGGCCAAAATATCCCCCCTCCCTCCGCTGGTCCTCTCCCTGCCTGACAGCCGCCCTTTCTCTATTTTTCCAGGTCTGAAAGGATGCAGCAGAGCCCCACCGGCGCTTGGGACCCCTCGCCGCCCCGGGGAGCCGCTGCCCCTGTCCCCCTCCCGGTGCCCACCAGCAGAGGACCATGCCCATGACGGAGGGACGGCAGCTCGCAGCGGGACAGGAAAACGGGGCTTTTTAGCCTTTCCCCGCTCCTCGGTATCATGACTGGAGAGACCCAGCATGTTTACACCATCAGTGATACTGAGACTGGTCCCAAAGACCCCGAGAAGGACTTTGGATGCGAGGAGAAGGACGGGAGGGTGCTTGGCGGGGAGGGGACATCCCCCTTCCCCGTCCCCAAGGACAAGGAGCCCCACAGCCAGCGGGAAGCTGTGATCCGGCCGCAGCAAGTGGGGAAGATCGACTTCAAGTCCCTTCACCATAAGCCCAAGTTTGGCAATGACAGCACCTGGGGAGAGGTCAAGGGCAGCCCCCAGTCCCCCCCGGGGAAGGGACGAGCCCGTGAGCGCAGCCGGCGCTCGGGGAAGGGCGAGCGGGGCCACCAGCAGCTTTACCGGCTCAGCATCACCGGCACCCGGCCCAACCCCACCATCGGCATCGCCTACCCACAGCAGAAAGTGACCCCGCCAAAGAAGCCGGAGGCAAATCGTGGTCCCGTGGCCGGCAGCTACCGCTTCCACGTGCCCAGCATCCCGCAGCGCGAGGCCGAGCTCCGGCAAGAAGATCTCAGCTTCAGCCGCTGCTTCCCCGATGCCGCCGGCCGTACCTCCACCAACTATACCTCACAGCCCACTCCCCCCCATGCCCCCAAAGGGCAGCCCCCTGCCAGCATCCCCCTCAAGACCCCCGGCACCAATGGGCAGCTACATTATTTAGAGTTTCAGGCCAACGGGGCTGAGTCCTGGCCCTCCCCAGAGAAGAGCTTTGCCGGTGCTAGCTACGGGATCACGGTGCAGAAGCCCAGCTCTTTCCCCGAGGGTGGTAAAACCGGTGGCCACACTCTGGGGATTTTGCCATGTCAATACCCCTTCCAGCTGCTGCACGACTCGGGGAAGGAGCCGTACCGCGGCGATGCGGGGAGCCAGGAGTACCTGGACGTGGGGCTGGCCGCTGGCCAGCTGGGTCACGGCACCTTCACCTTCCACTCGTCCTCCCGAGAGTGGCAAGAGGAGGTGCTGAGCGGTGGCTCCTACGAGAGCGTGTCCCCCGAGGGCAGGCTCTATGGTTTGCCCGTGCCACCGCCACCACCGCCACCACCGTTCCTGCACCCGCCGCCGGCCCCGCACCACGGCCCGCCACGGCATCCTGCCGACCCCAACGGTGCTCTCTCGTCATCTGGTGCTATCGACCAAAACCCAAGCACTTTCCAAGAAAACCAAGCTGTTTTTCCGTCTAGTTTACACTCGCCTAGTATGCCAAAGCCAGTCGGGAAGAGGCAAGCCTCAGCGAAAGACAGTGTCCCCAGCCCGCGGCTGCTGGTCCCGAGCAGCCCTCTGAGAAGGAACATGCCACCAAATTCTCTCTCCCAAGTGCACTTTCCGAGCAAAGCCTATTGCAGCTCCCCCGCGGGCAGTGCCGGCACAGGATCCGTGCCTTTTGAGACAAGCGTTCCCACTACGGCACCCACCCACCCCCGGCTTGTGCAAGCTTGGGAAGGTGCCACTAAGGCGTTTTCTCCCATGGACCAGAATTCAGCACCTTATTCGAACCCTGTTGGAAACCAGTTCTCATTCGAGTGCCAGTCTGGCCCCGAGCAGAGGCAGCACAGGCAGAAAAATGCCAGGATGCCTTGGCAGCAAATACACCTCGCCTCTGCAATGCCCGCTGCAAACAGGCTCGAGCTGTCGAGACAGGTCACCAGCCAGAAGCTCCCCTTCCCCCTGGGCACAGCGGAGTGGCAGGGGAGCGGGAAAGCCCAGAAAGGGCCCCCCGTAAGTAATTCTCCAGGGTATCACAGCAAAAAGCTCTTGTCAGGAGAGAGTGTTGGGGTCCAGAGGGGAGACCCCAATTCAACGGGCGCTTTTTCTTTCGAGAGTGGGAAGGAACCGGGGTCTCCCGCCTGCGATTCAAGAAGCAAAGCCTTCTTCTACAGCATGGGTCAAGCAGGTCCTCCTCCTCCTCCCTCAAGGAGCTCGTCGGGCTCAGCGCTAGTCCTGCCAGCGTCAGCCTTGGTGGCTGCCTCCCCTTGCGAGTCCCCGCTACCGTCCCCTGTCCCCAACCCCACCTGCGGCAGCACCTGTTCGTCTCTCTCCCCCATGTCCAGCAGCCCGCTCAACCCTGGTTTTGAAGACAGCCAGATGTCCCGAGCGCTGACCCCCTCTCCCTTCTTCCAGCACCCCTGCCATCCCAAGGATGGCAATAAAACCTTCCACCCCTCCGACATCCTGAACTCCAGCTCCCTTCATTACCACCACCCGGACTCCATGAAGTCCTTCCACTTCCCTCCTGATGCTCTGAAAGATGACAACCTCCTGAAATGTGCCCCGGCAAGCCTATTCCACAAACCCGGCATGGAGGCGGCCAAAGGATGCTCGGATGGGCTGGACGGGGAGCAGCCTCCACCGCCGTACTCCTCTCATCACTTACTGGCCAACTCGCTCAGCAGTGCCAGCCTGGACCAGCTGGACGTGCTCCTGACCTGCAAACAGTGCGACCAGAACTACAGCAACCTCTCCTCCTTCCTCCAGCACCGCCAGTTCTGCGCCTCCCACCCCGCTGCTCCCCAGGGCGAGGCCAAGGATGCTCCCCGGGCAGCCGAGGGGCGGAAAGCACTCCCCACAGAACCCCCCAAGCCCCCCAGCCTGGGGCTTTCTCCAGACCCCCAGGCGCATTTGTTGGCATTAAACAAGAGCGATGACTTCTTGCTGGATGGGGAAAGCAAAAGCGAGGGCAAGGAAGATGCTCTGAAGGGCGGCCTCTTCAATGGCCTCGCCACCAGCTCTCTGCCGCTCACCGCCTCCGACCTGGATATTGACGACGCCAAGCTGGACAGCCTGATCACCGAAGCCCTCAACGGCCTGGGGTACCAGTCAGATAACCCAGAGATCGACAGCAGCTTCATCGACGTGTTTGCTGACGAGGAGCTGACGGGTGTGAAGGCGACCAGCGGTGGGATGTCCCACAAGGCGAAGGAAGCCCTGGCCTCAGAGAGCAAATCGAAGCAGGCAGCAGCAGAGGAGAAGGCAGCAGGCCAGCCCAAAGCCAGCTGTTTTTATGAGGACAAGCACCCGGGTGGGAAGCGGGTGAAAAGAGGGGCAGGAAAGCAGCACCTTCACAAGGGGAGGGCGGCGCGGAGGTTGGCAGCCCAGGAGCTGGATCCCGGGGTGGTGGGAGCAGAGACGATGCCCAAGTTGCGGGCAGGCAGGAAGAACAGCGTCCCACCAGCCACCACCTCCTCCAAGTCCACCTCCAGCCAAAAACATCTCAGGAAGCTCAGCCAGGAGCCTCCGACAAAGAGTGAGGTGAGACCAGGTGTTGACACCAAGAGCTCCAAGCCACCTCGGTTCTCCATGAAGGATATGAAGAAGCGGAAGCCCCGAAGCGGGACATGGAGCAAGGAGCTCATTCACAAGATTGTGCAGCAGAAGAACAAGCTCCACAAACTGCAGGTGAAGAGCAGCAAGCAGGCACCGTTCCCCCAGGTCGCTGAGAGGCTGGTGCCAGGTGCCAAGGAGGGCAGGTTTCGGGAGTACGAGTACATCTCCGACTCAGATGATGATGGAGCAGAGTGTAGCAAGGTCCGGGGACGGAAGAAGCAAGGCACGGGATTCACTGGGAGGACCAAGTACAGCTTTAGCAAGAAACGCCCAGGAAGAACTGAGAGATCCAAAGAGAAAGATCCAGCCTGGAGCTACAGCCGGAAAAGGGACGGTCAGAAAAGGGAGACACAGGAGCACAAGGGGGTCCTGAGCCAAGAGGTTGTTGAGAAGGAGGATTGTGCCACCAAAGTCCGAAGACAGAGCAGCCAGTCATCTACTGGCAGCAACCACAGCAACAGCATGCCCAGCGAGATGGCCACCAGCCCACCCTGCGCCAATGGTGCCAGCTCGGGCAGCGAGAAGCGAGGCGTGCAGAGGAGGAGACGCTCGGGTGGCTCGGCACGGGTGCCAAGGGCTCCGCTCAGCCTTCCTGAGGACAAGAGCCCAAAGAAGAGCCAGAAGAGCAAAGAGGACTTTCCCAAGGGGAGCAGGCAGTTGGGCTCAGCCAAACCTTTGCTAGCTGACTCCAAGACCCATCCGAGTGCTGAACCAGATGTTGCTGTGATGGATGGTGCAAAGGAGGAGCCGTCACTGCAGCCCCAGGACAGGCAGCTGCGCAGCACAGCCAGGAGCCCCATTGGGCTGTGCTGTAAGGAGAGGACAGAAGAGCCCAAAGGAGCAGAAAAGCACAAGGGTGAGACAGGAGAACCCAGCCTGGAGGCTCAGGACTCACCCAAGGTGTCCACAGTCAACCAGAGGCATCAGTTTGCCCCTTTCACGGATGGCGTGCTGGAGTACCATGCAGAAGAGCTAATTGCTCCATCCCAGGGCAGTAACGAATCTGGTCCTGGCAATGGGAGTGCTGCCTACTCGGAAACAGGCATCAAATACTTGAAGGCACATGGGTCAGGTGCCTTGGCAGTTGCCCCATACGAGGGGGATGCCATGGGGATGATGCTCACTGCCAAGGCACCCGAGCCATACCTCAGCACCAACAACGCGTTTTTCAATCCCAAAGGCCTTCCTGGTCACTACGATGACAATCTCTTCTCAAAGCCCCCAGCCTTGGGCTCCTCACACATGGATGACATGTACTTATGCCGGGATGACATCAACACCAGCTCCTTCGAGCAGAAGCATGCCAGCATCTCCCCCTACGCTGCAGAAACACCACAGGGCAAGGTCTCCTCCCCTCTCAGCTTCGATTCCTCTTCGATATTTGCAGAGCTTCCTGTCACTGAGTTCGATCCGCCACTGTATGAGAGTGTTTCTGCCAGCAAGGACGGTTATGTGACAACATTTACCAATGCCCCCAGCAAGCCACTGCCATTTGAGCAACCATATCCACCGTTCATGCCGGAGAAAGAGTGGTCCCTCATGGAGGAGGTGACTCCGATGCTGCCAGAAGACATGTCTCAGTTCCACAGCCTTTCGGTGGAGAAGCCGCTAGCCAAGAAATTCCCTGAGGAAGGACCTGTCCCCACCAGCCAACTCTCCCTGCCGCTGCCAGACAGGATAACGGATTATAACGTGACTTTTATGAACAACATATCAGACGATGAGCTGGAGATCAAGCGATTAGTCACAGAGCTGGAGAGTCAACTGCAGACCAGCAAGCTGGATAATGAGGCGTCTGTCGCCGTTCAGAAACCTGAGCAAGACGTCGCTGCCCATCTGCGAGGACCAGTGGCCGAGCAGTTCCCACCACTGCCGGCCAAGCAAGAGACGGGCCAGGAGAAAGGGCTGTTTTTGGCAGATGAGCTGGGCAGTTCAAGCCTGTGTGTCGAGGAGAGGCTGGGGAGTGAGAAGCCGGTTGTGACGAGCAGCCATGGGGACTATGAGACCCCCCGGGAGCCCTGGCCCTGCCCGGTGGAGCTGGGTTCACTGCAGACAGGGATGTGCCCCCCAGCTCCACTTGCCACGGGACATTTCTGCTCCAAAGACAGCGGCGAGCAGCTTCGGGGAACTGCAGCTGCTGAGGAAAGTGGCCCTGGAAAGATGGAAAATGGGTCTTCATCCAAAAGCCTACCTGGCTCATGCACACCAGATGGAACAGAAGCTCCTGCCTACACAGACCCTGTGACAAAAAGCCCCCCTGTTGTCACCGTGTTCCCCAAGACCCTGGAGGCAGCAGAAGCGACCGAAGATCCCCTGCCATCCCTGCCATGCCAGCGCGATGCTGAGACCTTCCCTGTGCCAGGGAAAGTGGATGAAGGCTTCACTGATGCTGCAGAGCTGGAGAAGTTTGATGCTCATCTTCCAAACCCTAAACCTGAATTTGGCTTTCAGCAAGGTCCCACCCCAGCCATGGATCTCCCATTTTCACCTCACATCAAAGAGGTCCCAGATACAGAAGAAAGACCCTTAAGCAAGCCCAAGTCACCCAAAATGGCAAAAAGCACCGTGGACTTCAAAGGGGATGGTGGCGAGTCTACATTGATGGAAGAAGCAGAGAGGAAGAGCCCCACCACCTATCCAGATCCTGGACATGGCGACAAAGCCAGCAAACAAAAAGTTCTGCTGTTTGATATGCTGAGTCTGCCCAAGGAGACGGACTGCGGCTCCCGACAGTCATTGGCATCCCCGGAGACAGCTGCCAACCCTCTGCAGCAGCTCCAGCTCTTCGTTGCCCGAACGGTGAAGAGCAACGAGGAGGAGTTGTTGATGCCGTGCTTCCCCATGCTGCTCGCTCCCAGCCAGCCCTCTGCCACAGCCCACGTCCAGCCGGAGCAGAAAGAGGAGAACGGTGGTCCCTTGGAAGGGGAAACTCAGACCTTCTGCCCTGCCCAAGGGGAGGGGGATGTCCCCATTGGAGGCAAGACGGAAAATATTGCTGCCCCAGCAAAAGAGGCTGTGCTTTTCACTGGTGGGTGCGAGCAGCTGGAGTCATTGGGTGCAACGGGCTCTTACCGTGCAAAACAATCCACATTTGCGAAGCCAGAGCTGCAAAATAATGTAATGGAGCTGCAGCACTTAGCAAATGAACACATGGAGCTGAATGACATTAATATCCATGCAGATGGTGTTTCCCAAGAGTGTAATGACCTCTCGCCACTCAAAAACACAGCGGTGACCCAACTGCCAGGACAAGAAAAGAAAGCTGATCAACTTGTGGAAGAGCAGGAGCAAGATAAAAACAAAGTGACCTTGGCATTTAAAAAACACGAGCAATCCCATTTACGCCATAGTTTGCTTGAGAAAGAGACGCTGGGCAGTGCAGCAGCAGAAAGGCTGGAAAGGAATGAGGTGGGACAGGGGACACAGCCCCTGCACAGTGATCCCACCAGTCCCACCAGTCCCTCCGAGGAGGATTTCCACCAGGATCACCACTTGGTGCCGGAGATAAGTGCTGGAGCAGTCAATGCAAAGGTTCCCAGGGAAGGAAATGGCAAGAACTTGTCCCTCAATGACTGTCACTACACGGGCGAATCGCTGGCCAGCGTGCCCTTGGTGACCAATTTTTCTCGCCCCAAATGCTTGCAAGGTGATGGGGCTGGGGGAGGAGAGGTCCCCAACTTCGGCACTCAGCTCTCAGTTGAGAAGGAATACGGCGTGTCCCTGCTTAATGCATCAAGTTCGTTTGTCATGAAGAGGTGTCCTCCCGAGGCCAACAGCCATCGCAGCCCTCACCCCACCATGGACCTGGTAGAGCAAGAGACATGGAAAAGACCACCCACATTCCCTCCCTCGCTGCATCACTGTGGGGCTGTGCCCACGGAGGTGGTCGAGGACGGTCACCGTCACCTCCCTGACGTTTTGGGTAGCTATGGACCACCTGAAAGAGAAGGGACAGCAAGACCCTACACTCTGCTGCGTGCTAATGGTCTGGGGGGCTCTGTCTTGGAGATGGATGATCCCCAGAAACCACATGGGAAGGACAGCTCTCTTCCCTACTCACCGCCTTTCAGCCAAAAGGGTGTTGGGAAAGAGGTACCTGAAAGCACCAGTGCTGTGCCGTCAACCTCTCATTTTAAAGAAAATCAAGCATGCACCATCACGGATATAGTAGTTAACTCCATTCCTCTGGAAACCCAAGATTACCCAACCCAGACCGCGACAGATCTTCTGCCGATCAGAGAAGGAGAGATAAACCTGAATCAAGAGAAGAACCTTGAAAGCTGCTCTGATGATGGACATAAGCATCAAAGTGAAACAGAGGCCTTGTCCAGTGGTTTTGTTGTTCAGCGGGCGCCAGCTGCTGTCAGCAAAGGTCTTACAAGAACTGGAGATCTTGGTCCTGCTGAATTAAATGGCCACGAGTTTTCAGAGGCAGCAGAGGTGAGACTTGGTCTTTCCAAAACCACAGAGAGTGGAGAAAAGAGTTTAAAAGGGGAGAAACCCAAAAGCCATGGGGCTGGAGAAGCCGGGAGTTGTGTCTTAAACAATGTGGGCCAAGGAGAGGGCAGCACGTGTAACAGGACTCCAAACCCTTCCCAAAATGAACTTCACAAAGAAAAGAAGCCAAACGGGCTCCCGGTGACCTGTGACATTTGTTCAGCTTCTTTCCGGTCCAAGCCTGGCCTGACCAGGCACAAAGCTGTCAAGCACCAGGTGAAGAACGGTAGCGTACCACAGCCCAGCAAGACTCCCAGGTCCACTTTGATTCCTGCAGACAGGACACCGAAAGCAGCCCAAAAGGTGCCCAGGAGGAGCCTGAAGACTTCGGTCCAAGAGAAAACCTGCATTTCACAGATGCCAACCACCAACGTTGACCACATCCTCAAGAAAATCCGCCCAGACCTGGAGAAAGAGCCCAACACGCAGATGCAAGAAGTGGTCAGCAGAGTGCTCAGCGACCTCAGCGTCATCTCCTTCGAGATGTCCCAGGAGCTGCACCGCACACAGGTTCTGCAGAAGGAGATGAAGGCAAAGGGACCGCGCTCGGAGACAAGGGGAGCAGGTGAGGCGGCGGCTGGGAAGCTGGACCTGGGACAGCAAGCCGGGAAGGGAGAAAAGGGCAGAAGGAGCCAAAGCAAAGATCCTGGAGAAGTGAACAGCAATTCTGAAAAGAAGCTAAACAGGAAAGTGAGAAGAAGGAAAGCAAAGGTATTTCCCAGTAGAAATGAGTCTGATGGTCCATGTGAGCTGGAGAAGAACGCAGGTTCTCCCCCTGCTGAACTCATCTCCAGTCTGCCCAGGGTCCTAGAGGGCTTGCGTGAGCCAGGTGGTTGCATCTCCACAGAGGAACAAAATAGGTCCAACTCATCCCAGCACTCTCAAAAAGCTAAACAGTCCCCTTGTACAGCTGAGCTTGCAGACGACATGGGCAACGGGATGGTGTCTTCAAAGGAGATGGTCAGCAAGGAATCAGTAACAGGCACAGTTGCCTCTTCCAGGGAGGTGGAATATCCAAATGGAAGGGAAGACATCCAGGCTTGCAAAAAACGGATTAGTGGGTTTGTGAAGCAGGTGGAGAAGGGATTGGGCAAGGTAGAAAAAGAGCAGCATCGTGGTGGCGACGGCACAGGGGAGGTAGATGCTGAGGCAGGAGACAGTCCTGCAGCAGGCAGCAGCCCTGGGAACCAGAGCGATGCCCCACAGGGTCCCACAGCTCCTGCTGAAGGAGGTCTGCTGGTGCAGACAGGTGGTTTGGAAACCACCCAGAAGGTTCCTGAGCAAGGCGCTCTGCAGACCACACCAGGGACCAGCCCTCCTGCAGAGCCAAAGCGATGGGCAAAGGCAGACACACCACCAGGCAGAGAGCACCGCATGGAGAGCACGGCCACCTCAGACCTCCAGAGCTTGTTTGACGATGACTCCACATTCTCCCAGCTCTTCCCACGGGATGACCAGTTTGTCCGGAGAAGGTGCACACGGGTGTATGGGAAGCGCAGCAAGAAACCCAAGCCTGTCACTGAGGTGAACCTCCAGCCAGCAGGTGCCATCGACCTCTTCACGATCCGATTGGCTTCTGACCTCAGCGAAACCAGCCCTTTTTGTGTCACCAGGGACGACCCTTGTGAATACGAAACCATCTCTGTCGATGACGCCTTAATGCTAAACATGTGTCACGGCAGCAAGGCCAAGAGCAGAGATGCTGCTCCCAATGGATCTAAAAGCACTGAGCTGAGGTTGGACAGCGAGAAGACTGACCAAGGGAAGGAGGACATAGACCTGGAAGACAACATGCTAACCTTTTTGTGCCAAAATGGCCAAGTGGACAATGTCCCCAACTTGAACATCTGGGGGAGTCTGGAGAAGGAGGGAGAAAGCCTCTCTGCCGAGGACATGTTTGAGCCTCTGATGGACCTTGAGGACGAGCGCTTGCTCAGAGAAGCGAGCTCCGAGCCCCCCGACCTGGTGGAGGAGCCCTACGATGGCAAGGCTAATGAAGATTCAGACTCTCCCGAATTTCATACCATCAACATCGAGATGCTGAACGCAAAGCTGAAAATGAGAGACATATGCTTCTTCAGCCCTTGTGAAGATCTTCCTGACCATGGGGAGGACAATGCCATGAATTTCAAGCTGAAGCCGGGCCAGCACAGCAAGCACAGAAGTAAGCTGGAAGATGGGAAGGTAGGGAAAAACCGCGGTGAGATAACCATCAAGGCCAAAGACAAGCAGTACAAATGCAAAGTCTGCTTCCAGTGGTTCCTAACTTTGGGGGAGCTGGACTTCCACAAGCTCTCCCATAACCCTTCCCCTCCACCTACCTGCTACATGTGTGTCCAGCGCAAATTCAGCTCCCGGGAGCAGCTGAGGGACCATCTGAAGGAGAAGCACGCCAAAAACAAAGCTGGTCTGTGGGCTTGTGGGATGTGCCTGAAGGAGATCTCAGACGTCTGGATGTACAACGAGCACCTCCGAGAACACGCCACCCAGTTTGCTCGCAAGGGGCAAGCGCAGAAGTCCGTGATGGGCCTGCCAGCCTGCTTCGGTGAGGACAATGCTGCTGTCACCCATTTCCTCAACACTATCATGTATCGGAAGCCCAGCAGGTCCTCCCGGCATGCCGACCCCAGCAGCAAGCATGGGATTAGCAGAGAGAGCAAGAGCCCCAAGGATCTGCCCATTGAACAGGAGGCCAAGGCGATGAAAGACCCCTTGGAAAGTAATGTCAAGGTGAAGCCACCTGCACCCAGCTCCTCTAAAACATCTGCCAGTCCATCTCCAGAGCACATGGCAAAAAGCGAAGGCACTCCAAAATCTGTCCCCATGCACCCAGACTGCAAGGATCCTTCCAGGGACTGTCATCACTGTGGCAAACAGTTTCCCAAACCCTTCAAGCTCCAGCGGCATTTGGTTGTGCACAGTTTACAGAAGATTTACTTGTGCCACAAGTGTCCAATGTTCTACCAGGAGCCCAAAGAGCTTCGAAACCACCTCAGCCAGGAGCATGGGATAGTAGAGGAGCAGGAGATCAAGCACACCACCCTGTACGCATGCGAGCTCTGTGCAGACGTCATGCACGTTATCAAGAAGTCCTTCATCTGCAGCATGTGCAACTACACCTTCTCCAAGAAAGAGCAGTACGACCGGCACATGGAGAAGCACCTGGTGGGAAGCAACAAGACTTTCAAATTCAGAGGGGTCATGAGACCTGGCGTTGCCTGCAGAGAAGGCAGGGAGAAGGTGAAAGAGGACAGCTCTCTCCGGGAGGGTGTGCCACCAAGCAAGAAGAGGAAGGTTGCTCACCACAGCAGCTCACCGGTCCACCTGGACCACACTAGTGACCTTCAGCTGGTAGAGGTTGCAAGGCCCAACCTGCAAGCTCCCACTGACTCCTTCCCTACAGCACCCACTGACCCAGGAGCACCCCAACCCTCCGTGAAAACAGAAGACGTGGTGAGTGACTTCTCTGACCTCCTGGCAGAGATGGACAAATCCCAATTTGATACCCTTCCTCCACCACCCTGCCTCTCCCCATCTTTGCCACAGGCCATGGCGAGCGGTCCGGAGCTCAGCCATATCACTGCCCTGTCTATTGAGGAGCTGGAGAAAGGAGCGTTTGATGGGAAACCACTTCCTTTCTTGGACTCACCTGAGTTCACCATTGACCTTGCTGGGTTGGCTTGTAACCAGACCACAGACCAAAAACTCTCTCCTCCACACCTCACCGAGAAACGTGGCTACACTGATGCCTGTAAAAGAACAAGCGTAGGTAACAAAGACAAATACACAGCAGGTGTCCTGGAAAATCCCAGTGCAGCCACCCACACCATGGATGGGATCCCATTTCTCCAGCTTGCTGAGAAGGTCTCGGAACTTCCTTCCCCCCAGACAGAGGCTCCACCAGCCAAGGAGACCCACAGGTGGGGTAACCCCAGTGCCAGCAACGCCTCTTCTTGGGAAGGTGCGTCTAAAGCCACGTCTCCAGAAGCTGCCCACCACTCCCTGCCCCTGAAGGACAAGACAGCTTCACCCACGCTGAACAGAGTTTCCAAAGATTCAGCCCTGCAGAAGAAGACCACGAGTAGCCAACCCAGCGGTGGGGCTGCTCCTGTCATGGACAGCCCTGGCGACAGCACCGAGGATGGTCAGCAACCTGGTCTGGGGAAGGAGAAGGCCGTTCCCGAGGCCAACGCCAAGGACAGCAGCGCTAGCGCCAAGGACCAAGGTGTCAACCCAAGCAAATCCACCAGCCACCACCCCAGAGGTGAGGCGACAAGTAATGCCATGAGACACGGCCATGTGGAGCCCAGCAAAGCTGCCGGCAAGCTTCATCCCAAGAGATGGAAAGAACACAAGTCCTCAGGCCACCGGAGCAGCTCTGGCTCCCGGGAGAACTTAGAGGGAGATGGGAAGAAGAAAAAAGCCCGGACATTGTGTCCGGGGAGGAGCGAGAGTGCCAGCGAGCTCAAACGCGCTGGCTGGAGCAACACCGAATCTTCTGCCCTCTCCTCCGGGAAGAGGGAGGCGCACTGCAACAAACTGGTACCCAAACCCAAACCAGGCACCCAACTGAAGAAGATGGTCCTGGACACTTTCAACCAGAAGAAGGGGGAGCTCCGCCATGCCAACGGGGACATGAAGCGCAGGAAGGCCATTCTGGGGAAGAGCTTCCACCAAGTGTTGGCCAAGGGGCCATCGCCATCACCGCGAGGTCCCTTGCACGGCCCACGCGCTGCCCGGGGTGCCAAGCCGGGCGGCTCGGCCACCTACCACACCGCCGAGTCCCAGAACAACCTGCTAAGCCAACTCTTTGGGCAAAAATTAACTAGCTTTAAAATTCCTTTAAGACGAGATACTTCAGAGTAATTTATGGAAGTGACTTATGGTGATCCTCAGCTGCTTTCATGGGGTTTGCAAGGGTAAAAATTATCAAAGCATTCAATTCGTTTGTGTAGCATGATTTCTCTGTCTAGCTTAAATGAACTTGCACTGCAGCCTCTGTGAAATAGTTTGCTTTGTGTCTACTAATCTACTTTAATTCACCTGATTTATCATGCAAATGCTAGAACTTTGATGTTGCTGATGATTTTCATGAACTGAAATTATAATCGCTTTGGGCAGACTGAATCGTCAAGAGCAATTGCTTTATTGCAGAAGTGCTGAGGTTACAAGGATACTTGCAAATCTCAGACCCTTTTGAGACTGTGTCTGTGTTATCTTTGTACAAAGTACTTGAAGAGATGAACTTCATTCCATAGACGTCTTATTCATAAGGTGCAGCACACTGTAGAAAGCAAATTTTTTTTTTTTAAGATTTTGCACAAATAATCCCATACAATTCATTTAATTGGGAGCTGGCCTAAGAGATGATACAATTTAAAAAAAAAATTAAATTAAGAATTGAGTTTCCTATATTTTGACAGCCATCCCTATGAATTTATTTCTACATCGTCAAGAGAATAACGAACCGGCTGCCATTCTGTGACCACTGTAGACGATGTAACCGGAGAAGAGCCGCCACCGCGAGCAAACTGCACCTTGACACTTGTGAAAAACTCTGATTTTTTAGGGTTGGGTTTTGGTTTTGGTTTGGTTTGCTTTTTTTTTCTTTTTTGTCTCTGTGTGTGTGTTTTCTTTTTGTTTGTGGGGGGTTTTGTTTTTTGTTTTGTTGTTTGGTTTTTTTGCGCAACGACAAAACTGTGCCAATTTACCGCACCAAACCGGTACTGTCCGAGTGCCCTCAACGGTATCACTTCTAAACTATCTTACTGTATCGAGTTAGTGGCTCTATAGGTATCCGCTTTTTACTATGCAGTTACTGGTGCTATTCTTCTTTTGTAATGTGAATACAGACTTCCTTGATTGAAAAATAAAAGGGAACCATTAGGAAGTAGCTGTTACCTGTAAAGGAAAACAAAGCAGGAAAAAAAAAAATTAAAAATCCAACTTTAGGGAAAAAAATCCTGTATGCTGGTACTCCATAGTGTTGAAAAGGTTATGTCATGTTAAACGAGCACGTTATACAACCAAACTTTTGAATCCAGAAAGAAATCTCAGGTGCAAACGAGGACATGGAAGATAATTAAAAATACTATTGAAATACTCCCAAGTCAAGGAGGTGAAGTAATGCACTGATGTGATATGAACAGTCAGAGTACTTTGCGTCTGTCCTGCAATTATTATTTTTTGTTTTGTTTTAGATTTAAAAGGAAAAAAAAAAGAGGCTTTATTCTGTTAATATGTATCTTTACAATTCTTTGTATTGTATAAAAATATTGTAGGTAATTTACCTTGGGTGCAATGTGTTCTGTCAAAAGTTTTTATTTTGATATTTTGTCAGAGAAGCAGAGAGAGCAGGAAACGCCATTTTATGATGTTGTATGTGTGCTTTAAAAGTGCCTCTTTAATATTGTTAAATAAAGTATGAGATGAAAATATGGGGTGGTACTGTAAAATCATACATGAGTAATCTTTTCAAATATATTCCAATATTTTCACAGAAATTTCCTGTCTGCGTGATGTTTGTGGGATGTGTCCCGTACCCCGCGGTCCCCTCCTCCCACGCATATCTCTAACCAAACGATGATATTTCCAATGGACAGCTGGATGCTCTTCATGGTGTCCTCTGGAAGGTGGCCACAGGAGGACGTTGGTGTCACTGCTGTCACCTTGCAATCTTTTGCAAAGCGATGGAGCTTCTCAGTGGTGAAGATCCTTGTGAATCTCCTCTTCCCCGCTGCATCTTGCCCAACTCCTACTCAAGACATGGGTGTCTTGTCCCGCAGGGGCAAAAGAAAGCCCAACATGATGGTGAAGGCCCCATTTGATCATCATCAGCTGGCGATGGCAATGGCCCAGTTTGGTCATCACCAGCTGGTGATGATGATGCCCTAGTTTGGTCATCATCAATTGGTGATGGTAATGGCCCAGTTTGGTCATTATTAATTGGTGATGATGATGATGATGATGATGGCCCAGTTTAGTCATCACCAACTGCTGATGGTGATGGCCCAATTTGGTCGTCATCAACTGGCAATGGTGATGGTTCAGCTTGGTCATTTAGCAGTTGGTGATGGTAATGGCAAGGGCCCGGTTTGGTCATCACCAGTTGGTGATGACGATGCCCTAGTTTGGTCATCGTCAACTGGTGACGACATTGGCCCAGTTTGGTCATTATTAATTGGTGCTGGTGATGGCCCAGTTTGGTCATCACCCATTTGTCCTCAAGCTGACCTCTGTCAGCACAGCGCTGAGGTCTGAAGGTAGGAGGCTGACACAAAGCCAGGCATATTATATTCTTTAATTACTGTTGCAATCACAACATTTAAACGCTGTCAGTGAGAGATAGCTCCTCACCGCAGGCTGGAATCCTTGCCACTTGGGGCTTGTAACTAAAACTGCAGGATTAATTTGATTAATTGATAGAATTATTTTCCAAACTACTCTTTTGTTTATGGAGGCTTAAAATGCTTGCCGCCTGCACCCTCCTGGTGTGTTGCAGAGTGGAGATAAAGTGGCTGAAAATAATTAGTATGGCTTAATTTAGGGACAAAAAATAACCTCAGAAGAATTTTGCAGAAAATTTAAGGCAGCACATTTTACTTTGTTTTTGGCAGGAAGTATTATGGAGCTGGAAATGGGACTTTTATGTTTTCCTTCTACTATATTTCACCAGGGCTGCAGAACTGTGGGGCGGGGGAGTATTTCATGCCTGGTTGGTGCTGGAGCTCTCCCGCACCCCTGGATTCATGACCTGGAAATGAAGCCCCCCGCAGGAGCCAGAGGTTCGCTGCAGGGGCTGGGACCCGTCCTGGGGACACTGGCTGCGGGGACACCGTCTGACAGCAGCACCCACCTTACTGCAGCTCAGGCTCAGGCGATGCTCCCCATGAAGCTGCTGGCATCATCCCTGCGGCTCTGAAAGATGAAATATTGTATTCTTCCCTTTTTTCTCTAGGATAGAGAGGAGGTTTTTATTCCTCCATACCCTCCCGCAATCTCAGCACCTGCCGAGCGGGTGAACCCCACCATCCATCAGCTCCCTAAACCCCCCTGGGTTTGCTGCATCCCGCATTATCCAGCAGCACTTGTCACTCGGGAGATTTCAGGTCCTCGTCAACGTCATTCCAGCGAGGACAGCAAAGCTGGGCAGCGTCTCCCAGCTGCAGATTAATTCGCTGCTCGGTGGGTGCCAGCGGCACGGGGGGGCACCCATGGGACAAGGCACGTCTGGGGGTCCCAGGGCTGCACCCCACTGGCCTGCATCGTCCTCGTCCCAAATCCCCACCCTCTGCAATGGGGACAACCCTGCCACCAGCCCCAGGGTGGCCGGGTCTGAACGGAGGGTGCCTGGCATTGCACCGAGTCCCTTTCTCGGCTTCTTGCCACCACCCTAAATTTTCCTCAAGCTACTGTTTGCCCTTCAAGCCCCCCCAAATCCAACTGCCTTTTCTTCTCAGGCGCACACCCAAGTTTCTGAGCTGGAGGTGCTTTAAGCCTCTCTGTAAAGCCCAGGGGATAACGGGATCCACCATGGTTGTCATGCTGCTAGCCGGGGCTAAAGATTTATAATTTTTTTTCTTGCTCTTGAGTCAAATCTGGCTGTTCCTTGCACAGCAGGAATTTAGACTGTGGCTCCCACGTCCCCATGGCTGCATGTGCATGATGGGGACCACACACACCCACAGGCTCCTGCATCCCTGATGCTGAATTGCCTTCAGGTGGGGAAACCCTGAGCCCAAGTGGATGTGGGGATGGCAGATTTGGGGGAGATGGAGAGATAACGCAGGAGTAAGCCAGGCCTAAGCTGTGCCCAAGCTGTCCCCAAGCTGTGCCTGAGCTGCAGAGCCCCCAGGCTGCTGGCAGCTGCCTGGGGCTGAGCCACAGGCAGGTGACAAGTGGCACCCAGGGCCAGGTTCTGCTGCCGGCAGGTGGCAGGGTCCCCCCGCAGCACATCCAGCACCCAGCCCCGCGGGTCCCAGCCTGCCCACAGGCCAGGCCATGGAGATGCCACTCCTTCCTCGAGGGACAAAAGCACCAAAAACCCTAAAACATGACTTTTTGAAGCTGTTTCTGCAGCCTTGGCAGAGTCGTGCCAGCGGATGGTGCCACCAGCCAGGGCAGCCCATGGTCCCACGGGCACCCAGACCCCCTTGGGGTGCTCAGTGCAGCACCCAGCATCACCAACAACCACCCCTCGCCCCTGAAATATGGCCAAGGCAGCGCCTTAGCTGTTCCCATTTACATTCCTCCGCCGACACCTCCTCTCCCTGCACCTCTAATAATATCACCCCAGATTAATTGGCACTAATACAAATGTACACAGCTCCATAAAAAGATGTCACCGCGCTCACAATGGGGGAAACGGCTGCTCGCGCATTATCTCTGCTCTGCAGGCGTGTAATTCACTCCTCGGGAAAACACGCTATTTATTCTGTTACCCTATAACAATCTCTCTGCAAACACGATGGGATCGGGGGTTGAGGGAGACAAAAAACACCCGGCCATGCCGCTGTCATGGGCACCGTGCCTGTTGTCCCTGTGCAGGGGCACCCATGGGTCCCCTGCATGGCAAGGTGGGATGCGCGGGGTGACAGGACAGGGAGATGTGGGACTCAGAGACGTCCCCACACCAGCGACACAGCCCTTGGCCTGGTGTTGTTTGATGCGACTGCAAATTCTCAGGCCTGGGGGGGATCGAAGAGGCTTTGGGACAGTGCCAAAAAGCTAATTAAAAGGACGCTGGTGAGGAATGTGCAAGGGGAAGGACTGCAACCTGTTTCCTCCCCGCAGCTGGGCTGCCCTCCCCAGGGCAGGGTTTCACCCTGTGTTTGGCACTTGCCAGCTTGCTCGAGGCTTTTTTTGGCTTCTTATGGCAGGGGTGAGATGCAGCAGCCCCCTGGGGGTGTGACAGTGACCAGGGTCTGTCTCCTCAGCTCCCCAAATGGTGCTGCCACTGCTTCTTCTAGCACAAAGAGCCAGGAATAGCCAACGTTCCCTGCGCCGTCCTGGGGAGAGGAAATTTGGAAGCCTTATTTGTGTTCACTCATCCTCAGCACCCCCCCAGGTCCAGGCAATTAATGGCGTTGCATTTAATTAAATGGTTTGTCTAATTGTCTTGGTCTAAGCCAACTTGCTGGGTAAATAACACGGGTGCTGTGAGCGGTGCCGGCGGGCGATGCCGTGGATGTGCTGAAGGAACCGGCTGGTTCTGCAACCCCAAAACTCCTGCAGCCGTGCCGGGGGAGATGGAGACCCCCCGAAAGCAGCAGAGCTTCAGCTCCACATCACCCAGGCCCTGATGGAGTCAGCGTCCATCACAGCTGACGCAAAGCAGAGGCCACTCAAGCCTCCTTGAGCCGGACCTTGCAAAGCCGGCGCTTGATTTCATTACACACGGGAGCAGTGGCGGGGAAGGGAAAGGCTCTGGAAGCAGAGCTGCCTGCCCTGCGGTGTGACGGTCTCCAGGAAGGCTGCGATTCGGGGCCAAACAAGGTGAAAAATGCTATCAGGGTCATTTTGGGGGATGGCCGACCAAGTGGGGGGAGAGCAAAGCATTGTCCTCAGCAGCATCTCCCTCTCTCGATGTGGGTTTTTTTTTTTCTCCCCTGGAACTCTTCTTAATTCCTAACTTAATTTCTTTTGACATCCTCATTGCCGGCTTGACCTCTTTACTGGAATCATGTGCTGCTTAAAAGTCATTAGCCCACCATTGGAACAGGAAGTTAATTAAAAACCCTTTTAAAAAAGAAAAAGAGCTGGGGGGAGGACACCTCATGTTCAGGGATAGATGGAGAGGGGACACGGGCGTGCTGTGCCATGTCCCCACAGCCCACCAGCCCCCTGCTCCCCCCCGATCCAAAAATTGCAGCACTAATTGGGGAGCACCCCCCCCCAAGATGACATCAGCCACGGCTCACGACCTGGTTTGGCAAAAATGGTTATTTTTGACAGCAGCAACATTCCCATCATGGACTCAAAACATAAGCAGCTCCTGTTTACCCCGCAATTAGCCCCCAAATTGCCTCCTGGCTGCATATTCACGGTCAGGACTGGGTCCTATGGCCTAGGATGATGCTGGGGGGGGGAACCCCAGCACCCCTATGCCATGCCCACCCCATAGGGTGACAGTGACCCTGGAAGACACGAGCGGGACCTTTTGGGCTGTCCATGTACAAAGGAGCAGGATTTTAAGACGCATTTGGGATCCCAGAAAGAGACCCTGGACCCCACAGAAAGATTTGGGCCCCCTCAGGAGGCTTTGAGGACCTCCGAAGGGTGAGCTGGGAGCGAAATGTGGGGGACTGAGGTCCCAGAAGGGGGGAACTGGTGGCCCCATGGGAGTTCAGGGAGTTCATAGAGTTGCGGGGAAGGTGCAAAGGGCGACTGGGATCCCAAAGTGGGGGGGTTAAGAACAGCAAAGCGAGGGGGTTCGGGATCCCAAAGGAGGGGCTTAGGAACTCTAAAGGGGGCTGGGGACCCCTCAAGGGGGAGATGGATCCCAAAGGAGGGGCTTGGGGACCCCGCAGCGGGGGTCGGGGGAAGCAGGACCCCAAGGGGGTGGGGGGCGGCGTCCCAAGGCAGAGGAGCGGGGGGCTCATGGGGGGCGCGGGGACCCCACAGTGTGGCTGGGGACACGCGAGAGGCGCCGCGAACCCCGGTGTCAGGGCCGCCCCCGATGCTCCGCACGGATCGGGCCCCCCGGGAGGCCCCGCCCCGCCCCGCCCCGCCACTACGCCATCCGGGGGGCGGGGCCTCCGGGGGGCGGGGGCCTATGGGCGGCCGCGGCGGCGCGCGGCGGGGGCAGGCCCCGCCCCCGTGGAACGTTCCGCGGGTTTGATCGGCCGCGGCGCCCCATTGAGAAAATCCCGCGGCGGCGGCGGCTCCGCTCCGCCGCGCACGGCCCGGCCCGGCCCGGCCCCGGCCCCGGCAGCGCGGGTGGGCGGGCGGGCATGCGAGCAGCCGGGGGCCCGCCCGCCGCCACCCACCTGCCGCCCGCCCAGCCGCCAGCCGGGGCGCCGGGCTCGCCCCCCGCCGAGCGATGTCCAGGAGGAAACAGAGCAACCCCCGGCAGATCAAACGTGAGTCCCCGCTACCGCCAGCTCCCTCCAGAAGGACTGCCTTCCCCCCACCCCCTTATTTTTTTGCAGCACTCCCCCGGCGGCAGCACCCTCGCCCCCGGTGGAGCGCGGTCCCCCCCAGCCCTCGGTACTCCCTCACCCCGCGGTGCCCACCCGGGACGGCCGCGGCGGGTGCCCGATCCCGCTACCGGCCGCCCGCTTTGGTCTCCGTCCCCGCCGCCTCCCCCTCCTGGCCGCCTCCCCCCGCCAGCGCCGTGGCTCCGGTACCGGCTCCCGATGGGGGCCTCGATAAGGCTTGAAAATATTCCGTTCTGCAAGTCCCGTCCTGATAACATCGCTCTGTCGGGACGGCCTGAAATTGTGATCTTATCTCCCCCGCCTGCCTCCCATCCAGCGCCGGGAGCCGGGGCTCCCCGACCCCCGCCCCGGGGCACCCCAGCCCTGCCAGCAGCTCTTCACCCCGGGCACGGTCCCCTCATCCTGCCAGGCGCTCCCGTTTCCGCACGGGGACCCCCCCCCCCATTCGCCATCGGTGCCATCGTCCCCGCTGAGCGCTATTGTCCCCGCAGCCCGCGCTGGCCTCAGCCTTGTCCCCTGCCCGGTGGCCCCCTCGGCTTCCCCTTCGCACCCCAGCCCGGGCAGGGACAGGGCAATAACACCCCGGGCTGACAGTGGGAAGGTCGAGCATGGGGGTCCCGTGGGACTTGGGTCACCTCCCTCCCGATACACCGTCCCCGGAGGGTCGTGCTTCCCACGATCCAACCCGTCGGCCGGGATCTGGGTTCGGTCCGGTGGGAATGTGCCGGCTGCGCTGAGAAATTCTGCAAAGTGATGGAAGTTTTTCGGTGCCGGGCTCAGCTTGGCTCTTCTCCCTTCCTCTCTGCTGTGTGGATGTGTTTTTTTTTTTCTTTCCCCCTCGAGTCGATGGAAGCTGGCGATAAGAGGGAGATGGGAGGATAGGGAAGGCTGGCCACCATGTGATAATCAGGCTTTATCTTTCTCTTGAAATAATTGCAAGGCTGAGTTGCACCTACCTGTTTCCCTGCCTGGGTGATTGCTCTGGCGATAAAGCTCAGCTAGACTTTTACCCGGGTAGAGTTAAAAATAGTCCCAGCTGCCTCCTCTATATTTCTTTTTCTTTTTGGTGATAATTTTCTCCTTTAGCTTTATCCAACTTCCGCGGCTTTTTTTTTTTTTTTTTTTTTTTTTCGGCAAAAAGCCCGGCTGCCCAGTGATCCCTCCCTGGGTAACTCCAGCTCATTAAACCAGGAGTGTTAAACCCGAAGCGAGCGGTAGCGTCGCAGGCGCCGAAATAACGACACCGATGTGGGCGATAGGGCCGTGTGGGGGATGCACCGACGGCAGGACCCCCGTCCAGCCTCGACGCCCGCCGGCCTGAACCTTTGTGGGGGGAAAAATAGGGCTGGACGAGGCCGCGGCAGCTTGGCCGAGCGAAGGCGGCTTGTATCTCCTTCCCCTGCTGCTTTTTCTACAGAGATGTGAAGACATGATAAAAAGTGGGAGGCTGATCTCAGGGCCGCCGGCGATGGCCAAAACTGATTAAAAGCTGAAAGCTTGGAACCTTTCCTGTATGTGTCAACATGAAAACAGTCATTAGAGGCGGCGAGCGCGGCGAGAGCGTCTTTGCCGCTGAGGGCAGGTCTGCATGAATCAGGGCTCCGGTAACCAGACTCCTCTCGTGTACAGACCAGACCTGTTTCCACAAAGTCTATCTTTTTTATCATCTCGGCTGGAGCATTAAAAAAAAAAAAAAGCCTCCTCCAGATTGGTATCTGCTGATTTTATTTTTCCTAGGTGACGCTATGTTCTCGTTCTGGCTTCATCTCCTGGGTTTTGTTGTTGGTTTTTTTTTTTATTTATTTTTTTAAAAAGCTCGATGCGATGTGCAGATAGGCTCGCGGGAGAGCGGGCGATCGCCAGGAGCGATAAGACAAAGATCAGACACCGGACTATATTTAACCAGCTGCTTTAACCTTCTTCGCATTTTGTGCTGGAGCGATGCACGGATGGAGGGGGACGGGGGTTCCAGCCCCCCCCGACACCCCCTCTGCGCGGTGACGCGCGGTGCTGAGGCTTTGCAAGCCGATTGCATCTGGATGGTGGCTTCCGATAGTGGAGAAAACACACGGAGCACTTACTCATTTAATTTTCGGGGTACCTGCCCGGGGGAAACAGTTGCATTTTGCCCCCTGCTCCATCCGCGGCTGTAAAACCAGCAACCTCCCTGCAGCTGCTGCTGCTTTAGAGGAGGTGGTGGATTTTTTTTTTTTCTCTCCTCTTTATTTTTTGTGTGCGTGTGTGTGTCTGTCTTTTGTTCTGCTGGTAGATAGATGTGAGGGGCTGATAGCGAAGCAGGAGCTGATCTCCAGCCCAGATACCTTGTTATATTTATTAACTTCAAACATGGGAGTGCGGGCACCGGGCTGATGAGCGCGGCTGCTGGCAGCTCCTCCGCACCCGCAGCGCCGGGTCTCGATGGGGAACCCGATAAGCCACAGATTGATCTCGTCTTGCTGATGTGCCTCTCCCTCTGTTGTTGTTCTAATAGGTGTATATTTTTTTTTTCCCCTTCCGAAATTAACTGGAAAGGAACATTTTTTGTAGTAGTTGCAAGGGCCTGTTGTGGTTTTTTCTTTTTTTTTTTTTCCTTTTCCCTTTCTATTCTGCTTTCAGCTACAGTAGATCTGAGCTCCTGATAAGCACAGATCTCCATCCTGATAGAGATAAGGACCACTTATCTCTCCCCAGCAGACCGGAGCAGGATTTGCTACAACAACAAATACAGCAGAGAGGGGCAAAAGGGCTCCAAGAATTTGTTCCATTGCAAATATGATTAACGCAGGCACTTTAATTATCTGATGGGGGGCAGCTGCATATGTGTTTTTATTTCTCAAGGTGTGGGTTTTTTTCTTCCCCCCCCGCCATGTGCTCTGTGAAACAAGCTGAGCTCTCCCCAGCGCCTGTTATCAGCTGCAGATGTTGCATTAGTTTGATGAGAGCTTTGACTTTCTTTTTTGATCGTTATCTCTCCCATTCTGCTCATCATGGTGAACACATGGGCTGGGGTAGGGGGCGGGAGGCGAAAGCACTGTCATATTTTTGCGTGTGGATTTGCTTTAATTGCAGTTAGATGGTGTTAGATAGCGAGTGTGATCTATGCTGTTAAACCTCTTGATGGGGTGGTTTGTTTTTTGGGTTTTTTTTGTTTTGGTTTTCTTTCCTCTTTTGCAAGCTCGGCTGCTCCCCGGTCCCACGTGGGCTCTGTGGTGATGCCGGGCAGGGGGTCTTGCTGCCGGATGGGGGGGTCACGGTGCCGGCTGGACCATGGGAGCCGTCCTTCCCAAGAGCTTGGAAAACTGCGTTTCTTCTAAAGAGACAACAGTGGCCAACCCAGTGTCTATTTTTAGTGGCGGCGTGGTGAGGCGGTGGCGTGGGATGCTCTCGGCACACCTCCCGCCCGCTCCCTTCGCTCCTCTCCACTGAGTCGCTCCTCTCCTTTCAGTCCCTGCAGGTGACTAACTGCCTCCTCTTGTTTGCTTTTTACTGTTGTGGTGGTTGTTTTTTTTTTTCCCCTCCACCTCCCATCACTCTGATATTGCTGCACTTTCCCATCCCTGCCAGCCTCTGTGCCTCAGTTTCCCCATCCATGCCTGCTGGGGAGGGATGCTCTGGGCTGGGGTGGGTGACGGGATATTTTCTGCATCTCCCTTGGTGTTACAGCCCCCCCTGTGCTTGGCCCTGCTCCTGGCATCCCCATGTCCCACGTGTCTGCTGCTCCCACGGGTGCCACCTGCTTCCCTGCCAACTCCTCCCCTCTTGTGCAAACCCCCCCTGAGGCGTTTGCCAGCCCTGACTCAGTGGCATCTCGAAAGTGATGGCTGCTGGGTGCAGGCAGGGGTGCAGGCAGGGGTGCAGGCAGGGGTGCAGGCAGCGCATCTGCCTCCGCAGTGGCTCTGCCCAGCCCAGAAGGCTCCAGCGTCTTGGGATGCGCCGTGGGTGACATCAGGAGCTCCCGGAGGTGAGGACCCATCGCGGTCCCCACAGGGTGAGACAGGGCTGGGCTGGCAATGCTGCGGTGCTGGTGGCACGCGGCCGGCAGAACCCACCATGGTGAGTATTTCCTGCTGGGAACAGCAAAAATCTGTTTTCCTGCACAGTGCAGGGTTTGGACCAGCCACAGGTGATGCTGGAAGATGTTTTTCTCCTCTTCCATGGCCAGTGGTCCAGGTGAGAGCATCCCTGTGGGCCCCATGTCTGGGAGAGGGGTTGGCACCTTGATGGTGGCCAAGGGGACCCATGCCACCGGCCCCGTGCTCTGCCAACCACAGCACATGTCATGGCCGTCCCACGCAGGTGCTTCCTGCAGTGCCAGGTCACCCTGTGAGCCCATTTTTGGTCCCCGCTCGGGGTGTATCCCCAGGATGGTCCTTCCTGACCATCCCGATCTCCGCATCGGGTGGGTGCGGGATGCTCGGAGGGCAAGTGCCAGAGCTGGGCTGGCAGCTGGTGACACGGTAAAACCTGTTTTGCCGAGAGCCCCGGCGCACGTCGCTGCTGGCAGCCGCGCTGGCGAGGGAGGCTGCGGCAGATTTGGCAGGCGGCCGCTTCCAGGGCCTGTGGGCGCTGGGGTTGGGTTGGTTTGTGTCTGCTGCATCCCACACCCCTGCAATGGCCCTTCCCCAGGCAGGCGCGGAGCCGCGGTGATGCCCATGCCATGGGGACCATCCCTGATGTCCCACACCAGAGCGGGAATGTCACCTCTAGCTGGGATTTATGGCTCTGGATCTGAACTCGCACAGTTGGGCAAGGTCTTATTTTCCATCGTGAATCACGAGGTCACCTAGAAAGCAGCAGGTTCCCCTTGCGCCAAGTTGTGAGCCGGGATTGGGAAGCACACAAGCCTTTCTCCTCAGGTGTTGCAGGAGATAGTGCCCTGGTGCAGGTGATCTCTGGTTTCTGGAGAGAGGCAGCTCCGTCCCTCCCTGGGGACCCACCAGAGCCACCCAGCGCTGGCAGCATCACAAAGACAAGGTGGCGTCAAGTCTCTGGGGAGCAAAGTCCTCTGGTGTCACCACGTCCACATCCACAGCATCCCCAGGGCTTCCCATGCTGTGTGATGCTCCCAGCCCCATGCTGGTCATGGGGTTGATGCCACCTGTGTCCCCAGGAAAGGAGGGGACAACGCTGCCCAAACTGGGAGCAGTGGGGCTGGCGCAGCCCCAGGACAGCCCCCTGTGCCCTGTGTGGTGTTGGTAGATTTGGGCTCAAATACTCACATTCTGAGCAAAGGGAAGAGGATGTTTTCCATGTGTGCTGTCTGTCCTGCTACAAAAAAAACCCCCATAATTTGCCCTGGAAAACACTGGCTTGGACGATGCTGTGGAGAGAAAACCAGCCCAGAGCATCCACGGCAACACAGCCTGGCGCTGGGACCCGAGCGGGATGTGAGCAGCCCCCAGCACTGGTTGGAGCAACTGGAGGGACAGCAGGAGCAGAGAAGCCTTGTGCTCCTAAGATTTCTTTATTTAAGAAGAAAAAGTGGAAAAATGCTCTCTACCAACCCTATATTGCATTCTGGCTCCGTGGGTCCTGTGGCTGTGCCAAGGGTGTGGATTCTTGTTCCTGGAGGGAGCAGAAATCAGCTCCCCCCTTGCTGGAGAAGAGCAGGAATGGGAGCAGGAGGCAAATATATCTTCTTTTTTTTTTTTTTTTTCTGCGACATGTCCCATGACTGTTTTTGTTGCCTGACTCAGGGCTTTTGGACTCCCCAGCTTGGCCAGGCTGCTGTCCCGCTCCTTATTTTATCAGGAAAGTTCAAGTGTTTCGGGGGTAATACAGTTCCCTCTTCCGATGGCTGCCCGGCAAAGGCTCCGCATTGTTCCTGCTGCAACATGTTTTTTTGGAAGGGCTGAAATGCCAAAAGGAATGTAACTGCTGACCTTGGGCTGCAGTGGGGTTAAGGAGTGTGTGCCTATGAGTCACTCCAGATAAGAGCCTTCCACGGCTTTTTTCCTCCAAAATAATTCTTTATCTCCTCTTTCTCACATCAACATATTTTCTTGACATCTCCCATTCGATAGCGCGTGGAGGAAATGTGCTCTTCTAATTTGTTCATCTGATGAAATATAGATGCATTGTTTTCTCTCGTCCTTGGTGAGCTGAGGGTCATGGCCCCGGCGCTTTGGGGATGCTCGGTGGGGCTGGTATCCAGAGTTTTGGGGATGCTCGATGGGGCTGGTATCCAGAGTTTTGGGGATGCTCGGTGGGGTCGGTACCGAGTTTTGGGCATTCTCGGTGGATTGGTACCCAGAGTTTTGGGGATGCTTGGTGGGGTTGGTACTCAGCATGCGCGAGGGTTTGGGGATGTGCCTTGGGATCGGTACCCAGAATGCACCGAAGGATGCCTGAGCAGGAGAGCATCACCCCGCGCATTGCCAGCTCAGGGGACCATGAGGAGGAAAATCCGCTTTTAGCTTTTCCCCCCCTGCTCTGCCGGGAAGTTTGGTTTCTCGCTGGCTTCTCTGTCTCCCAGCTGAGGCCTCTCATGCTACTTCCAGCTCCTATGATAATGCGGAAAGTTGAACTGGCCCCATTACTGCGCTGCGATGGTTGCCTCGATAACGCCCCGATAATGGCAGCGATAGCGGCAGCTCGGTAGCCAATGGCTCTGCCGCTCCTCCCATTAACATTCCCCACCACGGACCAGCTCGGAGCTGCCTATCTGCTCTCCATTTCCACTCCTCCGCTAGATAAGAATGGAAATACTGACTTCATAGCTCACTGATTAAAGTGTCTGGATTTCTTGATAATACACAGATAAATTATGTTTTTCAAAAAGAAGGTAGGGAAGGGAGTGCGAGGGGAAGGAAAAACCTCCAGTCCATTTTTTTTTTTTTTTTTTTTTTTTCCCCCCCCACCCCCGTCTTTCTGGCCATGCCCTGTGGGTTGGGATTTTTCTGCTCTGAAATTCCCCCCCCAGCCTGTGCCTGGGGTTGGCAGTGGGAGGGCAGAGCCCTGTGCGGTGCCCTCGGTGACAGGAGGGTCACGGTGGGCAAAGAATTTGTGGGGACCATGTGGCCAGGGTGTGTTTGCACGTGCAGTTGTGTCCCCATGCTGGGATGGAGATATTGTCCTCAAGTGCCAGGGACCTGCTCCCATTGCAGGGATGTTCGGCTTTGCTGGCTGCAGTGATGCCACATGGCTGGGATCCTGGTGCCAGCTGTGGCATCTCGAGTGGGCTCCAGCTGTCCCCAGGGACCAACAGCCACCGGAGGGGACTCAGGGATGCTCAGGAGACTTTTCTACACCCATCTCCAGCCTGAGCATCTCCAGTTCTGCTGCAGGATGCTGCCCACTCCCCTGGGATGCTTCAGGACTAGCCTCATCCTGCTGGCCCATCCAGGCTTAAAGAAGCTCCAACCATCACCCCCCGTGGCCTCAAGCAAGGCTGGGTGCTGGGACCAGGCACCGCTCCTTTAGCTTCTGCTTTTCTAATTTATACTCAAGTTTCCTCACTCATCCCCACCGGAGCAAATGGGGCTTCCAGACTTTTTGGTTCCTTGTGCTGGGAAAGGTATCGACCACAAGAATCTAAGTTGGTTTCATCTAAATATAAAACTAAAGAGCAAACAGTATAAAGTTCATTTTTTAATGTGCTGCCCCATTCCAGTTAGGCTGCTCTCTTTATTTTTTTTAGAGGAACTGTGATAAAAAGCAGTGATAAAGCCAGGACTGTTTTGTGTAGGAGTTGGTATCTGCGTTATCTATCTCCCTTTTTCACTCTCCGAGCAGCTCTGTTGTTTTTTACCCTTATCTTGCTCCACCAAAATGCCAAGAACAGGAAAAAAAAAAAAATATTAAAAAAAGGCAGCGCAGGCACGCGCGTTTGCACGGAGGCAAACTCGGTGTCTGTGAACGGCCACGCTGGTTGGAGTTGGAGGAAGAGGAGGGTTGGGGTGAAGGTGATGGCGGTGCTTGTGCTGGTCCAGCAAAGGCTGCCCGGGGGGGGGCCCTGGCAGGAGAGTGTTTGGGGACAATGCTGTCCCAGCAGCCCCCAGTGGCTTTCATCTGCTGGGCTTGGTGCCAGCAGCCCACCCTGCTTCTTGCAGATGGGCCACCCAACCGTGTTGGACCCACTGAGGGTCCCTTTCTGCTCCTGGAGCCCCCCCCGGCCCCTGCTTGTTCCTGCTTGGAGACCCCAAAGTGGTCCAGGACAGCACTGGGAGCAGCAGGGACTCCCCAGCCAGAGCATCTTCTGTGATGGGTCTGGTGGCCTTTTGGGCCATGTCCACCATCGTCCTTGTCCCCATTCCTCTGTCCTTGTCCCCATTCCTCTGTCCTTGTCCCCATTCCTCCGTCCTTGTCCTCACCTGGTACCATCATGGACTGAAAGTCTTAGGGTTCAGGCTGGAATCTGTCCCTGTTCCCTTCCCGGCAGCTTTTGGCAGTGGGATGGACCTGGTGGGACCCGAAGCCGCTTCCCACGGGTGGGGGGACGGCTCCGGCGCGGCATCTCCGGGGTAATTTGTCGCTAGATTAGTGAAGAGCTTGACCTCTGGCCTCGCCGTCACCTGGTATTGATGGGCTCTGTGTGGCCATGCTGCTGGGTGAGCATCCCCCCCAGCCCTTCCCCGCTGGAACTGCTTTATTCCAGGTGGGAGAAAAAGCACCAGAACTGAGGGTTTTTTCACCCAGAAAAAGTCCCTTTGGCCAGCGGCAGTGAAGGCACCTGGTGTGGGAGCAGCGGTGGCAGTGAGCTGTGCACATCGGTGCCGCTTTGCATGCTCCTGAACATCTGGAGCCTGAAATTCATGAATGGAGTTTTCTTAGGGACTATCTGGGGTGTCCAGCTGCGGGCTGACCCCGGGCGGCCCAAATCCTGCCAGGAGCAGCATCAGGTTGAACATCTCCAGCTGCTCTTGGATGGGGATTGGGATGGAGGACACCCGCAGGTCCCCTGGTAAGGATGGATCCCTCTTGCTGGCTGCCTCAGTTTCCCTCCTGGGCTCTGACCAGCTCCTCCTTGCTCTGTCCCCCCTCACCCCCCACCATCCAGGAGGGCAGGACCATGTTAAGCATCTCATCCCCGTCTAACAGAGCGATCTGCTCCCATCCATCTGCTGTGCTGGGGACGGCTCTATTAGACTCTCTCCTCTCTTAAAATCTATCAAGGCATTATCAACCACATCTGAAACATAAAGTCACTTCATTGTCATTGTCCCTGTATTTTCTTTCTCTCATTATTTTCCCGTGCCCCCCGTGGCCCGTTTTTCCTCCCCCCCACCACCTCCAGCCACTGTTTGATATGATGCGGGCTCTCTCGCTATTAGTATTAGTAATCGCGGCCCCTGAAGTGAAACAATCTCCTGTAATCTATCAGCGGTTTATCGGCCCTATCTGAGCGCCGGGAATGGCTGGGCTCGGCGATGGCGCCATGCTCGGCCGCTGATAAAGTTACAGAGTTCAGGCGGTGATGAATGTTAAGTAACTGCACCCCGCGCAGATAGGATATGGACTTGGCAGGGGGAGCAGCTCCGGCTGAAACCAATCTCTCCCCTATCAGCAGAGCTGCCTTTTCTCAGGCTCTGCTTCTCCCTGGTTCTTTTTCCCCCCCCGATGGTTGTGGCTGGAGGCTCCCCTGGGGTAGCGCTGCCCCAGTGCGGGGAGGGATGCTCGGGGTGCTGCATCCCACGGGGATCGATGGGGATGCTCCTGGGTAGGTATGTGACATGAGCTTTCCCCCCAGTCAGCAACCACAACCCAAACTATCCCTTATTCCCCTCCTGGATAAATTAGGCCTAAACAAATCAAAAATTTAATTATAAACTTTTATAAATTTCCCCCCAACACGAGCAATCGCAGCATCTTCCCCATCAGCAATTGCAGCATCTCCCACCACCTTCATTCCCCCGCTGTCCTTCGTTCCCCTCCTGGACAAATTAGGCCTAAATATACTATATATTTAATAATAAATTATTATAAATATGTTTAATAACAAATTATTATAAATATCCTCCATGAGCATTCGCAGCACCTGCAACCCCCCCTGTGAGCAATCACAGCATCCCCCCTCCTGCAAACAACAGCAACATCCCTCCATCAGCAATGGCAGCATCCCCCACCACCTTCCTTCCCCTCCTGGATAAATTAGGCCTAAATACTTTATAAATTTAATTATAAATTATTATAAATACCCCCCTCTGTGAGCAACTGCAGCATCCCACCAGCAATTGTAGCATCCCCCACCATCCTCCTGGATAAATTATGCCTAATTTAATAATAAATTATTATAAATCCCCTCTCCACCTACCAGCTCCCTAAATGTATTTATTTTTTTCCTTGCCCTTTTAGTACAGGGAACTGCAGGAAGGGTCAGGGCAAGTTTTTTCTGGGGGTGATGGAGAAAGGCCCCAAATTAGAGATAGGGTGGCCCCAACTGCTATCGGCTCCATGCATAGGGCTGATATTTCATGTGCCGATATCCGTGGGGGGAGCCCAGCCCTGGGATGCTGCAGCCAGGCTGATAGGGGAGAAGGTTGGGTTGTGCTCAAAAAGGTCCATTTTCCCCAAAAACGAGGGTCCTGGGGGAAAGTCTTGTCCCAGGACCCCTGTTTTTGGAGCGCATTGCAATCTAATGCTGGATCCCAGCAGCATCAACCAAGGGGAGGGGAAAAAATAATCCACTGGGTAATGTGAATTTTTAGGACCAGCATCATCTTCTAGCCACTGAAACCTCATTTGCCCTCGGCGCTTGGCATCCCTGATCCCCGGGGGAACGGATTCGGGGGCACCCGAGGTCTTCAGTAAAAGCAAACATTAATACATACCGGGGGAAAAAAAAATTGGGTGAGAAGAGCTGGGCTGGTGTCCCATCAGATACTGGTGGTTTTTTGCATTTGCAGCCCAGGCTGCTCGCTGGGCGTTGCTGCGGGGCTGACACGGCACAACCCTGCTACGAGACCCCAGGGAATCCCCACCGAGTTGCCCAAAATTGTTTTGCAGCTGCTGCAAAGAAGGATCAGGAGCAGGTTTTCCTGGGGAATCCCGGTGTCTGTGTCTGCTCCTGCAGCCCTTTGCTCGCGGCTGCAAAATTTGGGGGAAGATAAGGCGATTTAGGGGCAGTGGTGCCTGGGCTGGATTCCCCGCGTCTCCATCGCGAGGTGGTGGATGAGCATCGTGGCGGTGCTGGTGGGGAGCCTCCCCCGCCTGCTTGGGGCTTTATTATTATTGGGGTTTATTATGTATTATGGTTATTATAGCGAGTCTATTATTATTATTTTGGTTTATTTTTAATTGGAAGGTGGATTCAGGGTCTACGTGAGGATGAGGAGGAGCCGGCAGGATGAAGACGAGAGTCCCCATCCTACCGCCTGCCTGGTCCCACCGAGCCCGGTGGAGCTGGGGACGTCCCCAGGGTCCCTTTGGCCTTGGCAGGGGTGACACCCCAACCCGAGCACCCTGGGGAGCTTTGGGGTGCCTGTGGGTGAGGTTTGGGGTGCTGCCCGATCCATGCTCTGCCCCTCACTCAGCACCCGCCCAGCGTTTTTATTTTTAAAAATAATCAGGTTTTGGAGTGGGATGCACGCTGATGAGCGTGGAAGCAGGTTGCCACCAGCCTGCACGTGCTTTATGTCCAGGACCCGCTTTCCTCCGTGGGGACGACTCCTCCTCCTCCTCCCCGCTCCAGAGCCGGTGGGAAAGTCTGGGGCTGTTGCTATTTTCTATCTGTTATCGAGGCTTCTTATCACTTTGCTCTTGTCTGCGTACCGGCTTTCGGAGCGTCCAGGGTCTCGCTCTTGGCAGCCTGAAAAAGTCCCCCCTCCTTTTCTTTTTTTATATTCTATATTATTTTTTTCCTTTTATCTAATTTATCGGCGAAGCACAAAGAATCGAGAAAAGGTTTATTGTTCCTGCGCAGGGAGAACTTTAATTTGAGTGAAATGGTCAAATCATTACCTGGGTAACGACGGGTTTTCCTACCGCTGGGTATGCCAACCCTCGCGTCCACCTGGCCCCACGTCCCCAGCCTGTGACACGGGCTCATCGCCTCCGCTTCCTGCAAGTTTTTACAATTGCTGTAATTTTTTTTTTTTTTTAAAGAGGTAAAAAAAAAAAAATCCTCCGTTGTTATAAAACAAAAAAAAAAAAAAAGAGGGAGAAGGAAGGAGGGAGAAGAGTTAATCGTCGAAGCGGAGTATCTTGGAAAGGAGCATTTTTTGGCTCGTCCCCTCTCTGTAAAGCCAGCCTCAGTAATTCAGTTTTAAAGCATGAAAAAAGGGAGTTGATGAAATTCCACTATCAGCACTGAACCAATATGCAAAATATCTCGCCGAAAATCAAATAGCTATTATGTTTTCATTTCCATTTCAGCGTATTTGCTTAATGAAGAATAGACAGATCAGGCAAGCCGAGGGAGGCTGTGTGCGGTGATAACTGCGCAGGGCTTCCAGCAATCCCGGAGAAGTGACGCTCCGCTCCCTGCTCTGTGCTCCCTCGCTTGCCTTTTTTTTTTTTCTTTTTTTTTCTTTTTTTTTTCTTTTTTCCTCCTTTTTTTTTTTTTTAAGCTCTCCAGTAGTTCATTTAACCCGTGCAGCCGGGATCGCCGGGGCCAGAGCATCCCCTGGGGCTGGGCGGGCGTGCTGGGAGCGGGATGCTGCGATGGGACACTCTGGGTGCATCCAGGGACCACGGTGCCGTTGTGCTGGGATGCTGCCGGCAACCCGTCATCCCCGTAGGCGCTCGGTGACGCTGTGGTACCCAAACCCTGCGCTTTATACAATTACATTTATACAGGGCATCCCCACCTCCCTCCTGGCTGGGGTTTGGTGTTTTGGGGTAGGATGCAGGTGGTCTGTCTGGGCACTTCTGGGTGGGTGTCACATGTGGTACCAACCCCGTCCATCCCTCCCCGGCTCCGTCCATCCCTCCCCGGCCAGGCTGGAGGTGCTGAGCTATGGAGCAGGCGAGAGTCGGGTTAACTTTATCATCAGCCCAAGAGCCGTGAAGGCGTGAAAGAAGAAATTAGCCTAACAATGTTTCATTTACAGCGAGAGAAACGATTTGTTAGCTGGCGATTGTTTCTGAATATTATCAGAGCCTTTTTAATTGTGCTGGAACTGAAATTAGCAGAATTAGAATAAATTGCCTTCCCTTCTCCGGCAGCCTCTTTATTCACGCTCATTGTTGTCTGCTTTGTATAGATTATGGGCTCTTTGTTCTCCCGCTGTAAATATACATGCCTGGAGTCACAGAGAGCAGCTGAGGTCTGCAGAGGGTTTGTCACCGCCTCGTCCCCCTGCCCGTGTGCCAGACTTGGTGGGACGGTGCCATTTGGGGCACCGGGCAGCCCCCAGTGCGGCTTCATGTGACATGAGCCGCGTGCGCCGCAGTTTTCTTTCTTCGTTGATTTTTGGCGCGGATGGGGGATGCTGCGTTGCCATGGAAATGGCAGCGTGGGCTGGCAGGGCCATTTGGGTGTCCCCCATTTGCACCCTTCATGTCCTGCTTGCACCCAGTGTCCCCGCCACAGTGTCCCCTGTTGTCCGGGGCTTTGGGCATGGCGAGGGGGCTGATTTTTGGATTCCCCCATCAGACAAAGGGGGCTGGGGACTGTGGGGGACAGTCTCTGGGGTCCCTCATCCCGTCCAGGGCAGGTGCCGGGGGGGGTTCAGTGGGAAGCTGTGGGTGAGGGGTGCAATGGGCTGGACACCCCACTGTGCCGCAGCTGTGGGACAAGGGGACCTCGCCCACGTCCCCAGCAGATATGGGGCTCATTCCCCACAGCGTCTACAGGGAACCCGGGTGTCCCGCAGGGGACATCTCAAGGCAATGTCTCTGTAAACACCCCCTGCAAGGGGACGAGGGACCCCAGGGAGATGCTGCCTGGGGAGGGCACTTCTCCCGCCCAGCCCCACACACACAGTGGGTCAGGGAAAGGGCCCTTTGCCAGACCCTGCATCATCCGCATCCTACACTACCCAACTGGGAAGACCCCCTGGGGTTTTCTTCCCGCCCCCCCCATAACCCGCCCTGTGTTTTGGCAGGTTCCCTGGCAGCGATGGAGGACGGCGAGGACGGCCCGGTGGGGGAGAAGAGCCCCTCGGAGAGGGAGGGGTCTGCCTCGGACCGCGAGAGCTCTGCCGAGCGCGATGCCTCCAGCCCCCCCGGCAGCGAAGGTGCGTGTCGCCGCGGTGGTGGGGGGCTGCCCCTGATGTCCCCCCGCTGTGGGGACAGGCTCTGCCACCAGAGCAACCTGCTGGGATCCTGGGCACCGTGTCCGCAGCTGGTGCATGGTGTTAATTAGCAAATGAAGCATCCTGCTCGCCCACCAGGGGATGGGCTGTGGGTTGAGACCCCCCTGCTCTCCCTGGGGCGCTCCATCCCTCTGGCCAGCGGCAGGACCCACGGGGGACAGCCTGGCCCTGGGGTGACAGCGAGTGACTGGTAGGAGCGAGGATGGTCCCCATGGCCGGCGCAGACCGGAGCAATCTCGGCTGTGCCGGGGGGGAGCATGAGCCAGGCTGCTGGAAACCGGAGCGGGTTGGTCACCGCGATGGCTGCTAATGAGCATCGTCACCCCGGATTCGTTTCAGGACCTCTCACCTGCCCCTGTGCTGAGCTGCCAGCAGCGGCAGAAGGATGCGGAGGTGCAAAGTGACCCCTCCAGGGATGCAAAGTGACCTCTTGGGCTGAAAAGTGATCCCCTCCTAGGGATGCAAAGTGACCTCTTGGGGTAAAAAGTGACCCCCCGCTAGGGATGCAAAGTGACCTCTTGGGGTGAAAAGTGAACACCCTAGGGATGCAAAGTGACTTCTTGGGCTGAAAAGTGACGCCCCTAGGGATGTAAAGTGCCCTCCATCAGCAATGCAAAGTATCCCCCTTGGGGTGCAAAGCGACCCCTTGGGGTGCTAAGTGACACCCCTAGGGATGCAAAGTGACCCCCCCCAGGGTGCAAAGCAGCCACCGAGGCTGCCGGTGCTGGCACTGGCAACACCGTGGATGGGGACGGGGGGACAGGGACGTTGCTGCCTGCTTCCTGCCCGCACCCCTGCCTGCCACCCTGTGCCCCACCCCAGAGGTGGCTGCGTTTCAGGGCCGGGCTAAACCAGTCCCCAGATATCCCTTAAGTTCCTTCCTGTGGAGGTGGGGGCAAATCCTAATCAGTTAATGTTTGCAGTGCCCTGCGAGATAACCACGGCGGGGCAAGGCTAATGGAGCCGGCCAGTCCCCGGCAGCACCTGCTGCCTTCAGCCACCAGCAAGCGGGGGGCAAAGCGTCCCCCAAAACCACCGGAGCCAACCTGGGAAAGCGGGGGATCCACGCCGGGGCAGGGAGAGTTCGCCGGCAAACTTTGCTTGGCGGCGGGGAGAAGGGAACGGTGCTTTATCTGATGGGGGAGCCGGGCTGGGGGCGAGGGAGCCGGGAGCCCGGGCGCGGAGCTGCACCTGGCACTGGGCTGCCTCGATAAAAAGGTGATAGCAGAGATAACGCCGAGCAGCAATAACGGCCACTAAAGCTTTCAGCGCGATGGATAAAAATCGATATGCCAGGCACTTTGATTTATAGCCAAAAATAATAGGACTTTTATACCCGGTGATTGATTTATTTGATGTTAATCATTCCGCTTATCACCTGTATTAATAATCTCCAATGCCGGTGACGTCACCCCTGGGTGTTCGCTCTGGCGCCGATCGATTGGGCTCTGCGCTGGTTTATCCGCCCAGGACGCCAAGGCAAACATGTACTTTGGGCACTAATCTTCCACACTGTCATATGCAGATTGGCTTTATCAGCTGCATCTCCAGCAGCAGTTAATGGAGAAAATAATTGTTATCAAGTTGCTATGAATACGCCACAAATAGAGCTGTGATGGGAGTGGGGCTGAACCGGGTGACATGGGGCCCACGGTGGGGTGGGAGAGACGGGGGGGGCGGGTTTGGAGTGGGAGGTGGGTGCCCACCCATGGGTGGCTTGGGAAGGATGCACAGGTGGGCTTGGATGTCCTTGTGGGTCACCTTATGGGGCACAGGGGACCCCATGGCTGGGTAATGGGGGGTTTTGCTGAGGCACAGGGATTTTGAGGGGGGAACCCCCCTATGCACATCCTCAAGGGTGAACCCCCCGGCATCCTGGTCCCGGGGTGGCACTGCTCCCTGTCACCAGGCGATGTCACCTCTGAAATCCCCCATGCGTGACCAACTGCCTTCCCTCTCCCACCACAGAGTCCAGAGATGCCCCGGAGAGTCCAAAGGAGCCGGAGAAGCCGGATCCCGGAGAAAATTCCCAGGAACCAGACGCCTGGAACGGGCCAGGTGAGTCCCCGGTGCGCGGCCGGTCATCCCGCTCCATCCCAGCTGGACTACAGGCTGGAGCAGCTAGAGCAAAAACCAGTATGAGGGGGACTGGGAGCACTGGGAGCTGGGCAGGCTGCAGATACCACTTCTGCTGGAAGAGGAGGTGTGGGATGATGGCTGTTGTTAAGACCATTAAAAAAAATAATCCATAGGCAGTGGGGATGCTGGCACCATGGCTGGCATCGCGCTTCCCGGTGCAGGGAGGGTTTGGACCCCGTCCTGCATCGTGAGGGCACTAACAATCATCCTGGCAACCACAAAAGCGCTGCTCAAGCGGTTTGGTGATGGTTATCAAAACCCCAAGGAGCGAATAGAACCGTCTATCTCCCTCTCAGCATCTCCGCACCGGGGCCGCCGGCACGCGGGCAGCCCTGTGGATACCCCGCGCCCTATCGCCCCGCTATCTCCAAACCTACCCACCGTGGGGTTACGCTCGGGGTTCTCAGCCCAGATTTGGGTTTGCGGGCGCGTGTCTGATGGGGACGGCACCCGATGGGTGGATGGGGATGAGACGGGGGGAGCTGAGACTCTGCTCTGCCCTGGTGAGGCCCCATCTGGAGTCCTGGGTCCAGTTCTGGGCTCCCCAGTTTAAGAAGGACAGGGAATTACTGGAGAGAGTCCGGCTACAAGGATGCTGAGGGGTCTGGAGCATCTTTCTGAGGAGGAGAGACTGCGAGAGCTGGGGCTGTTCAGCTGGAGAAGAGAAGCTGAGAGGGATCTTATTGATGCTGATCAATATCTCAGGGTGGGTGTCAGAGGATGGACCAGACTCTGTTCAGCGGTGCCCAGCGCCAGGGTGAGGGGTAACGGGCACAGACTGAAACACGGGAGGTTGCATCTGAACATGAGGAGAACTTGTTTAGAGGGTGCCAGAGCCTGGCCCAGGCTGCCCAGAGCGGTTTGGAGTCTCCTTCTCTGAGACATTCCGACCCACCTGGACCGACCTGTGTGATCTGCTCTGGTGACCCTGCGGTAGCAGGTGGGTTGGACTGGATGATCTCCAGAGGTCCCTTCAACCCCACCAGTCTGGGATTCTGTGACACCCCCCAAGGGTGGATGTGCCATGTTTCGGGCCCCACTGGCGCTGCCCACCCCCTGCTCCTCCCAGTGGGTTGATACTGGTAGATCAGTTTTTGAAGGGGCGATGTAGGACAGCGGTCGCCCCGCAGTGATGGATGCAGTGGGGGGTCCCCGCTGTGTCCCCAGGGCCACCAGCCTCTGGCACAGGCTGGGCCATGGGAACCGCCGGCTGCCGGCGCACGTGCTGCAGCAGCTGCCGAAATCCCCACGGCCCCGGGGGAGCCCCGTCCCCGCTCCCCGTCCCGCCCCGGCCAAGGGGAAGCGCTGGCCGGTCCCGCTGATATCCCGGCCCTTCCTGCGTGCCGGGCAGGAAGGAGCCATGAGGCCACCCCCGGCTCCTCCTTATCTGCTCCCTGGCCCTTTGTCCCCACCACCCCCTGTGCTGGCATCCCGGTGTGTCACCCCCGGCTGTCCCAATACTCCAGGGGGGTCGCGGCACCGTGCACCCTCATATTGCAGCAGAACTGACATCTACGGACCACGATGCCTCAGCTCTGGCCGTGCCTCCCCTTCCCCGCCTTCCCGCGCCGGAGTGGGTTATTTGCATTCTTTATGTAAAAGAGATTTTATTATCGCCTTCTCCCAGCCCATCTCTATTCTGGTAATTGGAGTGGTATTAATTTCTGTGTGGCTGGGAGTTGATGGCGGTCCGGCGATGCTGCAGCGATAGGGTGTTCCTTTCGCACCAACCGCCGCGATAGCCCCGTCTATCAGGCGCTCTGCAGGCTCTGCACTTATCAGGGATGGAGCTGGCGAAAAGGGAAACTCTGAGCAGCCTGAATTTTCTTCTTTTCTTTTTTTTTTTTTTTTTTTATCTGGCAGGATCCGCCGTATGTCAGCAATGGCAGCCGCAAAGATGCGATGTGGAGGGGGGAGCGAGCGGGCTGCTCCTGGGTGCCTTTGTTTGCGCCCTGCGGGGTCTCTCGCCTTCCCCTGGCTCTTTTTGGGGGGCTACGGGTGTAACCTCCCCATGGCTTTGCCCTCTGGGTCTCCAAAACCCCTGCCCGCTGGGTGCAGCACCGTGCCGGGACCTCTCCATGGGGCTCCTTGGCCCCGCATGCTGGCGAGGGAGAAGGAATATTTTGTTTTATCTTTGAAATGACCTTGCTCGTTGGAGGGGGCTGCCGCTCGCCTGGCTGATATGCAAATCCCTGGGAGCCGGAGGCTGTAATCCACGATTTGGGAGCCTTTGCAGGTGTGTCGGGGTGCTGGGACACCCCGACTCTGTTCTGGGATGGAGCGTGGCCGTACGTGGTGCCCGCTTGTGCCTTCAGCCTCTGGCAGGGCTGGAGAGGGGATGTCCATCCTCCCCAAATTCCCCAAAACCACTCCAAATCCTTCCCCGCAGCCCTGCCGGCTGCTCTCAGCCGTGCCCCAGATTTCCATCTTTCCCACTCGTTTTTGTTTGCTCCGGAGCAGGGTTGATAGTAGAGAATTTTGGGAGCAGCCGCAGCCTTCGCCTCCTGCCCCATCGCTGCCCAGTCAACCTCACCATGTCAGGCTGACTTTTGCAGAGGGATAAGGTAAAAAGCTCCAAGAAATGTCACCAATGTGGTGTTGGGACAGGAGAACAGAGGAGAGCTGAGCCCCACGGAGGGACCGGCTGCTCAACCGCCTTACAAGACCCTGGAGAATCTCCACCAGGAGCAGCTCTGGGGAAGCCTGGCCGGCGTTTGCCTTTGTGCAAGGTGGGATGAAGCTTTTTGCCTTTGTCCCTGTGGGGACACCAGTGGGCCACCAATAGGGAAGGGATGGAGCAGACGGGCACAAAGCCAGGGTGGCTTTTGGCCTGTCCCTCTGAGGGTTCCTCACCCCCTTTTCTACATCAGCTTCACTATTTGGGTCCCCACCGAGGTTTCCACCTTGCTGCTGGCTTCTCCAGGGTTTATACAATTGCTCGTGGTGCTAACGATGGCTCTTGGTTAATTATGGAGTAGGCTCAGGTCCACCTCTCCCAGAACCAGGGTTCCATCCTCACCACCAGTCCTGTGTGCCGGGTATCAGGATGGGACAGGGCAACTTATATTTTTGGTGCATCTAATTAAAACTGCATTTTTTTATTCTTTCCTTTCCCTCCCCCCCGCCTTCCCCTTTGCCTCCCGCTCGCCTTCGGTTGTGTTTATCTGCGCCACGACTCTTGCCTGAATAATCTCTGGCTGCCCGGAGTTTGTCTGCAAACCTCAAGGTTGATTATCGGGGCGAGCAGGGCACGGCGAGGAGGGGACGGCTCGTCCGGAGGGACGGCCCCGTGCCGCCCGTGCCCCTTCACTCCCCCTTCCCCTCTGCCCTGGTATGTGTGGGTGGGAAAAAATTATTCCAGCTATTTCTTTTTATCGCTGGGAGCCGGGCTGAGCAGCAGATAGTTGTGTTTGTGTTTGATTGCTGGGGGCTGGGGAGAATTGGGGGTTCGAGGCAGTAGCCCCCCAAGTTGGGGAGTTCCTCAGGGTCCTGACCCCCTTCCCCCTTCGTCTGGCTTCTGTCTGGCAAAGCCACATGTGGGCACTGAATGCAGTGGGATGGTCCTAGCATGGGTGGTGGCACCTGTCCTGGCTTGGGGACATCGAAGGGAACCCTGTCCCTGCTGGGGTCTGTCCCTGCTCTCTGTTCAGCCTCTGTCTAGAGACACTGCAGGGTGGAGGGATGCTCAGGCCAGTTTGGGGACACTGCTGGAGTGCAGGGATGCTCAGGCCAGTTTGGGGACACTGCTGGAGTGCAGGGATGCTCAGGCCAGTTTGGGGACACTGCTGGAGTGCAGGGACACCCCTATGTCAGGCAACGCTGGGGACCGTTGAGACCTGCAGGAACTGTCCCCCTCTCTGTCCCCATCCTCCCCTCCATTTTCCATTGGGAAGGAGAAAAATGTCTTGCACACCTGGGGCAAGAGCCCCGAGGGCGATGCTGCCTGGCTCACAGTGATTGACAGCTGTCAGTCAGTCCTGCCTTGCTGCTCTGCCCTGGGCTGGGTCTCTGGACCAGTGGGTTTTGGGCTTGGTGCAAGGCTGAGCTCCCACTCCCCTCCTCCAGCTGGGTGCTGCCCCACCGGGTGTCCCCCCCTAATTCCTGCAGGCAGGCCCATGCGGTGCCCTCCCCTTTTCCGGAGGGGATATCTACCCTCTGCATCGGCTCTGGGCCCCTTCACTCCCCTTCCTCCCCCTCTCTGCCTTCCTGCCCCACCACGTCACCCCTACCCGCTGCCTCGCACCAGCCTGGGGGGTCCCAGCAGCCCCACGAGTGGGGACAGAGCAGGGACAGGGGGTCCCTGGCACAGGGGTCCAGCCACCCCTGGGGAAACTAGAAAGTTTTCCTCCTTCCCATCCTCCTTGAGCTCTTGCCGATGTTTTTCCTGGTGTTTATTCCTGTCCCCGTAGACACAGCTCCCACTTATTTCCCAGGATGGGGACCCCGTTGGGACAAGGACCCCCTGGGGACAGGGACCCCTCGGGGCCACATCCCGGCAGGACACAGCAACACCCTGAACACAAACGTCCCGGGGCGGCTTATCGGGACACGTCCCGCTGGGGCAGGGCACCGTGGCTGACGTGGGCCGTCAGGGACGGGCCATCGCGGGGTGACGTGTGGCACAGCCGGTGCCTGCCCCGCTGCTGCCGCCTGCCAGCTGTGCTGCACAGCTGGCCAGCGGGGTGCCCGTCCCTTTTGGGGTGCAGCAGCTCCCGGGTGTCCTCACCCCTGGGTGCCGGGAGGTGCCTGCTCTGCTCTGTAGGTCACGGCTCCTCCATTAACCAGGGGCAGGGTTCAGCCCGATAAAGATTTGCTTTTGTACTCTGTCGGGAGTAAAAAAAAAAAAAAAATCAATAAGTTGCAAGCGATGGGCAGGAGTGATAAAGGCAGAGGTCTCCCCTCGGCTCCTGCCCTGTCGGGGCGATGGGGTGCCCCCCTGCACCCCAAAACCGCAGCAGCCCAGCTCTCCCACAACTGTCCCCCCTCGATCCGCGGCAGCTCGACTGGAGTAACCCCAGGCTGAGCCCAAGCAGGCACAGCCCAGTAAGGCTGGAATTTAAACCCTCCTCACTCCTTTGTCGTCCCCAAGGCTGCCCTGATTACTCGAGCACCCGGGACGGCAAAGCCGGGATAATCTCCTTAGCCCCTTTGGAGAGATTTCCCTTTGTGCGCGGAGGTGAAGAGTGGAGATGCTGCGTGTTCGCAGCTTAAGACTCTTCCCAATCGGCTCCCTCCATCTTATCAGAGCGGTGCCATCACATCATTGCACTAGTTGAGTTGTCAGGATTTATTCCTTCCGCCGCCGTGCACTCACCGCTTCTAAAAACAGCAGCTGGGGCGTGTGGCGGGGCCGGGCGGGGGGTGTCAGGGCTTCTCCAGTTCGGTTTTCCCCAGGGGGAGCAGGACAGCCACAGGAGGTTGGGTACCAATGGGTGGGTGGGTGGATGGATCCAATCTCCGTCCACCTTGGGGTTCCTGTGCCATGAGGACATCCTGCAAGTGCTGGGATGGGAGCAGAGACCGCAATTTCACCCTGGTTCCCCAGACTCGGCATCACCAGGGCTCATACGGGGGCTGTACCCGGCGTCGTGGCCCCCGCAGGGCTGGCAGCCCCTGGGCCCAGGCACAAAGCGCTGTATTAATAGGAGCAACGTGCAGCTGATGCTGGGATGTGGTCCTGTGACACCCCGATAACGGTATTTATCCCGATAGTATCCAGGCAGCTGCAAACACTGCGGGGACCTCTGGGCCGGGTCTGCACCGAGGGGCAGAGCCAGGTCATTGGCATTTGATTAAAGTTGTGCGGATGCGGGAGCCGCTTGCGATGGGACCGATGTGCTTTTCCCTCCTGCTTGCTCCCACACGGAAAGCAAATGTCGATGCGTGGATGCAGCTGCACCTCTAGAGCATCTAGGAGCAAACGTGGGTGCTGCAGGGGCCGGCACGGCTCGGTGCAGCTCCCAATGGTGCATCCTCACCCCCCCGTACCGGGCACTGGGGAGGCCAAACCTCAAATCCTGGGGTCAGTTTTGGGTCCCTCACAAGAAAACCCTTGAGGTGCTGGAGCGAGTTGAGAGAAGGGAACGGAGCTGGTGAGGGGCTGGAGCACAAGGGTGATGGGAGCGGCTGAGGGAGCTGGGGGTTCAGCTGGAGAACAGGAGCTGAGGGGAGACCTTCTGATCTCTGACCTGCCTGAAAGGAGCTTGGAGCCAGGGGGGTCGGGCTCTGCTCCCCAGGAACAAGCGCCAGGACCAGAGGAAACGGCCTCAGGTTGCGCCAGGGGAGGTTGAGGTTGGATCTTGGAACAATTTCTTCCCCAAAGGGCTGTGGGGCATTGGAACAGGCTGCCCAGGGCAGTGCTGGAGTCACCATCCCTGGAGGGGTTGAATAGACGCGGAGATGAGGTTCTCAGGGACATGGGGTAGTGCCCCATGTTGGGTTGGACTCGGTGATCTTGAGGGTCTTTTCCAACTGAAATGATTCCATGATTCTGTTATCTCCCTGGCCATATGGATGCTGTGGGTCACCTTGCAGATGGGCTCTTGCAGAAGTTCATCTTCATTACACCCTGGTCTTGCGTCCACCCCATCCCGGAGAATGATGCAGCCGTGTTGCACGGTGATGCCGCATCTTGCAACCTCGTGGGCTTCGTCCCTCCCTGTGTCCCCAGCCAGGACCCCCGTGTCCCCCGGGACCCGTGTGCCAGCAGCGCCTTCTCAGCCATTGATCGCCTGCTGCGTGGCCGTGGTGTGATGACAGGATTAATCTTTGCTCTCCGGCACAGCTCAGCCTATTTCTTTGAAATCTCTTGATGGGGAGATAAACCGAGGTGCAGCGCTGGGCGAGCAGGCGCTGTCGGTCCTGGGGGGCAGGGAACAGCACTGGCACCCCGTGTTTCAGCACTGGAGGCCGTGCCACACCGAGCAGGTGCACCCAGCTCGCCGGGGGCTTTTTCCCCTCCTTCCTTCCTTCATGCTGCTTTTCTTCGCGACCCAAAGCAAACAGCCAGGTCCCTGCCCGATTTGGTTAATGATCTGGGAGATAAACCCTCCCGTGATAACGGTGGGGGCACCGCCTGCTCGGGGACCGATGGCCAGATGAGATACCCGGCGTGGTGTTCACCTGCCGGGGGGGATCCCGCGGGGAGGGGGGCTGCACCCACGGACTTTGCTCCTCGCTGGGGGGCACCGGGGCACCCCAGGGGCTGGCACCGGCTTTTCCCAGGGTGCAGGCAGGGCGATGCGGCGGAATCCGGTGCCGTCGGAGCGTAGGGAGGGGGATTGCTCCCCGCCGCGTTGTTGTGTCCACGTGGGGACACAGCTCGATTGCTTTGAGCTTTGCTCTCAAGTGCGGCCAGTGTGAACGCTCAGCATCTCCCAGGCTGCCCCTTCCCGCCGTTGTTCCCCCCATGCTAAGCGCAGCAATGCCACGTGCTTAGTTTGAAAAATCGCCTTTTTCCCACTCTTTTTGTCTTGCTGTATCAGTGTGGGTGCAGCCAGGTACCACGGGGGCTCCGGCAGTGTCACCGGTCGGGGCCAGGGACACCCATCCAGACAGAGAACCGCTCGGCACCGCTGCCCGGGGTTCAGCACCGCCCCATTTTTGGGGTGACGCTGGGGGACGGGGCCACCGGCCGGTGCCGTGGCCATGGGGCGCTGGCGGGAAGTGGGGCCGGCTCCGGCAACACTATTTTTGTCCCCCCTGTCTGGAACGGTTTTCTCTTTATCAGCGCCTGCGTGTTTTCTCTGCTGGGGATTGATACACAGAAGATGAAGTGCTCTGACATGGGAAGTGTCAGGCGAACGCTCTTATCTCGGAGACATGGTCTCCTGACCCAAACGCCGCTGATTACCAGTGAGACGGGGGGAAAGAGGGGGGGGCAAAAAGCAGGGGGAGGGGGCATGGAGCGGGAGAGGTGGCGGTTGGGCTCCATCCCCCAAAAGCAGCCAGGCTCTGTGGGGTGGCAAAGCCAGAGAGGAGCCTCCACCCTCGGGGCTCTTTTGGGGGTTTGCTGTCACCTCCCTGGAGCTGCGGGTTGGTGAGGACCAGTGACGTGGGGATGCTGGGAGCACAATAGAGGGGCTGGAGGGAGCCTGACACCCTGGCAGGGAGTCAGACGGGAGCTGGTTGTTGGAAACGCGGAGCAATGTGCACCGTGCAAGGGTCCGACTGCGCCGTTCAGCCCCGAGCCCGCGGTGACGGCCGCATCCTGCCCTGGAGGCTCCGCTCCCTGCCTGCCCGCCACGTCCTTTGCGGGAGGGACCAGCCGGGCGTGGGGCTGCTGCTGCCTGTCCTTGGCGTCGGTTTGTGCCAGGGAATAAATCCTATCAGTTCCTCAGAGGTCCCAGGCCTCTCTCTGCCCTCCTCCTCCTCCCCTCGCCGAGATGGAGCTGGGGCACAGGCTGGGAGATGCTGGGGACATGGGGCAGGGGAATGCCGGGGATGTGCACACCCCCAAAACCACTTTGCTGGGGATGAAATCCCAGTGGGAAATGGAGCCAGGATCCCCTCGGGCAGGACAGATTTCAGAGCATTCCAGCTCCGTGCCAGCGCCAAGGGCTGTGAGGTCAAAGGCTCCGAGGTGCTGCGGGCAGGAGGTGCAGCGGGCAGGGGAAGGGGCTGGCAGGCAGAGCACATCTCGGTACACCGGCTGTGGCACGGGGACCAGCCTGGTGACCCCAAAGATCTCAGGGACCTTTGACGCCTTCACAGACCTTTTCTCGAGCCCAGCTCCCAGCAGATTTTGCCAAGGGGCACTGGCTGCTCCCCTAGGACATGCTCGGAGCCACATCCCCGGTGGCACAGGGTCCTCCTCGGCGGATGGAGGGGACCCACGGTTGACAGCGGGACCCGGGCGATCGCAGGTGCCGCCAACCTGCGTTCAGCACCCAGCGCTTCCAGTCGCTCACCTTAACTTACCCCAGCGCCGAGAGGATCCCCATGTCAGCCCGGCTAATAAACACATCAGATTTCAATCTCCGCAACCATGGGATCATTTTATCCTCCCCGCGCTCCCAGCTCGGAAAGCAATTTTGCCTTCAAACGTGCGCAGCCTCCTCCCCGCCCACGAGACCAGGGCACCGGCTGCAGCTACTGCGGCGTCCTCAAAGGACACAGGCTCCAGGCATGTGACTTTTGGGGGGGCTCTTTTTCCTGGGATGATGATGGGGGAACCCCCCTTCTGCCCTGGAGTACCCCAGGGTGCCAGGAGCCTTCCCAGCTGCAGATGGGTGACCTGGGCACCCTGCCTGGCTGCTGGCTGGGTGTTTGGCTCTCTGTCCTTGGGGAGCATCTTGTTTTTTGGGGTGCAGCATCCATCCCACCGCACGGCGAGGGGCAGCCAGCGCGCATCCATCTGCGTATTGGTTACCTGCCATCTTATCTGCGCTCCGAAAGACAAAGGCACAGTTAAAACATTTTAGAGCAGCCTTCATAGTGTATTAACATGTTATCTAACCCATTAAACCAGGGGCTTATCAGATAATCAAAGCCATTAAGCCCTGAAGCTGCTGTGACTTTGGGTGCGGGGATGGGAAATGCTCCTTCCGCTCCGCTGTGCGGTGCCCGGACCCCCCGGCAAGCGGCCACATCCCACCCACCCACCGCAGCCCTGGGACACCCACCAGCGGCTCTGGGCTCCACGTGGGTGCCCACATCCCCGGGGACCTGGGGCAGCCAGGGGTCTGGTTTGGGGACATTGTGCTGATGCTGTGCCCGTCTCCCCGCAGATGAGCTGGATCTGGCGGCGCAGGACGGGGAGCGGCGGGTGCGAAGCCGCAGGAGCCTCCCCGAGGGTTTCTCCTGGGGACCCTTCCAGGGCAGCATCCACAGCGAGCTGGCATCGCCGGGGCACGGTGACACGGTAAGGAGTGCTGCCGGGGATGGTGACGGGGAAAATGCCAAGGAATGAAGTTGTTTGGAGAGAGGAGTTGGTTTGGGAGGGATTCGCCTTGCCGACCCCCTGGGAATCTTTAGGTTTGGGTGCCCAGGAGGTTTCCCTGACACACGCTGCCCCCAGACCAGAGTGTCCCCATGGGCAGGGGGACGGGACGCTGCCTGTCCCCGCTTGTCCCCTCCTGCACGTGGCTGCAGGCTGCTCGGTGGCATGTGCGTCCTCACAGAGGAGATGCGGTTTGGGTTTCCCAACCAAGATTTGCTCCCGGGGGATCCTGGTTGTGCCTGGAAAGCACTGGGTTGGGAGGGGAGGCAGCGGGGGGTGCCGGGGCTGGTGGCTGTGTCGGGGTGGGTGCACATGGGTGTGTTTTAGGTGCTGGATCCTCACATCCCAGCCGCATCCTTCCTCCAGCATCTCCCTGGAGCTGCACACGAGCAGCTCCAGCCCAGGGTCTTCGAGGCCGGAGGATCTCGCCCAGGCTCCATCCCCACCTCCTCCTCCTCCTGTGTCCCTCGCTCTTTTTTCTTTTTTTTTTTTTTCCATTTTTTTTTAGCTCAGGCCCGTTTATCTTTGCCGAATTAAATCCTTGATTAACCCTTATCTGCCCAGTTTGGCTCCCTATCTCCCGGTTGGCGCCGTGTGTCCAGACACCCGGTACAGGATGATTGATTTCTTAAAGATATGCCCGGCTTTTTTTCTGATACTTCATTTATTGTCTAAATATTTTTGCTCCCATTTCAGCAGCTCCCTTATCGAGCCCAGCTGATGATTCCCAGCCCTGCTCTCCTCCACCACTCTCCTCCCTCCCTATCTCTGCTCGGGGAAGTGAGGAAGGAATCGCAGCCCCATCCCTGATATGGGCTGTCGCCCTCGGGTCCCTTCGTCTTTGTTGCTGGAGGTGGTCGGGGGGTGCAGGGGGTCTCCCCTAAATCCTGCCTCTCTCTGCTGTCTGTCTCCATGCGGGAGATTATCCCAGCCCAGTGTGAACTGGGAACACTGGGTGGCTTTAATGCCACTGTGGCATGGAGCATCGCATGTGCCCATCGTTGCCCTGATGGAGGAGTAGGAAGAGGAGGAGGAGGAGGAGGAGGAAGATGCCTTCTTGCCCATGGGGCTCCCTCAAAACCAGCCTTGCTCGGGAGGGTGTGCAAACCCTCCGGCAGCACCAGCCCGGGGGTGCCAAGGGTCAGCGGAGCCCCATGTGCCATCTCACCCCTGGCTGTCCCCCCACATCCCTGCTCCACGTCCCCCCCAGCTGCCTAGGGCGATACCCACGGTGGGGGGCAGCGGGGCTGCCCCGGTAATGCCGTCCCGGCGGATGTGGAGCAGATTGGGTTTCCGATGGTTATCGGGCCGGTGCAAAGCGGAGACACTGACCTCTTTGTTCGGGGAGAACAAGGAAGGGCTCGACGCGAGGGCTGGGGCCACCGAGGGGGGCTGGGGCGGGCGCCCTGGGGTGCTGGGAGCACCCAGGGGTGCTGTGGGGTGCGCGGACACCACAGGGGCCTCCCTCTGTTTGGGGATACCCACAGGTCCCCCTGTGCACAGTGCATACCTGCAGAGACGCTCCACTCCCTCCTGGAGTGGGACACAGCGGGGCCACCGCGGTCCCCAGCCCACGTGCCACCAGCAGCACCCGTCCCCGTGTCCCACGCAGGGGGGGCCCTAAAACCCCCCCAGCCCCGTTTCCCAGCCACTCTCCGCAGGGGCAGGGAGTCCCGTGAGATGTGCACACGCGTGTGCCAGCACACACACACGCGTGGGGGGGTTATCGCGCTGCCGGCACTCAGCTCCTGCTGGTGATAAGGCCTCAACCGGCTGCCACTGTCAGGCTGAGTCGGAAGGTTTAGAAATATTGGGACGAATAATTAGATTTCATATCGTTACCGCAGCAGCCATCGGAGGATCAGGCAGATTAATTTCCCCCCACCCACCACCACCTCTTTCTGCTCATTAATATTCATTAGAGATGCAGGAAGGCAGAGCTGGGTGCAGGCTGAGCGGGGAGTACCACGGCCCCCCCGCTACCAGCCCCCCACCCTGACCCCTGCCTGTTTTGGGGAGCAGTGCTCACCCCCACTCCCTGTCCTCGGCAGAGCCCCCCCGTGACACTGGTGCTGGAGGATGAGAGCTGCTGGTTGTCCCGCCTGCCCCTCGTGCCCGCAGAGCCCGATGCCAACGCCGTCATCTACAGGAAGGGTCAGTACCGCTGCCTGGGGGCTCTGGGGGGGCGGGCATGGCTGCCCTGGCACTGGGGTGAGGGAAGGGGTGCTGCTGCAGAGAGACGGGTCCCTGTCCCCATCCAGCCCCCCGCCCGCTGCTGGTGGCTGCCCACCCCAGCTGCTGCCTGGGGCCCCCCACACCTGGGGCAGCGGCTGCTCCGCCGTGACCCCTCGCTGGCCATCCCTGGGGCTTGTTCCCCATCCTTGGGGCTTGTCCCCCCATCCCTGGGACTTGTCCTCTGTCCCTGGGGCTTGTCCCCTGTCCCAGCCCTCCCCAGCTGTCTGGCTGCTGGTGGACATAAGGAGGGTCCCAGCAGGCAGCAGCTGGTGCAGATGTTGCTGAAGGCATTAGTGTAAACATCAGTGCATGCAGCTGGGGCGAGAGCCAGTGCGAGCCTCAGGGCAAAACTCCTCGCGAGCATTACTGCACATAGCGGTGTAAGACTCTGTGCAAGCATTGCTGCAAGTATTGGTGTTAAGACTTGGCACAAACATTGATGCAAGACTCAGTATGAGCATTACTGCAAGCATTGGTGCAAGTGTTGGTGCACAACTCAGCACACATGTTGGTGCGAGCGGTACTGCATGGTGCACAACTCAGCACACATGTTGGTGCGAGCGGTACTGCATGCAGTGATGTAAAACTCAGTGCAAGTATTGGTACAAGACTCAGTGTAAGCATTACTGCAAGCATTGGTGCAAGTGTTGGTGCAAGCATTGGTGCACAACTCAGCAGAAGCACTGGTGCAACAGTACTGTACAAAATGGTGTGACTCAGTGCAAGCATTGGTGCAAGACTTACTGCATGCAACAGTGTAAGAGTGCGAGCATTACTGCAAGCATTGGTGCAAGCGTTAGTGCAAAAGTTAGCTCCAGTATTGGTGCAAGACCCTGTGCAAGCATCACTGCATGTGTTGGTGCAAGCATCACTGCATGTGTTGGTGCAAGCATCGCTGCACAACTCAGCACAAGCACTGGTGCAAGTGTTACTGCCCACTATGGTGTATGACTCTGTGCAAGCATTTCTGCAAGCAGGGGTGCCAGCATGGGTGCGAGAGTGAGCGGGAGGCTGCGGGCAGGCAGGGGGTGCAGGCAGGGCGGTGCAGGCAGGGCGGTGCAGGCAGCGCTGGCCGCAGGCAGACACCGCCATCTCCAGGCAGTTCAGGGCTCAGCCATGGCCGGGAGGAAGCACCAGGCTCAGTGGGGACAAGGACAGTGAGGGACAAGGGGCACAGAGCCATGCAGGATGGGGATCTGGGGGGTCCGTGCTGACTGCCGCCCCGCATCCCCCAGATGAAGCCCTGTGGTGCCGGACGACGCGCGCTCTGCGGGAGGATGAGCCCGTGTGTGCCTTCGTGGTGGCGGAGCCACCAGCCGTCGCCAACCACCATGTGGTGACAGCGGAGCCCAGCGACTCGCCCTATCCGGCTGCGCTGCGCTCGGACATCCAGCTGCTGCCACAGCAAGCGGGCATGGCTGCCATCCTGGCCACCGCCGTGGTCAACAGTGAGTCCTCGGGGGGCATGGCGGGGTCGGGGGGACATGGTGCAGCCCATGGGACCATGCCAAGGGTCCGCAGCCTGTCATGCAAATGATGTATCATAGGATCAGAGAATCATCTTGGTTGGAAGAGACTCTCAAGATCATCAAGTCCAACCGTTCCCCACTCCTGGCACTGCCCCACATCCCTGAGAACCTCGTCTCCGTCTGTCCAACCCCTCCAGGGATGATGACTCTACCACTGCCCTGGGCAGCCTGTTCCAATGCCCCACAGCCCTTTGGGGAAGAAATTGTTCCCAAGATCCAACCTCAACCTCCCCTGGCACAACTTGAGGCTGTTTCCTCTTGTCCTATCAAGAGGAAATTTATATGTCCCATCCTTGTCCCCTCTGCAGAGGACGTCTTCCCGTGCAAGGACTGCGGGATCTGGTACCGGAGCGAGCGCAACCTGCAAGCCCACCTGATGTACTACTGCGCCAGCCGGCAGAGCGCCGGCTCGCCTGCCCTGGAGGAGAAGCCTAAGGAGACGTACCCCAACGAGCGCATCTGCCCCTTCCCCCAGTGCAAGAAGAGCTGCCCCAGCGCCAGCTCCCTGGAGATCCACATGCGGAGCCACAGCGGTATGACACGGCGCGGCATGGCACAATGTGGCGTGGCATGGCACACCGCTGCAGTCTGGGGACACCATGCCACTTGCAGGGACCCCAAGAGTGAAGGGGTAGAGAAGCGGTGGGACTGCAGCACAGTGACCAGTTAGATGAGGTTCTCCCCCAGTTGGGTTACTGGTTTGGGGCTGCTCCCTTGTAGGTCTTCCCCCATGCCCTGTAAAGACAAAAGGAGCATCCTGCTTCCTGCAGCTGGTGCCTTCTTGGCTGGCACAGGCCATGGATTGTCTCCGTGGTCCCCATCCCCCTTCCCTCGGCGCTGAGGTGTCTGCCTGTCTGTCTGTCCTGCAGGAGAGCGGCCGTTCGTCTGCCTGATCTGCCTGTCCGCCTTCACCACGAAAGCCAACTGCGAGCGTCACCTGAAGGTGCACACGGACACCCTGAACGGTGAGTGAGCGCTGCCCAGCGGCCCCATGGGGACACCCCTGTCCCTTCCAGCACAGCCTGGGGACAGGGACCCACTCCCCACGGGTCCCTGCCGGGTGGTGTCCTGCCCGCTCAGCCCCACGTTCCCCGCAGGCGTCTGCCACAGCTGCGGCTTCATCTCCACCACGAGGGACATCCTCTACAGCCACCTTGTCACCAACCACATGATCTGCCAGCCGGGCTCCAAGGGAGAGGTGTACTCACCAGGGCCAGCCCTGCCCGCCGCCAAACCCCTCACCCCCGGTGGGTACCCATGGCGGGGACACGTGCCAGCGCCCCACGCAGAGCCTGGCATTGCCACCGAGGGCTGCGTCCCCAAATGGCGAGGAGGGAGGTGGGGGACGGGGGGAGCGTCCCTGTGCCAGGGGGGTGAGCTGGTGCCTCTCTCCCCTCGGCAGGGCTGAACCAGACGAACAACGCGTCCCTGCGGAAGGGCAGCCTGCCGCCGTTCCTGCCCGAGGGGCTGCCGGCGCTGCCGCAGCACGTGGTGCTGCACGGGCCCCTGCCCACCCCACCGCCTGGCCCCGACACCGTGGCCCCCCCCGCACCGCCCGCCTCGCCCCCCAATGCCAGGGCTGGCAAGGTCTCGCCACCCACCCAGCCGCAGAACGGGGAAGGACCATCATCGTCATCATCCTCCTCATCCTCATCCGGCGAGGCCGTCCGCATCAAGGAGGAGCCCGCCGGCAGCCCGGCCAGCGAGGCAGAGGTGCCGAAAAGCGGCGGCCCCACGGAGCGGGGTGGCAGCCCCAGCTCCCGGACCTCATCCCCCCGCAGCCTGTCCTCGGCCAAGGTCAAGTCTGAGCTCGCCAGCCCCACGCCGGGCTCCAGCCCGGTGCCCAGCGAGCCGGGGACGGGCACGGCCGGCGGCACCGTCTTCCTCCCCCAGTACGTGTTCGGCCATGAAGCTGCGGTGGTGCCGCAGGCGTCCGAGATCCTGGCGAAGATGTCGGAGCTGGTTCACAGCCGGCTGAAGCAGGGCCACGGCGGCGCCGTGCCACCCGCCATCTATGCCGGCACCTCACCGGCACCCAAGGGTGCCACGTGCTTCGAGTGCGAGATCACGTTCAACAACATCAACAACTACTACGTGCACAAGCGGCTCTACTGCTCCAGCCGGCACCTGGCCGAGGACAGCCCCCCCGGGGTGCGCAAGCTCAAAGCCCCGCCCGGGGCACCCAAGGGTGCTCCCACCCCGGGGACACTGCTGTCCCCCGCAGCGGGTGACGGTCAGGGGACACTGGCAGGGGATGGAGACATTGGCCGGGATGCCACGCCGCCGACCGCCCCACTGGAAGTAAAAACAGAGGAGGGAAGCGGCAAAGTGGGGTCCCCCGAAGTGGAGGGGGTGTCAGGGCGGTGCAGCGAGGACAGCCAGAGCCCCAGCAGCTCGGCGGGGGACGAGGGGGACGAGGACCCCAGCAAGACGCTGTGCGAGGCGTGCAACATCCGCTTCAGCCGCCACGAGACCTACGTGGTGCACAAGCGTTTCTACTGTGCCTCCCGCCACGACCCCCCTCTCCGCCGCCCCACTGTCCCCAAAGTGCCCTTCCTCCCCCAGCCCCTCCGCACCCGCAAGCGCCGTAAGCTCTATGAGATCCACGGGGCCGCTCACCGCCCCGCCGAACCCCCGCCAGCCCCTGAACCCCTGCCGGCCCCCGAGCCCCCGGGGGCTGCCCCCTCGCCCCACGCCAGCCCGGACACCGAGGGTCCCATCGATCTGAGCAAGAAGCCGCGGCGCCAGGGCGAACTGGCGCCGGCACCGCTGCTGCCCTTGGCCGACTACCACGAGTGCACCGCCTGCCGCATCAGCTTCCATAGCCTCGACTCCTACCTGGCCCACAAGAAGTACCAGTGCCCGGCCACCCCCCTGCAGCCCCGCACCCTCGAGCACCTCCAGAAGATGAAGGGGGCCATGGCCGCCCCCCTCAAGGACCGGCACAGCCCCGGCGAGGGGGACCCCGAAGGCATGCGGGTGAGGGTGGCTCCGGCGGGGAGCCCCGGCGTCCCCTACCCCAGTGCGGACTCACTGCAGCGTCACCCCAAAGGTCCCCTGTCGCCCATGGGGACCAAGGGACCTCTCTCCGCTTGTCCCTACTGTCCCCTCAACGGGGCCATCAAGGGCGACCTCCTCGAGCACTTCCGTAACGCCCACGGGCTCTTCATAGCCAAGCCGGCGGTGGCCGGGCAGGGTGTCCCTGAAACCCCGGTGCCCGGTGCTGGCAGGACGCCCGAACCCCCGCTCCCCGCCACGTCACCCCCCCGCCCGCCCGCCCCCCCGCTCCGCCGGGACAGCTTCAACAGCAAGGAGGGGCGGGATGGCGGCGGCAGCCCCCGGCCCCCCGCATCGCCACAGCCCCCCGCTTCGCCCGGAGCCCCCGAGGGACCGCGGGAAGGCGCCCGCAAGCCCCCCACCCCCCCCACCTACACGGACAGGGGGGTGCAGACCCCCCCGGCCAAGGCTGTGACCAGCCCCGTGCCCAACGGCAACCACAGGTACTGTCGCCTCTGCAACATCAAGTTCAGCAGCCTCTCCACCTTCATTGCCCACAAGAAGTATTACTGCTCCTCCCACGCCGCCGAGCATGTCAAGTAAAGCCCCCCCGCTGCCCCCCACCACCGCTTGGGGGGCTGCAGGGGCCGGGGGGGTGGGAACCGGTGGCTGACACCCCCCTTTGCAGGGGTTGGGGTGATGGAGGATCCCCCCCGGGAGGCTTCAGCGGCTGGAATTCCCTCCAATATCCCCACATTCTGCCCTGGGTTGGGGGTCCCATGTGAGCACAGTGCTGGTGGGGGGGCCGGTCCCCCCCAGTCCCCAGTGCATGCCGAGCCTCACCGGGGTTGATGCCGCAGGGAAACTGAGGCAGGGGGAAGGTGCGTGGCCCTGCCCTGGCTGGGGGGCTCTGGGGGGGGCTCTGCCCCCAGGTTGACACTACAGGGATGGGGAGGGGGCTCGGCATGGCTCGGCCCTGGGCACCCCAAGAAAAGTAGGGGTGCCCCCCACCGTGGAGCAGAGCCTGCGGGGAGACAGCACTGAACGAGGGTGGAGCGACCCTGGGAAGCGTGTGTATAAGTGTGTACAGAAATAAATATGTCTAATAAAGCTGGGCTGCTGCCTGCCTGTGGGGGGGATGCTGTGGGGGCTGGCGAGGCCACCGTCACCCCGTGGGGTCAGGAGCGGCGAGCTGGGGACAGGGACGGTGGGTATGTGTATGGCCGGGACAGCCTGCAATGGTGGGGCAGAGCACAGTGTCCCTGTCCCCTCAGTGGCACTCGCCTCACCCCAGGTGTCACAGAGCAATGCAGCCAGGCTGCAGGCTGTTAGCTCATTAATTATCAGGCTAATTAAGCCCTCACAGCCACAGGTGGGCTGTGCTGCCCTGAGCCCAGCTCTGGGTTCTGCTACATTGGCTGTTCCTGTGCTGGAGCCCCAGAGCCCTATGGTGAGATGTCCCCAGGTGAGTGTGGCTCCTGTCCCCTGTGGTGGGGTGTCCCCAGGTGAGTGTGGCTCCTGTCCCCTGTGATGCATCACAGGGAGATGTCCCTAAGCACAGCTTCTCTCCCCTCCCCACAGCTCATCCCAGTGCTTCCCAGTATAGCACTGACTTCTCCCCTCCCCACCCTGGTTTACATTTCAAGGACCATCTGAGCCCCCCATTTCCCACTTGGGGACAGCTGCCCCCTAGTTGCCAGGTCGCTATAACCCAGTGTCACCCCAGGCTGTGTTTTGTTTCCCACTCTGGTATCCCTGGCGCTGCAGGAGGGTTTGATCCCCCGTGGGGTTGTGCAAGGCTGGGGGGTGCAGCAGGTCCCTGTGCACAGGGCTGGGGACATAAGGGGCTAAACCACCCCCCCTCTCAAGGCTCCCTGCCAGTCCTTTGGGTGCTAATGGCAGGGTCAGGGACATCTGTCATCAGAGCAAGAACAGATTTTGTGCCAACTGCCCCAGGGTTTGGGGTGAGGGAGCCCCTCTGCACCATCCCCTCCTCATGGCTTGGCACATGCCAACTCAACTCCATGCCAGGGGGGTGGGGGCCAGGCCCTGCCTGCCAGGTGGGACATGGGTGACAGGGAGGAGGGCAAAAGCCACAGCTCCTTTGGGGAGTGCTTGCAACAGGTCCCCTCCTTGCAGATTCTTGCACCACAGCCCCACTGTGCCAGGCAGGGCAAGTGGCTGAGCCTCCTCCCCCCACCCCCAAAACCTCCCCAATGTGGCAGAAAAGAGACGAGCCACAGCTGGGGGCACAGGAGCTTTACTTAAATAAATATATTTACAGAATAATAGATATTACAGAGGACAGCTGGCCAAGGAGAGGCTGTGTCAGGCACCACAGCACCCTCCCCCCAGGCATTGACCTAGCGGGGTGCTGGGACCCCCAAGGATGGGGACAGTGACAGAGAAGTGGTGACAGGCCACCCGACCCTCACTGCAGCGTCTTCCTGCGGGGCACAGGGGGCAGGCTGCAGGGCAGGGGACTCTGCAGCGCCGGGTTGCTCTCTGCCTCCTTCGGCTCCTCCGTAGCGTCCAGGAGCTGCTGCATGTAGCAGGAGGTGCCGAGCAGGACGTGGCCGGTGGCCTGCATGGTGAAGAGTGTCCAGCGCAGGGCTTCCCTGGGCAGGGAGGAAGGGGGTGAGCAGCTCTCCTTGCACCCCACAGAGCAGGTCTTGTCGCCCACTGCAGCATCGCCACCCCCAAGCCATCTCCAGTCCCCCAGCACTCACTTCATCAGCCGCTTGGCCCCATAGCAGCGCAAGTCATAGGACATGCTGTAGGTGCCGTAGAGTGTGGCTTTGACATTGAGGCAGCCCAGGTCCCGCGGGTTGGTCTTATAGAGGTCGAAGGTGACGCAGGCAACATCAATCCTGCGAGGGGGCTTGCGGGACAGGCTGAGCTGGTACCCGGGTGTCTAGGGAGGTGTAGGACCAGGGTTACCCACCTCATCCAGCATCCCGGGTACCACCCAGCATCCCGGGTACCACCCAGCCCTGCATCACTGATCATAGAATCACAGAATGGTTTGTGTTGAAGGGCCCTTCCCAGCTCCCCCAGTGCCCCCCCTGCCATGAGCAGGGACATCTGCACCAGCTCAGGTTGCTCAGAGCCCCATCCAGCCTGGCCTGGGATGTCTCCAGGGATGGTTCAGCCACCACCTCTCTGGCCAACCTGGGCCAGGCTCTCACCACCCTCAGGGGCAACAGTTTCTTCCTCATGTCCGGCCTGAATCTCCCCTCCTTTAGTTTAAAGCTATCAACCCTTGTCCTGTCCCAACAGGCCCTGCTGAAAATTCTGTCCCCTTCTTTCTTATCGGCCCCTTTTAAGTACAGAAAGGCCACAATAAGGTCTCCCCCGAGCCTTCTCTTCTCCATGCTGAAGAACCCCAACATGCATGATGCCAGCATGGGATGCAGATGGAACAAACCAGGCTCTGCCCCACCAGGCGTGCACCCACCTTGGAGGCAGCCCAGCTCTGCCCCTTGCTCAGGGCCATCAGTACCGTCCCCTCCTCCAGCGTCCGGAAAAAAGCCTCTGTCTCCACCGCAGTGCCATCCTCATCCAGCACCAGCGAGACGGGACCCGGGGCCAGCAGTGCGCTCTGAGCCTGCCAAGGTGCTGGGGGTGAGCGGGGCTGGGGGACAGCCAGCCCACCACCCTGGGCGGACAGACAGTCCTGCAGCAGACAAACAGACAGACAGCCCCCAGCTCACCTGGCGCAGCAGGTCGTCGAGGCTGTGTGCCATGATGCCCTTGCGCAGGCTGCGGTCCCAGTTGCAGACGCGGTAGGGTCGGGGCCGCGGGGCCGGGCTCGACAGCAGTTGCTGGGTCATGGAGGCGCTTGCCGAGACACATCTGGGGGGGATGGAGGGATTGGGGTGTCCTGAGACCCACCGCCAGCCCCAGGCAGTGCCAGACCCCCCTCCAAAACTCAGCGCATCCACCCAGGGAGCCAAGAGGTGACAAAGCAGGCAGGGCTCCCATGTCCCCCACCCCGGGGACAGTGGCTTCCCAGCACTTACTTGGAGACAGGGGCAGCCAGGCGCAGGCTCAGGGACTTGGCGTAATCCATCTCTGCAAGGAGCACGGTCCAGCCTGCCAGGGAGGAAGGATTCAGCCCTCGGCAGTGGGGTCTCTCCAGGAAAACCTGTCCCACCCTCAGCTCAGCACAGCACTGAGCCAGAACCCCAGCACCACTGCCTTTACACAGGCACCGTGCCTGCCCTTTGGCCGGGGCGGTGGTGGCCGCCTGAGCAGAGTCTGCTGCCAGCACGGCCCTTGTGCAACTGAGTCAGCGCTGGAGCAAAGGTGAGACACAGGGCTGCACCCCCACCCCAGCCTTATGGGGTGGGCAACAAAGGCTTTGGGATGCCAGGAGTGCCTATGGGGACAACCCCAACCTTGTTGCAGGGACACCTCCAGCCAGGAGTCTACCGGGGATCTCATCAATCATCAATCAATCAATCAATCAATCAATCAATCAATCAATCAATCAATCAATCATCCCCACTCACCTCTACCAAACCACCAAGACCTCCTCACTCAGTTATTCCCACCCCACCTTATATAATTGTCGTGCAAAGACTCCGCCCCCCCAGCCCCACCCCTCCTGCCTGAGCCAATCCGCTGCTGGCACAGAGGGTGTGGTCAATGCAGGGGGCGGGGCCACCCCGGGTGATGAAGGAGCATCCCTGGGGCTGTCCCAAGGGAGCATCCTCCAGCCCAAACCCACCAGCATCTGCTCCTCCGGGCCACTCCCAGTGACCCCTCTCCCAGTGAGCAGCCTCCTGGGAGTTTCACACCTCTGGGACATCTCCCTGTGCCTCCCGGGGCTGAATTTGGCCCCAGGTTGGAGACCAGAACAGCGCAAGGAGCCCTTGGACTGAACATGTCCACCTGCACATCTGTGCACCTCCACACGTGTGTATATGCGTACCTGCGCATGTCCCCTCATGTGTGCACCCCTCCTCATGTGTACATTGTGTGTGCACCCCCTGTGTGCATGCCCCATGCACCCCTCCTTGCGTTGCACACACATGAGGCTGCACCCCGAATCCTGGGGTCAGTTTTGGGCCCCTCAGGACAAGAAAACCCTTGAGGTGCTGGAGCAAGTTGAGAGACGGGAACGGAGCTGGTGAGGGGCTGGAGCACAAGTGTGATGGGAGCGGCTGAGGGAGCTGGGGGTTCAGCTGGAGAACAGGAGCTGAGGGGAGACCTTCTGATCTCTGACCTGCCTGAAAGGAGCTTGGAGCATGCAGGGTGGTGGTCTCTTCTCTCAAGTAATAAGCAATAGGATGAGACGAAACAGCCTCAAGTTGCACGAGCAGAGGTTTAGATGGGATATTGAGAACAATTTCTTCCCCAAAGGGCTGTGGGGCATTGGAACAGGCTGCCCAGGGCAGTGCTGGAGTCGCCATCCCTGGAGGGGCTGGACAGACGGACATGAGGTTCTCAGGGACATGGGGCAGTGCCAGGGGTGGGTTATGGTTGGACTCAATCACCTTGAGGGCCTCTCCCGACCAAAACGATTGTATGATTCTCTGTGCCCCGCCATGTCCGTGCACACATCTGTGTGTACCCGGCACATCTGCCCACAGCCCCTCCCCAGCGGACGCGCGTCCCCTTTAAGGCGCGGCCGGGGCGACGGCGCGCGTTCGCGCGCGCGCTCGGGAAAGGGAGCGGCGAGAGGAGCGCGCCCGTCCCGCCCCCTGGCGTGAGTGCCGTCGCGCCTGGATGACGTCACGCCATGGCCGCCCTGCGCCGCCGCGAGTGAAGGCTCCGTCCCGCGCCGCCGCCGCCGCCGCTTCGTCCCCGACCCGCGTCTCCCCCCGGCCCGCCCCGCTCCGCCCGCCGCCCCAGCCCGGCCCGCCGCGCCCGTCCGCCCAGGTGAGCTGCTGCCCGCACGGCCGCGCTCGGCGGGCACCGGCTGCGGCCTAGCGCCGGGGAGGGGGGGCGGGCCTGGGCGCCGGCGGAACCGGGGGGGGCGGCCGCGGCCGGGGGGAGGCGGTATCAGGTGGGGGCGACCCCGGCGGGAGGTGCTGGGGAGCGGGGAGACCCCCGGGGTGGGGAGTGGGAAGGGAGGGGCGGCTCTCGCTGGGAATGGATGGAGCGGTTTGGGAAGGGGGGTCTGGGGAGGGAAGCGCCAGTTGGAGGCGATGTGGGGGGGGAGCCCCGGTTTGGAGCGGGGGGCTGGGGGGGGCAGCACCGGGAAGGGGATAGGATGGGGACCGGGGGTGCTAGCGGTGGGGAGTCCTTAGTTTGCAGGGGTATTTGGGGAGGGGTTTGGTGGGAGTGCAGCCTTACTTTGGGGCGGGGGGCGCAGCCCCAGTTAGATGGGGCAGAAGGGAAGGGAGGAGGCAGCACCAGCTTGGACGGGAGCTCGAGTTTCGGGTGGTGTTATAGAAGGGGGTAATTTCAGTGGGGGGGGCAACACAGGGGGTGGTTGGACCCCAGGGCTGCAGGTGGCTCTGACCATCCTCCCTCCCCAGGCAGGTGGGAACAGGGAGAGCCCCAGCAGCCTCGGCCTGGGGGGCCCAGCAGCAGCAGCTCAGCCTGGCAGGAGGCCCTGGGAGGTAAGGGAGCTGGGGGGGCGGACAGGAACCCACAGTGGCACTGGCTGCATGGGGGGGATCCATCCTGCGATGGGCAATGAGAACATCCTGTGGGGCAGTCCATCCTGACATGGGTGGGTGCGTCACCCACATAACACTGGTTTGTGTTGGCCTGTCCAGCGCAGATGGTTTGAGTTCCCTCCGTGAATTGTCTCAGCGGGGTTGTTTCTCCTCAGAGCTGCCCTTTTGACATCCACGTCAAGAATATTTTCTTTTGCTGTCATCGGTAGCTCAGCTTTGCTGAAGCAACTGCTCATAGTTGCTTTGGCCGTAGCAAGAGCAGCACCTGCAAGGTGTGAGTTCTTTCTCCTGGCCTTCCTAAGGTTGGCCTAGATTAAAGAAAAAAGCTGTGGTGTAATCAAGACAACTCCTTGCAAGACATCTGATCCAATGTTCTGAGCAAAATTAGACTCTTGATAGTGATTATTCATGAATTCTACAGAATACAGGGACAATTGGTCTTGTTTTCTGTCATGGGACCGAGGTGCCAATAATTTCAAATTAGCATTTGCCAGCAGAGAGCTGCAGGAAGAGCTGTGTGTGCTCCAGCAGTAGGAAAATCAGGTGCACTATGAAAACAAACTCCAGCTGATTACAGCGCTGTTTCTCTTCAAGTTTCGACTCCAGAGTTTGCCTGACAGAAAGCAATGAGTAGCGCCAGCGTATCTGCTTGGTGTGAACGTTCTGGATCAGAGCTCTCTGAGCTCTTCTTTAAAACTCAGCTGGCTGGAAGTGGCTGTCACCGAGCAATTCTCTTCAATTAACACTGAAAGGCGGCTCAGTTTTCTGTGCTAAAAGCTTCCCTGACAGCTGCCTGGTAATTGAAGTTTGCTGTGCGTTTTCAAAGTCAGTGCTTCTCTGAGGATGGCAGATAAGTCTGTATTTAGTTAATTAACTCTGTTAACAGCCATAGTTTCATTCAAAGTAAAGGACTAGGGGCTTTGCTTTTTTTCTACACGTCTTTTCGGTTTTACATGATGCTCCTTTCCTGGATCAAAAGGCGTTTTATTTCCTTCACCTATTGTCACAACTGTTCCATGTTTTTTCCGCATTGTGGTTCCTGTCTATTACTTCTGTTTTCCAGTTCTTTTTCCCCAAATCTTTTTGTGGTTTGTTTCTCTTCTCACCTGTCCTGTCACCACTATTTTCCATTCATTCTCCTGAACTCACCTGTTGTTTGTCTTCACCCGTACTCATGTTCCAGAACTTTTCTGTTCTGCATTAACCCATGGTGTTTGTGTCTCTAATGGAAATGCTTTGATTTTGCATAAAGCTGTTTGGCTGTTAGAAAGGAGAAAAAACACTTTCTGCTATCTCAAAGATTTCTGCCTGAAAAACAGATGTTCTGAGCTTCCTTCCTTGGCCTCTGCCCTGTGCTCTGTCCCATGGACACCCAGAAGCTCTGAGGTCTCTGCTGGGGCTACACAAGTTGGGTTTGAGTTTGGTTCTTGCCATCTGACTGACAATTTGTAGCACTTCAAGATTGAAGCTCCTCTTTTCTATTGGGTACTTGGTGCCTTCCTGCTACCAGAGGTGCTGGAACAGTTCAAGCTGTCGTTCCCCATACTGTATCCGAAGTGTTTTCCTTGTTCACTCAGAAAAAACTTTTTGTGACACCATATAGAGGTTCAGCTGTGGAGGGAGGAATTTAATGAATGGAAATAATGCTTAACAGGAGTATTTTTTTCCTCAGTGGCTGTTTCAAATCCCATCTTAACTCACAGCTTATCCTGTAGATCCTGCAGTGAGTTAGATTAAGCCGCCATCCTGAGCTAGTCCTTTCCAGACTAGTTCCAGCTCATCTGCTGCCAAGACACTACCTGCAGCAGCAAGTCAGTTGTACACAAAACTTAACTTTTTTGGCTTAATTAAAGATGCTGCTCAAACTTAACCTGAATTCTAATTGAAAACAGTACAGCGCAGAGCAACAAGGAACAGATTTGAGCCTCCTGGCAGCAACAGGCGCTGTCGAGAGCCACAGATCAAGAATCAGCATCTGTGAAACGCTGCTCTGCCCTCTTGTCCGAGATGACCACAGACTAAAACTAGAAAAATTTCTTCCTTCTAGTTTTGTACCTTTTGATGCTGCAAATTTAACAGAGGGTAGAAGTTGGGCTTCTTCTTGAAAACAGACCTGCTGCTAAGAATTCCAGTGCTCTGACTCATCTGTCTCTTGCCTTGGGCAAATCACCTCACAAAAGTGTAAGGTTGAAAATATTATTTAAAGCATACCCTGGGGTCACCTGCCAATATTGAAGCTGAGTTTTAGAAAGCAACTTGCATAGCAAAGGGCTTTTTTCTTACTCCCTGTAGTACTGTGTCAAGGCTGCTTTGGAAAAAATATAATGTGGCTGAAGCAGATGAATTTAAATTTCCCTGACAGCTGCTAGAGGTGCAGTGCCTTTTTACCTGTGTGTGAGCTGGGGGGAGCTGTGTCATTTTAAATGCTTTCTAGTAAGGCTCTGAGGCTTAAATGGGAACAGAGAACAAGATACGCCACTTTATTATTGTATCCAAGTCATAAGATAATTTTGGTTGGAAGAGACCCTTAAGATCATCGAGTCCAACCATTAACCCAGCCCTGGCACTGCCCCATGTCCCTGAGAACCTCCTCTCCGTCTGTTCAACCCCTCCAGGGATGGTGACTCCAGCACTGCCCTGGGCAGCCTGTTCCAGTGCCCGACAGCCCTTTCTGGGAAGAAATTGTTCCCAAGGTCCAATATTGTCTAATATTGTCTCAAATCCTGCTGTCCTGCAGCACTGGCAGGAACACTGTGAGCCAACAGGGACTGTCTGGGGACATGAGGACTCAAAAGGAGCAGCCGGAGCAAAAAATCTTGCTTGACCCGAGTGTTTTCTGTGGGGACAGCAGGTACCATCTGGCTCACCTCTGGGAGGGTGGCCTGTGCTCACTGCACGGGGGACAGCTGGGAAGTTAAGCTGCCAAATGCTCAATTTCTTATTAAGGATATATGAAATGCTTTTCAGGGGTGTTCAGCTCAATGGGCCATGCACAGGTGCTTCTAGAGACACTAAAAACCACATTTTTGGCTGCAAGTGCACCCTGTTATTGCATTTTTTCCAAGGCCTCTCGACGGAAAGGCTGTACCAGCTGGTTCAGCCTGGCAAAGTGAGGGTTCTCTAAGTCTCATCTGAAAGGCTTAGCGACCTGTTCCGAACCCGCTTCAGACACGCAGAAGATGAAAATTCAACACACTTTGAGCAAATGAAGTCAGTTTTGTAACAGAAGGGGTTGCGAGCTCTGACCAAAGTTGGCTTTGCCTGAGCTGCCTGTAATTTTAAAGACACCTCTAAAGATAAAACGCTGCTAAATGAGAAGTATTATTATATACCTGGTTCTTGCCCCATCATCCTAAGCTAAAAGTCAAACAATCTTATCTGTAGGGTAGAAGTTAATTTTTGGCTTTTATAATCGGGTTTGAAGACAGTAGGAAACTGGCTTGGTTTTAAGGCACAATAATTCCAAGCTTATGATGAGGGATGAAACCTGTGGATTTCTGCTCTACCACTTACGTCAGTATTGCTCAATTTGAAATATTTCCATGTAATTTTTCTTAGATTTTTCTAGTATTTGCCTGTTTGTGTAACTCAAGGAGAGTGGAAAGCGAAAAACCCAAACAAATAAAAATCCAGCGCCCGCCCCCACCCCCCCCCCAGCAAAACAAAACAAACCAACCTTGCAAGATTCCATAGATCTTTAATAAACTGATTTGCGATTATTCTGAGACTTGCACTTTAAACCGGAGTTATATTTGCTGCTCTGCAAAGAATAAATCAATTGGAGCTTGAAAGGAAGTTTGAGTGGCTGTAACGAGCACTCCAGCACTTCACAAAAATCTTACTTTGGTACTCTTGCCTTACATAATATTCAATTATTTCTATTTTTTTCTACAAACGAGTGACTATAAGCAATTCCACCTAGCTGGGGGACAGGCTTTTTCCCATGTCAGATGGTGCTTCTGCGACGTTGCTGTCGCCCAAAAGCTGGTTTTGCCATTCTACACATGCTGTTGCACATAAGATTGAACCAAAATCATTGGTTTGGGGATATTTTTTCTCCTCTGCTGGTGAACTTGGAGCAACAGCCCTTGGAGACTGGCTGAACTGTGGCTCTTGCTGAAATAATGTGGTGTATATAGGAGCTATATGTGTTTTCTGTATGTTGTTTCACTGCCTGAGCAGGTGGAGGCACCGGGGAGGCCGTGGGGCCTGTCACCAAAACTTGCTGTTTCTTCAATCCAGGGAAATACGCACCAAAACCAGACTGCCTGGATTTTTTTTTTTTTCACTTGGCCTGTCATTTATTGTGTTTCTTATCATTGCTGCTCATGGAAATTAATAGGAAATTATTGTAACTGAGGGATGCGCTGGAGTTTTATAACAGCTTTAATAGCTGCCAGCGGAGGTGAATGTTTTACACTTATCACCTCAGCTGGTGCTGAGAATGATTCATCCTCATTTTCCCATCCCTCGGAAGGTCTTGGTGTCGAATACAGGGGGGCACTGAGTTCACTCAAACATTTTTTCTTTGCTGCTTATTTGCAAGAAATCGGGAAACAAATTTCCTGACTACATCTGCACTTGACAGCTCTTCTGTTTCTGCTGCCTCTGGAGTCTGACCCTTCAGAGCTAATGTGCCAAGTTGTTCTATGTGCATGCAAAGTGTAACTTCTCTGACACTTAAGACAATTAAAATTGCTGCTGTAAAATTGCTCATAAAGCCAGTAACAATTTGTGCAAGCATTCATGAACTCAGCATCAACCTTTATAGGCTCAGTAAGAATATGATTTGTTTCAAATTACATGCAGAATTACATACAGAACTGCCCAGAGCCGCTATCACCAGGAGGTGATTGCTGTATTTTAATTTGGCTTTTAACTTTTCAGTAGAATCACAATTTGGGTTGTGAGCAAGAACCAGCTTCTTCAAACGTGCAGAAAAACAAGAGTAGCCATTCAGGAGCTCAAAATGTGACTCTTCTGCTGCTTGGGGCCCTGTCGAATGTTTAGATCAATTAACAAATATCTTAGAAGACTTGAAGTAAAGCACAGGTGTTAGGTGCTGACATAGACTTGTACCACTTCTGGGAGTGTATTTCATTTTATTTTATTTTTCATGTCCTTCTCTAGAGACCTCTAGTAGTATAATGAACACCATTTTCTTGAGTGTGACTTTCCTCATGAGAGTTTGCTGCAAACCTCAGCTAATAATATCTTCACTAGGCAAGAGATGTTATCTCAGTGATGATGGTTCATCTGGCAGTGTACAAGAAATAAATAAAACAGCCCCGATCCTGGAAAGCTGATGAAGAAGGAGATGAGTAGCACAAGTAACCAAGTTCTTGTGCCTTCCTGATTTCCAGGCACACATAGAAGAGATGCTACACGTTCCCCGCGCTTCCCCTCCTGCTGAATTTCAGCACCGAGATCTCTAATTCTCTCATTTCCAACATATCTAGGGGTTTGGATGCTGCCAAGGCTCAGATTTGCTTGGGTGGCGTTGCCAGCACGTGGCTGGGTGCTATGGCTTGGGGTGTCTGCCCCTGTCTGGTCTTGCTCTTTGATGGCAGGTGAGAAGCTTTATGATGCAGAACCAGTCGGAGGAGCCCAGCGGAGAACAGTGATGGGCTGGGTCAGGGAAAGGTTAAGTAGCACAGACCTGCCTACTGGTAATAACTTTTATTTCAGACTGGATTGCTGGATGTGTTTAAAGGAGCTACCAGAGTCCTGTATCTGTAGCATTTCTGCTCCAAGGGTCACAGACACTTGGGGACAGACTTTTTAGAAGGGCCTGTTGGGACAGGACAAGGGTTGATGGTTTTAAACTAAAGGAGGGAGATTCAGGCCAGACATGAGGAAGAAATTGTTGCCCCTGAGGGTGGTGAGAGCCTGGCCCAGGTTGGCCAGAGAGGTGGTGGCTGAACCATCCCTGGAGACATCCCAGGCCAGGCTGGACGGGGCTCTGAGCAACCTGAGCTGGTGCAGATGTCCCTGCTCATGGCAGGGGGGGCACTGGGGGAGCTGGGAAGAGCCCTTCAACCCGAACTATTCTACGATTCTTAAATATAACAGGTAAAAATCTCGTGATTTATGCCATGTTGTTGTTGCACCAGCAGGAAATATGCTTGCAGAGAGGTTGTAGCTGGGAGCAGCCAAAGTCAAACATGATACGTATTCAGATGAAGAAGTCCTGTTGATTTGTAACCTCGTGGCTTTTCTTTAGCCCTAAATATGCTTCTGGAAGCCTTGGGTTTGTCTTTAGCTTTTCATTTCTGTGTGATGGCTGCCCAGGCCCGTTCCCGTACAGACCTTTGGGATGGAGGAGGAGGTGACACATTGAAATGGTGAATTTAGTCCCCTGGAAAGGGGGATCCTGATGCCTCTGAACTGTTCCACTGGTATTAATACAACCAGAGAACTACTGTGGCTCTTTTTATCTCTCTGAGCATTGGCTGGTGCTGGAAAACCTGCCGAGGCACCTTTCTCAGCTTGGGCTCTTCTATGCACCGTTGGTTATTGCTGAGCGGGGTGAGGAAGGAGTCCCATCTTTGTTTATAAGGCTAAGGACATGCTACAGCAAGAGGCCACGGCTGGAGGGTTAGAGTTTTTAATCACCAAGAGCTTTTGTCTCGATGTGAGCCAGTAATCGTCCTAGTAAGAGACAGCTCAGGTACTTCCTTGCGTCAGACAGTCCTACTGTCATTCACGGGGGTTTTTTTCTGGTGTAAAATAAATAGATGTATGGGTGCTTTTTTTTTTTCTTTTCCCCTTTCTGTTGAATTTATTATGCTCATTCTAAGCAGACATCTAATTTTTAACTTATTCATACCAGCACATGTTCCTACTGACCTTCTAGCACAGTGCATGATGTAGACAATTATCATCTGCTTCTTTGAAGGAATTTTGAATCTTTGCTGTATAAAGCAGGTGGCAATTAGATGGCAATACATGTGCTGCCTAAATTAAACCTGATTAAAAATCCAGGAGTTTTCATGACTGCATACTGTCCTTGCTTTTGTGTCTATTCCTGGAGCAGTCTGATGAGTGCTGTAAATAACAGGCTGTTTTTCCAGCATCACTGTAAGTTGTGTTCCTGTCCCTCTTCGGGAGTCTGTGCAATTTGCGGTGCCATGTGCTTATAGTTCAAAATACACCTGAAAACCTGGCCCTGCGTTTGGAGGCTCGTTATCCTGCTCACAGAAGAAATGCTGCTGTGGATCGTGCCTGGGGAGAGGAGACAACCTTGGGATTTCTGGTGGTGGTTTGGTGGGAGCGCTCGTGCAGCCTCACCTGGTAGAGCTTGTAGATGAAATCCCGACCTCACGCTCCCTCGTTGTGCGTGAAGGGTGGCACATTCTTATCTAGTCTGGGACAGTATTGGAATCAATTTTTTATGTGCAGTTTAAACTCTGTTTCCTTCTTGAAGGTACTATGATAAACCCTGTTCATGAATTCAAGCAACCTTTCCTCTTTCAGGGGGTAAAGCACAAGAGTACAAGTTCAGCAAGGTGAGCCTTTCTTGATTTCCCAGCTTGTTTCCCCATAACAAGTGTTGTTTTCTACCCTCTGCAGACTACTGGGTACTGATGGACGTTTCCGACAGCCCTGAGCGAAACCCCTGCTCTCCCGACGAAGAGGACCAGCAGCTTTCCGATGATGAAGTCCTGAAGGAGAGCGGTTCAGACCGGGACCTTGATGGAGACGGTGGGCAAGGCAGCGTCCTGGGAGAGGAGGAGGAGGAGGAGGAGGCAGCCAGGGGACGACTGAGTCACGGTGAAGAGGAGAACCACTCGGATGAAGAAGATCGCTTGAGCGAAACCAAGTCTCAGGAGTCTGACAACAATGAGCAGAGCGGGGAGCTGAAGAGCCCTCCGCCTCGCAAACGAGAGGAGGAAGACCGGACAAATGACCTTGGCGACGAAGCGTCCTCTGTCACCCGTGAACTAGATGAGCACGAGTTGGACTATGATGAGGAAGTTCCTGAGGAACCAAGTGCTGCTGCTGCAGAGGAGGATGGTGAGAAAGCTGCTGGTGAGGATGATGAGGAAGAGGAGAAAGGAGATGATGCCCATGAAGATGAGAAAAAATCCAGCAGTAAAAGTGACGATGAAAAGGATGGCCAGGACCCTCTCAAGGAGAAGAAGAAAGAAGAAGATGATGGAGAAATTGATGATGGAGAGATTGATGTAAGTAAGAGCTGGTCCGAGGCGGACATGGTCCTGCAGGGAGACATCTGTCCTCATGTTTCAGAACTGCTTGGCTCTTAGGCTGCTGTGCCTGCCTTCTTTGGTGTGAATATCTGTGTTAGCTGTGTCCCCAGTGTGCAAGTAACGTGCTTTTTGCTTGCAGGTAAGACCATACGATGTACCAGGTCCTAAACTCAGCGGCTAGGATGTAGAAACTATTTTGCCTCAGCTCTCAGAGGACATTTGAATGATGCTGACAGCACATAACTTGGCCATGGGTTAGATATTCATAAGCTGTCTCACCAGTTTATGTTGAGGAGCTGGTGCTGTAGTGGCTGTCGTGTGCTTGAGGCGTCAGGTGTGTGTGGGAACCTCGTGGCCCTGAGCTTGTTGTTGGGCTCTGGCAGCATCTGGGCACATGGAAGAGGAACGGAGGGTGCTGAGCTTTCTAGAAAGCCCCTTCATTATTGCATCCAAGTCGTAGACTCATAGAATAATTTTGGTTGGAAGAGACCCTTAACGTTGAGTCCACCCTAACCTAAATCTAGCACTACCCCATGTCCCTGAGAACCTCATCTCTGCGTCTGTCCAGCCCCTCCAGGGATGGTGACTCCACCACTGCCCTGGGCAGCCTGTTCCAATGCCCGATAGCCCTTTGGGGAAGAAATTGTTCCCAAGATCCAACCTCAACCTCCCCTGGTGCAACTTGAGGCCATTTCCTCTTGTTCCTGGGGAGCAGAGCCCGACTCCCCTGGCTCCAAGCTCCTTTCAGGCAGGTCAGAGATCAGAAGGTCTCCCCTCAGCTCCTGTTCTCCAGCTGAACCCCCCAGCTCCCTCACCCGCTCCCATCACACTTGTGCTCCAGCCCCTTCCCCAGCTCCGTTCCCTTCTCTGAATTTCCTCCAGCAACGTAGAAAAATCAAAAACTGGTTTTAAGTACATTAATGATTAGGGCAAATAGCACTATTTGTCCATGTTTGTCACCGGTAGCACTGCAGTACGCAATTGTATTTAATATAGCTTAATAGCTTAAAACAGTCACCCTCTTAAAGGCAGAACAGGACAAACCAACTCTGGCAGTAGCGTAGAAACCCTCCTGTAGGTTCCTGCTCTGGCAGACACCTTGCCTGAATCCAAATAGTGTTAGTAGTATATTGTGTATTTTTTACTCTAGTGGTTCATTGACAAGTCTTATTGCTGAAAAATATCATGCCTATTCTCACAGGTAATTTTGTTAAACACGTTTTCCGAAAGTTTTGCGTATTTCTGATTCAGTTTGAAGGAATTCCAGTGTGTTGTGGGAGTGTCCAGGCAGGGGGAAAAAAATTCCTGGAGTCCTGACTCTGTGCCGGCTTCTTGATTAAAATATGAATGCTTTCCTTTAGAGGCTGAGGCATTCTTGGGAGCGCTCTCCTTACAAAGCACAAGATGAATCTGTATTCTGGTTTTCATACATTAACTCATAACAGGGTTCCCAGCTGCCTGGTTCCAAGGAGACCTCACAGAAATAAATACTTTGCCTTTTGTTCAAGTACAGCATTTGCAAAGACTTCACACGGTTCTTTTGAAAGCGGCGGAGCTGGGCTGGTTATACCATTCACACATTGTTGAATGCGGTCCCAGTGCTGGGGGAAACTGTTAAATCTCTGTGTTTTATTCTGCTTTCAGACTTCTGTCTTGGAGGGAGGGGAATATTAATGCAAATTTTAATTTGAATATATGCATAGCCTTTTTTTTCTTGTTCAGGAGAGCTCCCCTTGTGTTGCCCTCAGAGGAATGCAGCAGAAGAGGCTGTTAACCCACCTCTCTGTCAATCCTTTATCTACAGCCAAATGATGGTTTTTTTTCTCCTTTCCAGCTGCTAAATTGATCAAAGTACACAACTTTCCTCACCTTTTCCATGTAGACAACTGCTGGCGCTGCCGCAGTTGCAGGAAGGAAGGCGTCCACCAGCTGCTCACTCTTCAGATGCATCTTATACACTAAAAGCTTCTGTGGCGATGAAATGGAGACAGAGCGAGGGTACTTTTTAGGATAAATAACTGATCTCCTTGCCAGATATCTCTGACAACTCTCTGGTCATGTACACCTTTGCCTTCTGTGTCGCCACCTCTTTTTAGCTCCTTTTGACTTTTCAGATGCAGCCTAATGAAGCCAGAGAAGGTTTTTTGGGTATTTTTGTTTGGTTTTGCTTTATTTTTTGGTTATGTTGTTTGGGGTTGTTTTGGCTTTGGTTTTGTTTTGTGTGTGTTTCTGTTGTTTTGTTTGTTTGTTTTTCCCCAGAGAACAAAGGCAAAGGCTGGTACTTTAAAGTTTCAACAACTTTCTTCTGGAGGCATTTCATGACTCTTATTTCACGCTCATTCCCTGTGGTTCTTAATCTGCAAAGCAACCTCCATCTCCCAGAATTTTTTCCTGGGGATAATGTAGAGTTTTCTTAGAACTGCTGCACAACTCCAGTGTGGAGCTGAGGAGTGGACAGGAAGGTGCCAGGTTGTTGCCAGAGAGGACTAGAAGAAATCTCTGACTTTTTTTCCCCCGGAAAGCTCGTGTGCGAGGTGGTCGCTCAGTGTTGTGGGGAAGCATTTTATAATTAGTTATTGTAATAGCAGTCATCCTTCAGAACTTGCTGTGTGATGTCTGTGTTGGGTTATTGCATAAATGCAGGAATACCACTCTGTATTTTAAATCAAGGAACAGGAGGAACTGGCCTGAGCTGAACAGGGGTGACGTGAGACAGGAGACAGTTGGTTTGGAGGCTCTGGGGCGGTGAGTTGCCCCACACCAGTGCTCGCAGGCAGGAAAGGTAACGGGATTCAGCTCGTTTGCCTCGAAAGAGTGTGAAGCTGCCTCTACTTTGCACTTGCTGTCGGTTAAAAATGCACAACCAGCCTTGTTCAGCAGAAGTGTAAGAGCTTAATCCACTGTACTGTTGATTCTGAGCCTTCGAGGATTTATCAGGTAAAATGATGCAACTCAAAGCTCTGGTCTGTGATGGCACCAAGGTGTCCGTAATGCCTGGAGGGTTTTGCAGCTGCCTTTGAAATGCCAAAGTTGATGTGTCTTCCTGTTTGTAGCAGCATGTCGCAAAGATGCTGTGGGGTATTTATTGTAACTTTATATTGTTTTTCCCTTGTGTTTTGCTCCAGGATGTGTTTTCAGTGACTGATATTTGACCATACTGTGAAATGTCAAGTCGCTGCAGAAAATGCAGCACATGACATGTTGGCTTGTCTGTCTGTTCCAGGATGATGACTTGGAAGAAGGAGAAGTGAAAGACCCCAGCGACAGAAAAGTGAGACCACGTCCCACCTGCCGGTTCTTCATGAAAGGTAACGACACGCTATAATGGTGGGAGAAGAGCAAAGATGCTGTCGTTTTTCTTGTTTGGTTTCGTACCCGTTAAGCTGCTGTCTAGATGATAAACTGTCCCTCAGGCATCTTCAGTGTCACCTTTCTCTTCCTTGGTGGCCAGATGCTGAATTTACATAGTGCCAATAAGCAAAAATTGCTTTGCTTAGTCTTAGTGGGGTGAGCCCAGTAGAAGCAAATTAAGGAAAACTTGCTAGTGTTTTTAGAACAGCGTGGAATAAAACTGCTTGGGCTGATTTAACAATGAGCCATTGCTTAGAGATTATTCTGTGGAAAACAAAAATGGCAAATACTCGTTATTTCTTGTCCAGCTCATGCGTTGCTAAAACAACTTGTTCGAAACAAGTGCTGAGGTACTAACAGGCTGACTCCTGTTCTTACCTCTGCTGTCAGAGTGGTTCCAAAGAATGTTTACTGATACGGTGATAGGCACTTCATATAGATAAATATATATGTATATATATATAAAAATAAATATATAAATATATCTCTCTCTCTCTCCTGTATCCATCTCACTTCTCCAGTTATTAAAAGGCATTGGGTGAAATTTTTAAATTGAAAATAGGGCTAGAAATACTGTTTCTCTGTAAGAAATATTGTTGTGCCATCATGTTGGCATCTGCCAAGCCCCTGCAGCCCCTGCGAACGCATCCGTTGAGCAGGTTCCTGCATTGCCGGGGCGGTCGTGTCAGGTGTTGGCGACTCAAGCAGAGCTGTTTTCACAAGGAACCCAGAAACCTGCTTGAGGGGTGACATTGAACCCGACGGGTGAGATGTGCTGGTGGCCAGGACTTCCCCTGGGTGGAGGAAACGGCTGGCTGGAATTCGAAATAATCTTTGTGTAAATAAAAGCTTTTTCCTCAAGCCAGACGATTGCTCCGCACTGTGTCAGATACCACGTTTCTGAAATAGGACTGGAATTGTCAGCCTCACTTGGAAGGAACGGGGGTAGGAAATCACAAAAAGTATTTCTTATTGTGAGACTTAAGACCTGAAACTTTTAAATCTAACCAATTTTATTTCCTTTTTTTAAAATTCTTCTTAGTAGGACATTCCCCAAAGTTTGTGCAATACCACGAGAGCTATCTTAGACTATCCTGCAATTTTATTTAGTGTGAAGAGTAGATTTCATAAAAGTTTTCTTATTTAAACTGATTATAGCTCTCTTCCACTTCCTTCAGCTTCATCTCAATGTTTACTCATTTACTTGGTTCTATTTACAATCACCCTTGAAACAATTTTTGAAAATCTGAAATGAGAAGAAGGGTGGAGAGCAGGGTGGAGTCTCTCGTTCCTTGCGTCAGCGGCATATGCAACGTCGGGAACTGCTTAGGGGGTTTCCAGAGACGTGACCGTCAGATATCGTGTACGTGGCTTCCTGAATATCTTCCGGTATCAAATTTTCTGCCTGTCCTGAGACACGAACGTGCTGATGATGATGGTGGAACAGGGAAGTCCCTCGGCAAGCAGAGCTGTTTGTTCCTGAATCCTCGGCATGACGTGCGCCTCGTGCGGCGTGGAAATATTTGCCTGAGTCAAAGTTCAGGCTGCAGGATCTCCTGCCGCAGTTGTTTTCCTTTGATTTGGCGTGGGTTCAGATAACGTTGACATCCACTCTTGCTCACCCCTGAAGAGCTTGATTGCCACCAGGAAGATCAGGGACCTTGAAGCCATTTGGATTTTTGTCCTTGCCGTGTCTGAGGAGCACTCACGTGGCTGCGTCTGTCCAGAGCAATGAATGACTAGCTTAGAGTCACAGAATCATTTTAGTTGGAAGAGACCGTCAAGATCACTGAGTCCAACCATAACACACCCCTGGCACTGCCCCGTGTCCCTGAGAACCTCATCTCTGCATCTGTCCAACCCCTCCAGGGATGGTGACTCCACCACTGCCCTGGGCAGCCTGTTCCAATGCCCCACAGCCCTTTGGCGAAGAAATTGTTCCCAAGATCCAACCTCAACCTCACCTTCCAGTGAAACTGCTGATGTCCAGCCACCTTGACATACGTAGCAGGGCCTCTTACTTGTCAGAGTAATAATTCTGTGTGACACCTCAGTAGGATTTTAGGTATTGAGAAAGGCCACATTGCTCTGTGAGCTGCTGCGCAAAGGGGTTTGTGCTCTGCTGACGTTTGACAGTACAGAAGCATCCAGTGTTGCCTCTGCTTGAAAACGCCAGCTCATGGTTAATCTGAGGCTGGTGGAGAAGCATTTCCATAGACTCAGGTGCAGTGTGAATTTCTGACACGTTGCCTAGCCAGCCAAGAAAACAGGGTTTTGTTTCTACAGCAAGCTAAATTCAAGTTAGGAATCAGCTTTATATCCTGTTAGAGACCCTGAGTGTTACCGTCTCTTTTGAGGTGGTACCTGAAGCTGATGAGCAGCTTCAGATTTGTCTGTTGCCTTCCATAGCGATGTCTTCTCCTGCTCTGTGCTTGCAAGCCTGTGGAGTCAGAGAGAAAACCTTTGATGTACTTCGTGCCTCACCAGAGAGCTGTTTATTTTGAACATGCTGTGATGCTTTCTTTGCTGTCAGATTATATTTATTGTCTTCTGGAAAAGGTAAACCTCCTAACTTCAAGTGTTTGTCATTAATGAGACTTGATGAGCTCGTAGGCTTATTACTGCATTTGCTTCATGGTATGTATGTGTCCATCCCTCCCTTCTCCCAGCGTAATAAGGTTCTCGTACATTCATCCATCTGTGACTGGATCTATTTGTCCTCCCTGGGAAGGTGGGGAGTGGCAAGTGTCTTTCTGTATATATGAAAACAGGTAAATCTCAACAAAATTAGAGAGAAGGAAAGCTATATACCTCAAATGGCATTATTCCTTGTTGGGTTTTAAATGGCTGTGAGGCTGAACGCATGCTTGCTGTAGGCATCCAGGGATCTAACAGAGCTGTATTTCCACAGGTCACTGTACTTGGGGCATGAACTGTCGATTTATTCACCCTGGCGTGAATGACAAAGGAAACTACTCCCTGATCTCCAAGCCCGAGCCCTTCTCGCCAAACGGCGCTCCTCCCATCGGCCCTCACCCGCTCATGCCAGCCAACCCTTGGGTACGCACTTCTGTTCTGTGAATTTATGGCTTCTGCACACAGCTTTTGTCTCCTGCTCTAGGAGAAGTGAAGATTTTATTTGAGCATCTACTGGATATATGATTTTTAAAAGGTGACGTTGAAGCTGCCAGAGTGTTTCTTGCTGATACCTCTCCGGAGTATCTGGAGGTTCTCTGGGGTAACTGTTTACAAATCCTGACTTTGCTACTTAAAACTAATGTCGAGTGTCTGTCTCCTTCCTCTCCTCACCTTTCTGACAGGGAGGGCCAGTCGTTGATGAAATTTTACCTCCGCCTCCTCCAGACCCTCCGACAGAAAGTGCCTGGGAGAGAGGACTCCGCCATGCGAAAGAGGTAAATGCCACCCTCAGGAAGTGTGCTCAGCATCTCCAAAATCCGCTGGCCTGTTCCATCTGGAGCAGGATGCTAGAAGAGCTGTTTTTGGAGTTCGTAGTGTCTTGGTCTTTTTAAGGAGCCTTCCTTTTGCCTATTAGCTGTGTCTTGTTGAATATCACATTTATTATACAGTCAAGCTGCCATCCAGGTTTGGTTTTTTTATATTAACATGAGCTAGCAATAGTCTGTGGCCCTGACCATTTCGAGCCCTCCACAAAGCAAAACTCTTTAAGCTGATCCAATTTCCCTTAATTCAGTACGTTTCTGCAGCATCCATACGATCCACGATTCTGATCATTTCAGAAAATGGGATCAGCACGTGTGAAGCTTTTATTGCCTCTCTGCTGCTGTTGTGAGCTGATGGAATCATGAATTACACTTTTCTACATCAAGAAAAGTGCAGTGTCCTGCACATTGATGAGGCTTGGGTAGAAGTAGTTGAAAGAGCAGGTTTCTCCCAAGTGAAGGATTTTTAATGCTCTATTTCTCTGTGCCTCAGAAACGTTCTCTCTTTATAATGTTTTTATGTTTATATTATGGCAGGTATTAAAAAAGGCAACTATGAGAAAAGAGCAGGAGCCTGACTTTGAGGAGAAGAGGTTCACTGTGACTATTGGAGAAGACGAGCGTGAATTTGACAAAGAAAACGAGTTTTTCCGTGACTGGAATTACCGCATCACCAGAGACGTCAGAGATACAGCGTAAGATGCAGTCTTGGTTTTGTACATGGGACAGGTGGGTGGGAAATGTCGTGCGGTACGGCAGCCTTCGATTCACTTGTTCCTCCAAATTGGAGGAATGCTCGCCTCAGAAAATGGAAGTGACTTCCATTGAGCAGTGTGTACACCCGTTAAAAACTTGAGCTGCCTCCAGTCACTCCAGTTAAACTCCACCTTCCTTTACAGTCCTCTTTAAACCTTTCTGCCCTCAATGTTGTTGGCACACTGGTCCCTCCAGGACACTAGCTAGTTGTGCATTGCCTGCCTCACATCAGTGCATTCTTCTGACTTTTTTTTTTTTTCCTCTCATTTTTCTTATTCCAACCCATGAGAGTTTTAAAATTCAAAAGCTGGGGCTGCAAAGTTGCATTGTGCTCAAAGTCTGAGAGCTCCAGGGCAGCAGTTGTACCGTATCGACCAGCTGGGTGTTTATTTGCAAAGGCATTGCCACAGCAACTGGTCTTAACAAACATCTTGACCAGTCCCAGATAAACTATTTAGTAAGACGCTGCTCAGAAAGCAAACGTGTTAGTCGTCAGGGCATGGCCTGGACCAAAGCAAACACCCTGAACTTAAGCGTTTTGGGGATTGTTTTTTTAAGGAGATAAGACAGAAGATGATGGACACCTCAGACACACTCCTGTCACAGCAGAAGAGGGTGAAAGGATAAATAAGTCAGCTCTGGTACACTTGCTTAGTAGTTCTTGAGCCAAGAAATCAAATGGAAAAACAATTTTTGAGAGAGAGAGGTTTGTGTTCTGCAGGAATACAGGCAAATCTGTTTCGCTCTTGCTTACACATCTCTGTTCTTCCTACCTGTACAGATTATGGATTATTTCTACTCACAGAGAACGCGTTTGCAAGGCTTGGTTCTGTCTGTCTTAGAGTGAATGAACTGCAAAAAAAAAAGCTCTGAAAATGAGCAGGCTAAGCTTTTGTTCCATTGTCCTTGCTTTACTCTGGAGTTTAATTCCTTTCCCTATCTTAAAAAGAAGCTATTGACTCAGTTCTGCAGACTGTAACTGAACAGTTGCCCCATATTAATATTTTCCTGTGTAGAAATCAGTCTATATTTTGGTCTTTTCCAAGGTTTTCAGTTGCACCTGGGACATATTCTCACCAGTGCTCTGTGGGTTGACCATATAGTATCTTTATTTTAGGATTGTATAAGAAAACTAGCATAAACGTTCTCTTATTTTATGCCACTGCCTGACTGATGTAAGAACTGTTGTGTTAGGTACAGAATTTTCTGGGTTTTTTTCATAGAGTCAAGAAAAAATGTATTGCATCTAGCCAGTGTTACACAGAAGTAACCAAATAAATGGAATTCCTGAAAATTCAAGCGCCTTTATGCATAACCAGACTCTGGCATTAAAATATCTTCATTGTGTGTAAAGGCAAAAATTCTGAAGTTGCTGCTGCTGCGAACTGTAGAAAATGATGTTTTTTCTCTCACAAACACTTTATTGCACAGATTGCAGCAAACTGAGCACTGGTGGTGCAGCTGGGATGTTAATAAATGCTTTCAGGACTGTCTTGTGACATATGAGGATGTCTAAATAGTTCATGAATCCCTTTTTCTTTTTTGAAAAACTATAGGGAGGTGGACATCAAAGAAAACATTAACTATGGGTAAGCAGGTCTTTGATTCCAGTACTGTTGCAACTGTAAGAAAATATTTCCTTTCCTTTCTCCATTGCACTTCTAAAAACTTCCCAGGCCACAGACTGCTGTCCTGTCAGATGTGATTTTTCGGGTGATACTAATTATTCACCGAAGGATCTAAGCACTGAATTATCTAAATGCACAGCAGGTGATGCTTGTTTAAATGAACAAAATGTCCACTAATGTTATAGGAAGGGAATGGGGAGATCCAGACTTGAGGCTGGGTTAAAAAGTAAAGAGTTTCCTTTTTTGATGGAGCTTGAGATTTTTTGTGTGTCTCTTTGAACACTTGATGTCACTGAATGCAGACTTTTGTCTGGTTGGCATCAGGAGTTTGCTGAATTAAGCATCATTATTCAAGATTCTGTGGTACTCTTTCCCTTGGCTTATCATTTCGGACAAAAATAGAAATCTTAAGCCATTTAAACACGGTGAAAGAAATAACAGCTGCTTGACTCGCAGGGCAACACATCTTAGCCTGGTTTAGGTTATTTGGCATTTTAAAATGCAAAAGTGGGCCATTTATTCCTCTTAGGTACAAGTCAGAGTCTCATTATGGATAATCTGGAATTTGGGAGCACTTGCTTTATAATCTTAGTTCTGCCACCGACTCCTCTGTGGCCCTGGAAGTTTGTTGTTTCCTGTACCCACCTCCCCACCTTTACAGTGGATCTGATATTTTCACTCCAGGTGACTGGCAAGGATTAGATATTGTTAAAAAACCATCAAATAACATTAATAGAAATGATCAAACAGAGGAAACATTGCAGATTTAAGGACGGGGGCGGGGGGTTAGATTGTTTTCCTCCCCAAAAGTAATTATAATTTTACAACTGAGCAGGGTGTGCTCCGTGTTTGCCAGTCGATTTCTGTGCTGGGGGACCAGCATTTGTTTACCAGGGAGAATATCAGTTGCAGATGCGGTTACCTGCACTGCATGGAGTCATTCCAGGCTACATAGGGCAGAGCGTTGCTGGCCAGAGCCTGAAGCTTGGCTTCTCCCAGTGGAAAGCTCAGCAACAGCTCGTCCTGTACTGGTGGCACTGGGATGCACCCACCCCCTCTGGCGGCTGGGGAGTCGGAGATCCCGATCCGTCCCACTGATCAGCTGTGTGTGCATGGACAGAAAACGCAGCTCTAAATCAATGAGGCAAAACATGTTCTTTCCGTTTGCCGACGTTTGAAGTGGCTATAAAGAACAATTTGGTGTTTCTATATTTTTACCGCATTGATTTGAAGACTGAATTTAGTTCGTGGTGTTTCTTTTTTTGTGCGTTTATCAAGAAAGGTTTGTGCTTTTCTCTGATAAGCTTCACTTAAAAAAGACTGTTTCTGCCCATTTGGGATATGTTGAAAATAAACCACTTTGTACAGTCGTACTCTGCTGAACGTGTTTTTTCTTGTCAGTGCACAGTGACTAAGACCTGACCTAGAATACATAGTGTTTCTGTATGGTGACAAGGCGATATTTCCCTCTCTAACCTTCCCTGTTTTTCATTGTAGGCTTGATCCCTATACAGATCCCTATTATGACTATGAAATAGAACGGTTCTGGCGTGGTGGGCAGTATGAGAATTTCAGGGTTCAGTACACAGACCCAGATCCGTACCGTAACTACAGAGTAAGTAAGGTAATAACCCCCTTCCACACTTTTCCTTTCGACTTTTCTTCCAGGTGCTTCTGGTTCTTGTCGTGTTTCCAGTGCGGTGATTGAAACGGGGCTTTTCATGTATGTTGACGATGCCTCATCTTACAAATAGTTAAATCGTGACTTAATTGCCGTACAGAACACACCATAGGCGCAGGGATGGGAGGATGTTCTGGTTCAGCGTGATGAAGGCAAAAGCATCTCTGAGATGGGGAGGTGGTTCCTCTCCACGTGCACTGGCCTCTCCTCTGCGCACCAGGCAGTTGTGCGGTGCTTATTAACTTTACCACGGTCCAGCGCAAGGTTGGACTCGATGATCTTAAGGGTGTTTTTCAACCAAAACAAATCTGTGATCTGCATCCATTCTTGGAAACATTGGAAAGGGAAGGAGTTTCCAGGAAGCAACCCGACTGAAGAATGGTTTGCTCGTTAGTTATGGGGACAGACGGAAGGGATTAGATTTGGACAGGCATGCTGTGTGTACAGACGGAGGCTCCAGGGTGACTGTCCCCCGCTGGTGGAGTTACACATTAGTGGATTGAGTCAGCAAAGCAGCATCCAGCCCGTTGCTGAAACGGGCGCTCGGTTGGTGTTGCACTGCTGGAAGGTGCAGAGCCCAGGGAAAATACTTCTCCTTCCGCTTCCTTTTGCCCTCAAGTGAACTGTTGTGCCTCGAGAGTGGTGGCAAAAATAATAAGTCTTGCTCGGTGGGGAGCTTTTCAGTGGTTATTTCTCACGTCCTCTAAAAAGCGACTTTCCTTTAGCTGGAAGACCTTGCTGTTCTACAGAAACAGTGCATAAACAGCAGCCTGTCCTCACTATTGTTGCACATGATGCACCGTCAATTATTTTCATGGTGCTTGCTTTTAAAGTTAATTAGCTTGTTATAAACATGATTAGCAATGAGAGTAAATACTTGTAAACATCAATACATTTCTTTAATAAGCGTAATAAGCCAAATTAATCTGTGACTGTTGGCTTTGAAAATTACAACTATGATGAATATGATACGGTGTTTTGTTCCTCTCCATTTTCTGCTTGCTCAGCAAATGGTGATGGCCAGAAAGCTCCAGATTATTATTTATCTCAATACTTTGCTCTAACACAGGAGAGTATATGTCATTGCTCACGGTCCAAGACTTTGAAACCTCACTGCCTGCTTTGTTAGGAGATGTTACTGCGGCGTCAACGATGATTTCTCTTTTCTTTTTAAAGGAAAGAGAGCGGGAACGGGAAAGGGAAAGAGAGAACAGACAACGAGAAAGGGAACGCGAGAGAGAGCGAGAGCGGGAACGGGAGCGGCGCCAGCGGGAGCGAGAACGAGAAAGGGAACGGGAGCGTGACAAGGAACGCCAGCGGCGGAAAGAAGAGTGGGAACGGGAGAGAGAACGGGTGAAGAGAGACGAGAAAGACAGGCAGCACAGAGACCGGGACAGGGACCGAGACCGGGACAGGGACCGGGAACGCGAGAAGGAGAAAGAAAAAACAAAGCCCCGGTCCCCGCTGTTACCAAGGTAAGCGTTTCCTGGAAATCAGACTTGACGCTTTAGCTGATACTGGTTCAGTTGTGGATCACGGACCAGGCTCATGCTGATCAGAGCGGAGGAGATCCCTTTTGTCCACACCTCTTGAGTAAAGCGGTGGTTCGAAGAAAAAGGCAACGCTTTAAATGAGTCTTGCTGGCCACTAAGTGGAGCTAAATCATCGCTAAGAACCGAGCGTGCGTAACCTGACTGTGAAAGGAGGAGAGCGTCTGTCCTGCAGCCTGTAGGGATGGAAGTGTGCAGCTTGTCCCTGTTCCCTTGAGGCGCAAGTACGTTCTGGGAGGCCAGCTGAGCCCCAGTGCTGAGAGTCCTGCGGATGGTGACGGCTCCCCGTGAGGCCTTGACAAATGTCCTCTGAGATGAATCAGAGCTGGTTTGGGAGTTTGTGGAGAGCACAAGCATCTGGAGATTTATTAGGTAAAACTCCCAAAAGAGGCTTGAAAAGGTAAAGGGACTGTGTGCCTTGAAGTGAGTCTCTGCTAGGTTCTGCTAGGTGTTGCGGTGGAATTGCAGCGTGGAGTCAGGTTTCTTGACTCTGACTGCCCGTTTTATTCTGAAAATCCTGGTTCTCACCTGTGTGAAGGAGAAAATTGAACCAGACAGACTAAAAGTTCTGGAATTTCAATAGTGATTCCCATTTTGTTTGTCTGTCAATTATTTAGGTACCGTGGCTTACCAGTGTGTTAAGCATATTTTGTAAAGCGCTGTATAAATATTAGAGCTGAATATAGAACTTGTGACATTAGAACTTCCCATAAGACAACATCTTTTGGTTCAGAATTAGGGGAAAGTATCAAATTTCTTGCTGAAGGACATCGAGATGCCACATGGAATTGTGTGGTTTCAGGTGGGAGCAGAGATTAGTCTTCTGACCCAGAATTTTTGTTGGTGTTACTGTATGGAAAGCTGATTTTTGATGACCCTTTTTTCCAAGAGGAGGTTGCAGTTTCAGAACAGTTTGAATGTGTCTTGTGGATGCTTTGCAGCAGCAGTGCCAGGGTGGTTATAGGAATACTTTTAATTATATGCTACGTTTAATTATAATCTTTACTTAAAACCATAATTTCTGCACTTTAATTACCACATTTGCTGTTGGTTTGTGCTCTCGTTGGGTTAGTGTTGAAGAGATCTTGCTGTCCAGAACCATGTGATGATGATGATGAAAGTGACATCAGCTGATTGGCAGCTCGAGTTGTTAGTCATTAACTGTCACTGTGACCGGGATCACCGCACGCAAGGACGATTTTACTGTTTCCTCCTTCCCTTGACACCGGTGCTGGGGCTTTGTACAAGGGAGAGTTTTTGCTGTTAGTCCTGCCCAAGGTTTGCTGCGTAGGAGCGGTGGCCGTGTTTGCCGATCTGGTAGAATCACAAAACGGTTTGGGTTGAAGGACCTTCCCAGCTCCCCCAGTGCCCCCCCTGCCATGAGCAGGGACATCTGCACCAGCTCAGGTTGCTCAGAGCCCCGTCCAGCCTGGCCTGGGATGTCTCCAGGGATGGTTCATCCACCACCTCTCTGGCCAACCTGGGCCAGGCTCTCGCCACCCTCAGGGGCAACAATTTCTTCCTCATGTCCGGCCTGAATCTCCCCTCCTTTATTTAGTTTAAAACCATCTTCTCTTGTCCTGTCGCAACACACCCTGCTCAAAATTCTGTCCCCGTCTTTCTTATCAGCCCCTTTTAAGTCTGGAAAGGCGGCAATGAATCTACCCGGAGCTTCTCTAGGCTGAACGCACGAACTCTCTCAGCCTCTTCCAGCCCTCGGATCATTCTTGTGGCCTCCTCTGGCCCCACTCCAACAGGTCCATGTCTGTCCTGTCCTGAGACGGGGTTTCTGGTGTTTGTGACATTACGTGCTTTGTGGATGCAGGTCCCCATGTCCCCTCCTGTGTTGCCCCCTCTGGTATAAGCACCATTTAAGAGAGCTGGGGATGCCTCTTGGATCTCCGAATCGGGCTTAAGATGAGTCTTGCTAAATTAAAAAGAGTCCTTTTTTTTTGTTCTAAGACTGCTGTTCTTTCTCAAAGTGAATTGTAGAGAATCTATTGTTGGAAATGTCCTCAGCTTTGTCCCGTCCTGCAACGCTGGTGACTGTAGGGCCGGTGGGAGGATCAGCAAGCAGGGTTCGCTTTTGATTTTGTATCTTGTGGGGCTTTAAAACCGGGTGGCAAGAAGCATTTGTAAATTTTGCGGTTAATTTTTGTGTTGAATAGGGAGCTAGTACTGAGAAGCTTTAAAATCTTAAAGGAAAAAAATTGGAGGTCAGCACTTACACACTGGATCTGCCCTTAAAGTGGAGGGGAATTAGTGGGAGCACTTAGGAGCAAACCCCGCAGCCCCGTGAGGTGGAGGGCAGATCTCCATGTGCTCTCAATGGCACTTCAGCTGAAACCCGTGTCAACATGAACACTTGCCACAGCATTTACAGGTGTGCAGGTGTTTGCTGAGAAAATAAAACTGCAGGAATAAGGTTTTTTAAAAGCTTTTTTTAACACAGTGAAAGCATTTATGGTCGGACTCAACGATCTTGGGGGTCTCTCCCAACCAGAACGATTCCATGATAACTCAGCTTCTTTTCCCTTGGCGCAGACACCCCTCCTCCAGCAGTTCCCCAGAAGCCACCGTCACCTTTGCGGTGTGACCTGGCTCTGGGCAATGCCGTTTTCTCCCACGTCACCTTTTTTTGACAGGTTCCAAACTTCCTCGTGGCAACGTGGCTATTCGAGCCGTCTCACCTTTTCTCCAAATACCTTCGTGGAGGGTCAGGTTTGGCACCTCGGGATTAAACAGCTCCCGAGTTTGTTTAATGTGTAAAACGCTTGCAATTGCTTCGCATTTCCCGGGCAGCAGGATGCCCGATGGTGGCGTAACCCTCACCTGCGGCTCTATTTATAGACTCCGGGCTTTCCCTGATCACTACATCCCAGCTTTTTGGCAGGTCCGGCCTTTCCAGGCGTCGTCACGCGCCGAGCTGCCCGTTAACATTCCTGCAGCAAAGGCTGCGCCGCTTCCAGCCGGAGCCCACGCGCGCCTGCTCTTCCCTTCCCAACGAGCCGGGGAGACGGGAAAACTGCTCCCCAGAGGTTGTGTAACCGGCGAGGAGCTTTGCCAACAGCAGCGCTGAGGGTGTCTGTAATTACAGGTAGATTCCGGTCTGTCTGTCAGTGTACGAGCTCCGTCGAGTAGAGGCCGGAGGAAGGAATAAACCGTGATATACGGAATGCGGTGTTAAAAGGGATGGAAGAAAACTCAAAAAGCACATGGCCAGGAATGTGAAAACAAATTCCCTTTCCCTTATATTGAAAGCAGGAAGGTTTAATCTGATCTCTAAACAGCAGCAGAGTAGTTAAGGTTAATAACACAGAAGCCAGAGGACTTCCTGGCATCGCTGCTTGCTACAGATGAGGAGGATTAGAACTTAACAAACAACAAAGGTTGTAAACCCTAAGGGACTCGGTGCCAAATGTTCCTTGAACCCTTTAAAAGAAGAGGCTGCAGTGTTGGAGTGTCAAGTAGGATTGTCACATGTGGATTGGCCTTTTCTGAAGGGGGGTGCAATGGCTGCTTTGTGCTTTGGGGTTTTTTGTTGTGTTTTTTTTTGTTTTGTGTGTTTTTTGGTTTGGTTTGGTTTGGGTTTTGGGGTTTTTTTTCCCCCCAAGATTAAGATGAACACTCCAAGAAGTTTATAATCTGAGATTGCAATGCTAGTAAAGTCATGCCTCCCTCTCCTCCTCCTCCCTCGTCAGGCACCAAACACTTCAACAAGCCGGGACAGTGGTGGTGGATCAGAGGGATAACTTGGCTGGCTGTCCTCGTGCTCCCCGTCTCCAGAACGAGTTCTGATGCCCCAGGCTGTGACTGGTTTTTGCTGAATACGAGATTTCTGCTTTGTATCTCTACCTTGCCAGTCTAGCTCACTGTTGTGCAAAGCATTTCAGGGATAAAGAAGTGGCATGGAATATTTTATTTGCAGAGACTTAGTGCAGTACAAGGTGTTCTTACCCGGGCTGCTGGCCTTTAGCTGCAAGCAAAGGCCTTGCACACGTAGTAATTTGCTTTAATCCTCCTATTGTTGCACAGGTCTTTATCCTGCCATCATCCAAGCGAATCTGATTGTTTCAGGAGCGCATTAGGCAACACAGTTCATGTCATGGGACCTGTTAGCAGCTGTATTTCCAAGGCACGGAGGGACGTTGAGGAATTGGACCCGCTGGTGAGGGCAGCAGACTTGTCCTGAAGCATCAGCTAGAAGCTATTTCCACGCAGACAAGTTTGGTCAGAGTCCATGATACAGACCCCAGAATTTGTGGGGTGAGGAGGCGGCTGTTGTCCTGAAATGTCCCAGGGTCCAGACAGGAGGTGACAGCGAAGCTGCCAGGAAGGAGCAACGTCCCAGGGAACTGTCCTGTGATTATTGCACACACAACAGTTTTTCTGGAAGGAAGTTTTCTTCAGCTGGGCTAAAGAGTATCGATGGAGTGCACTTACGCAGCCATTAAAAAATAAAAATAACACCTGCAAATAGGGACATGGTAAAATTTAAAACAATGTCAGAAAGGGCAGCCGTTCTGTAGCAAATCATAAATCCTTTGTAAAACTCAGGAAGGAGCGTTGTGCTTCTTTCCAGCTTCTGTTGGGGTAGCAGCAGCCCCCAGTTATGAGATGCTTTATAAAAATCAATGAATGCAGGTTACTCAGGGCTTGCAAGTTAGAAAGTGTTGGAATGAGGTTGATTAGATAAAGGAATGGCAAAAGTAAGGGAATGCAAATGGAGTGATTCATGATTGTGTGTATGTATGTGATCGTGAACCGACTAAACTCATTTTTTTGGAAGAACCTGTAATTCTAAGTGTTCCTGGGTCGTCGTCGTCTTCCCCACAGCTCCTGGTGGTCTCTCCGTGCCACCGGCTGGATCCGCTGCTGATTTTTGGCGTGTAGGGGCTCTGTACGAAAGCCGCTGTTGCTCAAATGGAACTGGGTGTTTTGGTCAGCTTAGTAAGAACAGATATTAGGGAAAATGTCTTCCCCAAAGGGCTGTTGGGCATTGGAACAGGCTGCCCAGGGCACTGGTGGAGTCACCATCCCTGGAGGGGTTGGACAGACGGACATGAGGTTCTCAGGGACATGGGGCAGTGCCGGGGGTGGGTTATGGTTGGACTTGGTGATCTTGAGGGTTCTTTCCAACCAAAATGATTCTCTGATTCTATGATCTCATCCTGTTGTATAAAGATGGTGCAGTAGCCTGGTAGATTTCGTCTTCTGTCAGTTTTCCCTGTGGAAATGTCACCTGTTTCTCTCAGAAAATCCTTCACGTGTTCCTGTTTGTCCTGCCAGAAGAGGATGAGCAGGCAGGACAGACAGCTCTGCGCTCCCCCAGGTTTCAAGTTAGGCATCGGTGGGACCCTGGAGGGCTCGGAATTAACTTTAACATCCATGAGGAGTCACTGAGGGGGAAAAGCCGCCTCCATCGGGATGCACAGACGAGTTCTCCGGGTGTCCGCACCTTCCCTGAGTGGCTTCTTGGGGTGCAGCGAGTTAAGAGAAGCAAACGGCCCCAGGTTGTTGCATTTCCCAGGCTGAAGTGAGGTTTATCGGCCGTGCCTTGAGCCAGACCTGTGTTCCTCGGGCACGCAGCGGCTCTGCCACGCTGCCTGCAGTGCTACATGGTGCAGCAACGCTCAGAAGAGGATTTGGGAGGATTTCCCTTCTCCCCATGCTGCTCTGCAGTTCTTCAGACTCGCGTGCCCCGTATGGGAACACTGTGGTGATAAACATTCTCATGACTTGTTTACATCCCTGTTTTTTTTGTGGTGCAGCTTCCAGCCGGAGCAATGGAACCTGGTTAGACGGCTCCGCTTTTGGTTATGCTCCCGGTTCGTTTGGGGAGTTAACGATAATAAAATCTCTCTGTGAACCAAATCAGCAAAACTTTTCGAAGTTCCCTACGAAGCATTTCTGTTGACTGGAGTTCTCGTTAGTCTTCATGATTCTGCCTCCCCTTCCACAGTAAAAGGAGAAAGATTTTTCTAACCCTAAATCAAGATGAAGGGCATCGAGTGACTCAGATGTGGATATCAATGTGTTTTTCTTTGACGTTTCAGAGATGGAATTACTGGCGAGATCTCTCACACTGGATTTTATTAAAACGTTGCAAAGACTGGGGCAGAATCGCTGCACGCGGGTACTTCTCATCTTGAGGAGGCTCTCAAGGCGTCAAATGCTCAGCCCTTAGGGTAGATCACATCTCCGATATGTTTATCTGCCTGCTGTGATGATTTCATACTGTAGGTTCAGATTGTATCTCCACTATTTAATTTAAAAGCCTCGCCCCATCAGGCTTTGAAGAATTTTTTTTTTTTCTTTTAAGCAACTGATAACTCTGCTTTAGATCGAAACATCCTGAGAAAAGCGTGTCCTTTGCTAATATTTCACCAAGATCAATTAGCAGCAGCTCCAAGGTTCAGCATTTCCCATCGTAGGTGGCTTTTGGGAGCTGTTGTCCCTCTCCAGCCACACAAGTGACTTTATTGTGTCACAGACGGAAAAGTGTTCCAGCGTGCATGCACATCGCTGGAGTTTATTTTGCAGCAATTGCAGGTCCTTTCACAACTGCCTTGGCACATGGCTCCAGTCATTCCTCGAGTCCTCTTCCTTGGAAAATTCCACTGACACTGAAGGAAAATTCGTGCCGGTGCTGCTGACGCAACGCTCGCTTTCCTGTAAGAAACGAAAAGGCTTTTAAATCATCGGTGGACTTTCCTCTTTCAGAAAATTGAGCTGTAACTGCCGGCCAAAACAGCAGCCCCGGAGCCAGGCTGACGTCACCAGTGACGGTGGGTGACAAGGTTTGCGTTACCTGTGGGAACCGCGTCCCACGGGGAGGGGGAAGGAAGGAAGGAAGGAAGGAAGCGCTTTCCCCAGGAAGCTTATTTTCCCCTCCAAGGTTAGAAATGCTGCAGCATCGTTTGCATAATAACACGAGGAGGAAAACTTGAGCCGAGCGACTCCACATTTCCCCGGCCAAATTCTTGTCAAATTCAGCGCCGTGCTTCAAAGCGGGTTTGTTTGGGAGCCGGCGTGCGTGCGGTGGGGAGCTGGCTGACCCGCGCCGCGCTTGGCTTCTGCCAGCTGGACCTGCGCTTTGTTCCTCCTCTCGTTGCCAAAGCCACGTTCAGCTTCAGTTCTCCGCTTGATTGCTGTAATTAGATTCCAGCCAAATATGCATTAATGTGTTCGTTCTGGAAAATAAAGCATTTAGTTATTTTTAAGGGTAAAATGGGCTTCGGAAATAGCTATGCTCTGCAGACCTTGGTTGTGCCCTGGTGACGCAGGAGCTCTGGAAGGAAATTAAGATGCATTTGGTCAGTCTGTCTTGTCTCTTATTCCATCTAAGTTTTTCTAAACCTTGTGGCATAGGCTTACCTAATCAGGGTGTGAATTTTCAAATACCTGAAATGTTTCCTAAAAATTGGAATAATTTGAAAAAGGGAGATGGGGATTCAGACGCGTGCTTTGGTAGCATGTGAGTTGTTTTGCCAGCCTCTTTCCATGCTGAAGCACATTAGGTTGGCCTAACCGCACGGTATCAGTATGCAAGAGTAAATTTGATTGAAACACCAACTGTTTCATGGACTGCGAGCCTCGAATAGTCTCTTTGGTGAAACTCGTAGAGGCTGTAATTGAGATGTCAGTGAGGATCTTGGCGATTGCTCCGTCTTACTTTCAGTTCTGACTCCTGGATTCCGCTGGAGGAGACGAGCCAAGCGGCATCAGATACCGGGCCCTTGTATTAAGTTGAACGAGTTTATTTGGTGATGCTACATGTTGGGCACGCTGGTAACTCTTGAGGAAAGACTTTGAAAATGTCCTGACATGAGCATCATCTTTCTTTCTTGGCTATAGCATGGTGATGTATTTACTGCTGAGTCAAAAAGCTAAAGCCTCTCTAGAAGTGAGGCTTTCTGTTGTGGTTTTCCTCGGGTAAAAAGCCTTTCCCCCAGAAAATGACTTCATCGAGAGAGAATTGCGTCAAACCAGGTAATAGGTGCAAGTAATGAGATTTCTTTTGCAGTCATCTTCGCTCCGAGCTGTGGAGTTCAGCGCAAGTTGTTCCCCCGTGGGGTCGGAGCTGAGGTCTGGCTCCCGGGATGTGAATGTGGTCAGGTTGCTTTTTTTGACAGAAGGATAATAAATTCCGTAGGAGGCTTTCCTTTCTAAAAGCTATTGTCTGGAGAGGGACAAGGTTCTTTATTAGTGTTGGCTTTCGTGTTTCTGTCACCTCGGTCACTGCGGTGGAAAGTTTCTCAGCAGGTTTTATCCAGGTGGATCTGCCTCTACCCACCTGTGTCAGCAGAATATTCCCCCTGCATCTCCCAAAGGATGGCGACTGCGGTCCCTTGGGAAGGGACATCACAGCAGGACACAGAGCACTGAGCATCCTTGCTTGGTGTTCTCCTTCTACTTGCTGTGAGGTGGGTAGGCTGTTCCCAACCTTCTTTTTCATCCTGCTTTGTGCTTAGTTGCTTTGAAAATACTCCAGAGGTCAAGATGGCTTCAAAACGAGTTTGTACTACATCTGCTGGAGCGAGGGCTTCATCCTGGCTGTGACTATTTAGTGTTACCAGAGTATAAATAATAGATCCTGTCTATCTCAACTGCTTATTCAGAGTCATGGTCTTTCTCCATGATTAGATACTCAGATACAGTTGTGGCTGTAACGTGGCAAACTAGACCAACCCACTGCAAATAACGTGCTGTGCTAAACATCCTATGTCACACCGGCGCTGGAAGGGCGATGATGCTAAATGAAGATGCTGGTGAATAATGCTGAGCCATAACCCTGCCTGGGCCTCTCTTACGAGGCTGTCAGCAATTTTGTGTGCTAATACGTAAGCGTCCTCTTCTGAGGCTGGGATGGTGTTTGTGGGAGAGGTAAATGTGAAAGAAGAATTTCTCCTCCCATAAAAATCTGTATATACCGAGATAGATGTGGGACAAATTGTAAAATTGCTGTGGTTATGTCAGCAAAGATAGGGGAAGAGTGGGATGCTGTGCTGGATTTTAAAGTCAACAAATACAAGTTCTGAAGTCAGGGAAGAGGTGAGAGGCCGTAGGAGTTTCAGCTGTGTTGAGACTGTGTCTTAATACTGCCAAGCAAGGAGGTGGTGAGAATTCTTAGTGACTAGTGAAGCCTTCAAAGGGCAGAACAGGCTGCTAACGAAGAGCTTTAATTATCCTGTCATCTGTTGAAAAAGTGTTGTGGCAAGAAACGCGCTCCACAGAATTATTAGAAAACTCGGAGGTTGCTTTTTTATCTCAAAAGGTGGAGGAAGGCGCGTGGGGAGTGGTTGCTTTGGTCCTGTGACTAATGGGGTGGTACTGGCTGAACCCGGCGCTGGAAGGTGCTTTTCCTCCCCCAAATTCTCAGAGCAAAGAGGGTTCATTATTTTGAGAAAAGGAATAAGCGCATCATTGTACTGGTAATTTGATGAGCATGGCAGACTTCATAAACGTTTAAGCAAGCACAGACTTTGCATAAAACACGAGGGAGAAGGTTACGAGCGGGTAATCGAACAGTTGTGTGCAGATTAGAGTAAGGGTGAGGAAAAATCCCAAGTTAAATCACCCGTAGATAAGAGAGGTAATAAAATCTAAGCCTGAAGAAACTCAGCCTGGAATATTTGCGGAACTATTCAGTGCAGATGCTGAAAAGTTAACACTGAATTATTTTCAGAGGGTCATGGAGGTGAAGGGAAGCCCAGAAAACCAAAGAAAAAGGGGAAACGCAACTGGAGACCTTAAAAGGGAAGGGAGGAGATGGAGGGTGTCTGGCCTGATTAGTCACATCTTCATGGTTATCAACAACAGGAAGGCACATATTTGATGGCGTTTATAAGCACCTACAGAATAATATGGTGATAAAACAGCCACTATAAATTGCTTTATGCTCAGCTGCTGAGGTAACTGTCCCCTTTGTACGGCTGAGAACAGTTGGGTGACTCTTGGCCACGGTAAGGCTGGCGACACAGTCCCGCGTGGTCTCCTGATGAGGGAACTGGAGGAGGGTAATTCGGGCTGAATCTCTTCCCTCGGTGCCCACTGGTTGTTCCCAGCAGTTTGCTGTGTCGAGAAGGTGTTTCAAATGCATGTTCAAAACCTGTCCTCAGTCTGTTTAGGATGTTTGTTGCACGGGAGTCTCTGCCAGGCTTGGGTTGCTCCAGCTCTGCGTACTTGGCACAGGCATAAGAAGAACCAGGTTTCCTCTTGCATGTGCTTTTTCCCATCCTTGAAGGCCAAGAGCTGAAGCTGAAATCAGCTGGCAGGTCACTGCCACAGAGTAGTCCACAAAACTTGCAGGTCCTGCTGCTTTGATGGGCTTGCAGTCAGTGATTTACAAAATGTTCTAACACTTCATCACCCCAAAATGAGGCTGATTATCCCGCAGTGAAGGTTAAGAGCTAATACTGGTATGAAGGATGAATTTCTCAGATCTTTTCCTGGCCCTGTGCTTCTATCAGCCTTACTACATAAAAAACTCCCAGCTACTTAACTCCCCTTTGTTTTCCAGCCGGCAACCTGAGCCACCAAAGAAGGAGAAGGAGGCCACCGCCATCACCACCGCTCAGTCGAAGAGAGCGGATGAATGGAAGGACCCTTGGCGCCGATCTAAGTCCCCCAAAAAGAAACTCGGCGTCTCTGTGTCTCCCAGCCGTGCCCGTAGGCGCCGAAAAACCTCCGCTTCTTCAGCATCTGCCTCTGGCTCTTCAAGGTGAGGGAAGGCAAAGAGCGTGTGGCATCTGAGCCTCGTTGGTGTGTCAGGGAATGTGATGTGGCTCTCTCTGGTCAGTAGATGATGTTGAGATGTTTGGGAAAGCAGTTCAAGACTTGCTGCTCAGTTAACAGCTGCGGACACCAGCGCATAGGTAGTGAGATGGAAGCTAAAGGGGTCACCTAACTGTGGGTGCTGTGATGTGATCTGTCGAAGATGAAGAAAAGACAGATCCTTGGAAAAATCACTTCAGAGAAATTAGACTGGGAAGCAGTCCAAGATGATCAGTAGCTCACCTAGGTGAAAACTGAGCTTAATAGGAGCAGAAAGAGCTGGAAGTGGTAAAAATTGAAGGCTCTTCACTCCAGGAGTGCTGAGGGGATGAGGTGACCCCACTCCAGGAAGACCAGGCTGATGCTGCAAGGAAAAACTGGGGTTGTGGGGGCTTGACAGAGCTTTAGAAGACTGCAGTGGAGCTTGGAAACCAGCACATGTGAGATAAAAAACACTTTTCAGAAAGATGCCCCCTGAACCTGGGAGAGTTGAGGCATAAGCTGGATCCATTTTCTTTAAGTGCTTGAACTTGAAGCTCCTGAAAAGAGGGGGAAAAAGTATCAGAGAGGAATGAGGAACATGCGTTGAAGATAGGGATCTAAAAGCCAAAGTCCTCCTGAAGCAGATAGCTGGGATCACTGCACCTGAGATTTTTCTGTTTTCTCAAGCCTGTGTAACCCAACGTACCAGGGGAATGCTTGGTGAAAAGGCGTAAAATTGTGTGGACAGAGTTCTCAAAAAGGGAGGGAAAGTCATTAACTAAAGAAGGGGGAGGCCTCTTTAAGGGTGCAAAGGGGGTAGCAACAGCGGGATCCTCTCTAAAAGCAAAGCGGGGACCGAGGAGAGGCTGTAGTCCTGGCAGACCACCCAGGAGAAGGCAGGGAATTTTTGGAGCAGTGTTTGAGAACTTGGCAAGAGAATATGGGAAACAAGACCTTGGTCTCAGGGGACTTCTCAAGAAGTGCTGAATTTTAATCCTTTTCTTTCAGGTCCTCTTCTCGTTCATCCACCTATTCTGGGTCAGGTTCCTCACGATCTCGTTCCAGATCATCTTCTTACAGCTCTTACTCTAGTCGCTCTTCAAGACACAGCTCCTTCTCAGGCAGCAGGTCCAGGTAAAGGCTCCTTGGCTTTGAAAGTAATGCTGTACTGTTTGCCAAACACTTGCAAACAGCTATTTCTGCTGCTACTTAAAACCAAATAGCCAACTCTTGAAATAAAACATTCAAGCCATTTTCCTGAGGGAGGGAAATACGATAAGGCTCAAGGCAGCCTGTTGGTTGGGTTGTTGGATGAAGCAGATATGTCAGCCACCCCCTCCTCTCCCCAGTACCCCCACCCACGAGTTCCAGGCTGTTTCCCATGCCTGCGGTAGCCGAGCGGTTGTAGGAGCCTGGCTGCGATAAATGTTTCCATCATTTGCATTTTATGATTAGAAAAAAGTTACTGGCATCTCTTTTCTGTTGCACTGGATCTTCTATTTAAAGAGGCAAATCACATTTCTTTATTAAAGCAGTTGTGTCTTCTGATAGTCCTGACACTTCAAAGTAGCACGTTGGTGTCCCGTGCTGATTAAACACAGGCAGTTTTATTATTCTGCCACTTCCTTGCCCCTGCAGACAGTTTCTCAAGTCTGGCATATGCATAGTAGGAGAACTGGCTCCCTAGATAGGCACCTCTTCAGAGCTGGAATCACACAGATACCCGGAGCGGATCACACAGCATCACTTCTGGAGAGCTGGTTTCTCCCAGGAAAGGCTCAGCTGGGAGTTGGTCTCGATTCAAGGTTGACCTTCCCCCATCCACCCCGCGTCAGGCTGCTCCTTGCAGGACGACGCCAAGTGTAGGTGACACACTTTGATTAAATTAACGTGCCTGTCTCTGGAGGTGGGAGGGTGAGAAACACCCAGGTGCCCAAGTGTTCCCCAGCGAGCCCGTCACCGAGGCCTCTTGGCTCTCTGAAGTTCAAGGCTGCAAGAAGGGCACTTCCAGTCTTGGCAGCGGGGTGAATCACCAGAACCCCAGCATCTGCTGAGCTCCGTGGGTGATTTGCCTCTTTGGTCAGTCCTGATCTTAGGAAATAGCTCTTGCCCTTTGATCTCTTGGCTTTCATATACTCTGATTAATTTTTCTCCTTGTGTTCTAGAAATACAGATATCCAGTTAGATGTATTTTTTTCTGTCTTTCTCCCAAGATGTGTTTGTGGTTTGGTTTTTTTTTTTTGCTGCTGTTTGAAAGGTTGTCGACTGCACTGGGATTTACAGGAACATAAAGCAGGTTGAAACAAATCACACTGAACTTGCAAGTCAAAATCCTACTTACTTTCCTGTAGACGTATTCTCCCTAAGGAGAGAATACAGAGGGTATTGAGCAAGCCTCAGATGTTGGTGTGGGATTACCTGAGAGTGTCTCTTTTGCAGCTGACCCTATTTTTTTCCTTTTGTTCTCTACTTTTACAACTGATCTGGTGATGGGAGTTAGTTTTGCTGAGCAGAGTGTGGATATGAAACTGGGATAAGCTCAAACCCGCGGGAACTAGTTCCTGGGATGCAGCCACTGACCAAAGAAGGGAGTGTTGGCACTGAAAGCCAGGAAAGCCTTCTGCAGTCCCAGAAAATAAATATAAATATTTTGTTTGGTGCATATTTTGTTTAAAATTATTCTATGCTATTTAGACATTTCTATTTTATGGAGAAAATTATCTTCCATCCTTCCGTCCTTCTGTCCTTCCTTTCTAGGTCACGGTCCTTCTCATCTTCACCCTCTCCTTCTCCAACACCGTCTCCACACAAGCCGCTTGCGAAGGCTAAAGGGGAGTTGTTACCAGCGGCGGGTAAAGGGTAAGGCTTCCGTTCCGTCGTGATAACGCCATGCAGAAAAACCTCCAAGTAGTAGTTTAATCCCTGAGTCAGACCCTTCTCACCTGCTTGACAGTTTAAGGAAGAAATGGAAGATGCAAAATATGACCCACATAGAAGAACGCTTAGCTTCACAAACTTAATTAAATGATGACACTTTCACTTATTAAGTCTGAGTTATAATGTACAGATATCCTTAAGTATTATATAGAATCATTTAGGTTGGAAAGGACACTTCAGATGGAGTCCAGCCATTAACCTAACGGTACCAAGTCCACCACTAAACTCTGTCCCTAAGTGCCACATTGAGGCCCATCATGTATACATGAGTGTTTAAACACACGCATGATTTACTATTTAAACATTCTCTGTGTGCAGATATATGTTTATACAGGAGCTACAAGAAAGTTCAATTCATTCCTCTACTGTAGCTTTAGTTAATACGCAGCTGTAGAATAAAGAAACAGTTCAGCCTCATCTACTTTTAATATTGGAGACAAATCAAAACGGTGCTATGGCGATTAAGCGGTTGGGTCGACAGATTATGCCAGTGCTCCTGCTCCTCTAAATACTTGAAGTTGCTATTTCACAAACTCCTGTAACACGTAGTAAATTATGGATATGTTGGAGGGTGACACAACACTGTAGTGATGTCACCTCTGTTAAGGTGACCTGCAAATAAATGAGACCATGGGAATCCCCTGAATTCTCCAGAATGTGGGACAATGCCCTTTGCCACACTTCTTGTACCTGCTTTTTTAAAATGTTTTCTTCTCAACTCAGAGGGTTCAGCCCTCTAAGGACACGCTCCCCACCTGCAGTGATGTCTTTACACCTTCTAGTGCCCATTGCAGTGCTGGTTTGGTGACACAGGGCACCAGCCAGCTCTGGCATGGGGATTGGTTTTGCTGCGTAATATCGCATGCACCTAATCCTGTATTCTGCAGGGGATGAGCACAGATATTCTTAAGCACAAGAGGAGGAATTAACAGTCCCTATTTCTGTATGCAGATGTCCGCCTCCGCCCCAGTTAATACTAGGTGTAACGTCAGTGCTGGGGATGTTGAGTAGTAACCAACTATTAGAGCAGAGGTTGGAGTGCTCAGGAGTGAGCAGCGTGAAGAGCCAAAGCGGTTCCCGTCTCGCACAGTGGGTGCTAAATAAAGTCGGAAAAAATGTCGTGTAGTGATCCTCTGCCGTGGGGTTACCCGTGAAATGTTCTGCAGGGTAACTACAGCCAAGGGACGTTTGCACCCTCCTGCTCCATGTGATGGAATGAAAAAGAGCATTTTGGCATAAACTCTGTGCATTTGATTCTGAAGCCTGACTGGGAGATTTTAAGTACGTGTACGTGTTTTGGATAAAAATGCACAAAATCAAATGGATAGGAAACAGCGATTCCACATAGCTTATTTCATTAGCTAATTTACAATGTCTCCAAAATTGACTGTTGTATAGTAACTTGTCTGCGAAAAGGTGGCTTGATTTACAATATGGGAAACAGATCCCTTTAAGGGAATTTGTATTTATTTGATGGTATTTTGATGAAATAGCTAAGTGTCTATAGCTACAGCAACTCTATCTTTATAATATTTAGTTAACAAACATTAGTGCGTTTCATCGCTTTTGAAAATGTCCGTGTTCTGTATCTACCAACGTTGATCACGCACATGAAAATTTTGATTTTTGTAGTGAAAAATCTGTGAAGAAACTTGCTGCCCTTCCAGTCCCTCAGCTGCTCGCTAAAATTACAACAGCCACACCGGAGCCAGCCAAGCCAGGGGATAATCGAGAGGCGAGAAGGAAGGAACGTCAGACCAGGACTCCACCCAGGAGGTAAGAAAGCTGTGGGGTGGAGTGCGGCTTGATCTGCTGGAAGATAGAGCAGGTCCTGGGCTTCTCCTGGCAGTACCAACTCCAAGGAGTCTCCAGGATTAAAGGAGAAATATGTTTCCTGAGGCAGGAAGGAAATGTGGAAAGAGAGGAGGAGTTGGGGGGGAATGTGATGACTTCCCACAGCAAGTGGCTCCTGTCTCTGAAGGCTGGTCGGGGGGATAATATGTGAAATCATAAAATCACAGAATCATTTTGGTTGGAAGAGACCCGTAAGATCATGGAGTCCAACGACAAATGTGCCAAAAAGCAGAGTCTGCAGTGCAAAAAAAAAAAAAAGGCACGTTTGGGAGCAGCTGGTTGTGGAGGCTGCACAGCAAAGGTGTGTTTGGTCCAGAGCACAGATCTGACACGTTGGAGGGTTGAGATTTGTGGTGATGGGTTTGGGCCCTGTTTACTCCAAACACGTGCCAGTATGCAGGGAGTGTTTCTTGTGTGTGGTCCCAGGAGCTGGTTCATCAGCATCCAGCAGAGCTGCTGGAGGAGCGGAGGAGAAATCTCCCTGGTACACATCTCGCTGCCTCCTCTGCTCTGCTTTCTCTTCCTGGCTTCATCCCGAATGTTTCGAGTGTTCTCTGTCTGTCCTCTAATTGTTTATGTTGTCCTTTTTCTCCTCCCTTTGCATTTGAAATGAGAGAGGCTTCTGATGGTTTTCAAACAAGGAGCATTTGTCTGTATTTAAATCAGTTTGTCAGGCTTAATCCATTTTACCACTGTATTTAGAAATGTTACAGGATAAATGCAGGTAGCATCACCTGTTCTCAGAGGGACTCGAGGTCGGCGAAGCGCAACTGAAATTTGTTTTGCATCCTTCTTACATTAGTAATTTAGAAATAGCAGTACAATACCTGTGTGCCTAGCCTGTGGAAGCAGTAGCTCGATGTGCAAGGAATGTATTTAAAGGAAATGTCTGTCTCATGAGCACCGAGAATGTTTTATCCCTGCAGTAAGGCGTAGGTGGTTTTCTTGGATCACTGGATGATGCTTTTATTCCTGTGTTTTGAAGATGGCTGTAAGTCTGTTTTCTGTTCACGTTTTCAGAAACGTCGCAAGTCAATTCTTATTTTTGCATGGGAATTACATCTCTTATTTCTTCTCGGTAGCTGAAGAAAAGGCCTAGGCTGAGCAGTGATGTCTCCATAGGTGAAAACTGATCATGGCAGCTTCTTTTCCCTAAAAACTCTATCAGTTGTAGCTTCTGTTTCACTTACCTTAACTAGTTAATAATAATTTTGGATGTCTTTAGTCACCCTCCCTTAATCTTTACTCCAGTCTTAGGGGGTTTTTTGTGCTTATACCCACATAAACCCCCTGCCCTCCACTCTCCCTGCTGTGCAAATGGCAAACAGTTCTATTTGTTAATACTGGTGTGATAGTCGCAAAAAATGTGTAAAATTATTTCTATAGCCTGAAATACCAGCGAGTCCCACTGCGTCAAGCAGTTCGCAGTTCTTCTTTGTAGGAAGCGTTTGCTCCTGATATCAGTACAGGATTAAGGTGCTTTTAGCTCATTCTTTGCCTGGCTCTTATTAGCATTATTCAATCTTGCATAAAACATCTACTGTGCGGAATGGGGATGCAAGGTTGAGAAGAACCATCTGAAACCATTAACCTTTGCAAAGCACTGATCTTGTACACAACACAGGACAACAGCATCATGCTCAAAGCGTCCCCGATCAGTGATTTCTAGCCCTGTTTCCCAGCAGAGCGCAGCGAGGTGAGGCTGTTGTTTGCTGTCTTGCAGGCGGACCGTGAGCGGCAGCATCAGCGGCAGCGCCAGCAGCTACAGCGGTTCCAGCTCCCGATCCAGGTCCTTGTCTCGCTCTCTCTCCAGATCTCATTCCAGATCATCGTCTGCCTCAGTTTCCCACTCCCCGTCTGGGTCCAGGAAATCCAGGTACAGCCGCAACCCTTCCTAACCCTTGTTGAAGTAGGAGGAGATTGTAACTATTCCTGACTGTTGTGGTTTCTTGCAGCTGAAACTCTCTCTAGCTTCAAGTCCCAGAAGCTATAGGTAACTAGGATGTGACACAAGATTATTTCTTTGTGTGGCATTACAAGTCCTAAATCACAACAGTGGCACAATGTTGGTAGTGTCCTTGTGGCTTATTCAAGAAAATAATCTGTAATGTGTGCCAAGCTGTCCATTTTTACCTAAATTGTGACCAAACCATTTCCTTATGGTCAGGGTGATCCCATATCCTAATTTATTTACAAGGTAACAGAGCTTTGCTCTACTAAACCTCTACTAGCTCAGTGACTGAATGTCCTTAGGGAAGATGTGTGGCCCGTCAGGAGAGGGAGGTCAGAAAACACCTACAAGGCCCAGCTAATGATATTTTTGCTTTGCTGCTAAAGTTGTGTGGCCAGTTCCCTTTGTGTTTAGCCCCAAGTGAACAGTTATGTGGCTGTTAGTCTGTGGGATTTGTAAACAGCTAACTCCCTCCAGTCAAGTCATGAAATAAACCTCTGTCTAGTTCTTCGTTCTGGGTTTTTTTGCCCTTCTTCGCACACAAGAATCCCTGAAACCTCACAAAGAGCCCTGAAACACGCCGCTTCCCTGTGATACGGGTTTAAAAGAAGACCAGTAGTTTAGGACTAGTGGATGAGGTAGGACTTGGCTTTGAGCAGCGGTAACTCACATATCGGAGCTCTGTGAAACTCCAGGCTTCAACATCCGCGTTATTTTATGGAAATACAAACCTGTTTACTACATGCTTGTCACATTCATCAGATCAGGCAGGGGGGTGATGCAAGAGGTTCAGAGAGCGCTCAGGCACGGTGGCTCTGAGAGAAGGTGGAGAAAACTTAATGCAGATGTTGCTTGTGTGGCACTGGGGCCACGCTTGCTGCTTTTACGGGTGTGTGGAAAAGGAGGAAACAGGAAATACAGTCTGTGCCCACACCAGATTTGCTGTCACAACCTTGTAGCCCAGAGCTTTCCTGCAGAAGGACTTTCTGGCTCATCCAGTTGCCATTGCAGCAGTCGCTGAGACCTCGCAAAACTCGTCTCTGCCGGGATACCAGCGGGTAGAGACTTTGCAGCTTGTTCCGGAGCACGTCTGCGCTGCAGCCGCCACAGCTCATCCAGTCGTACACAAGCCAGTACTTCCAGCAAGTGAGCGCAGACGGTGCCGGCAGCGCAGAGGTCGGTGTGGCCTGCAGAACCTGCTGCAGAACCTGCCGAAATATTCCCGTAGTTGACATACGCCCGGTCCCCGCGGCAGTGGCCGCGATGCCGCCCGGTTCCCAGCTAACTGGGATTTTTGGAGCCGCTTCAGCATAGCGAAGCTGCGGTGGCGACGTGGCCCCGAAGGGAAGGCTAGTGCACAGCCCTGTGCTTTCGTCTGATGCATTTGTAACTAGAAACTCTTCCTCAAAGGAATTTAATGATTGTCTGGCATTTTTAATGTTGTGAATCCATTAGGAGATAGCCATCTGATGGGCACTATTAGAAGATAGCCATCTTATAGCCATCTTTCCCGTCATTATTGGTTGTGGCAGTATGTGCATCGTCAAAACAGGCAGCTAGGCTCTCCCGTACCCCGGGGAGCTGGGTAGGAGCTGTGGGACTCGAGGGCTTTTAAAGCCTCTATGAATAAATGTGTGCCCAACAACAACAACATCGCCAGGGAACCCTTGACCTGAGCCATAACACTGACCTGTACCTGACAGCGCACACCCTGCTTTCACTTCTTGTTTACCTGGGGTGACGGTGACCTGTTTACATGTTACCTTAACCCTGTTGATAGATAAACAATACTTTCTAGACTTGCATCTAGTATGCTTGGGATTTTTCATATCAGCTGCACCCCAGGAGACACAGCTCGTGTCTATCCCTGGCTATTACCTAACTGATCAGCTTTCTGACATCCCAGCCACGTAGGGGATTTGAAACAAAGGTGTCTCCTCGCGGCCCGATTCTGGGTGCATTCGTGACTGTAACGGGCTGTTGGCTCTTTGCAGGTCCCTGAGCGTGAGCAGCGTTTCTTCTGTCTCTAGTGCCTCCTCCAGCAGCAGCTCCGTACGCAGCGCCGACTCCGAAGACATGTACGCGGACTTGGCCAGCCCCGTCTCCTCCGCCAGCTCCCGATCCCCAACCCCAGCGCAGCAGAAGAAAGGTAGAGGTACCTGGTTTGCTATTTTTTTTTTTCTTCAGGGGGTCCTGGACAAAGACGGTGCGGGCAGAGATCTGGATACAGCTTCGTTGGTGCTACTGTGGGCTCCAGGGAAATTGTTGATGCTTGTGGCTGGTATAGAATAGGGGAGCCCAGAGGCTTCATCTGAGGAGGGTGAGACCATGGAGGAGCGAGGCTGTGGAGCAAATCTACATTCACATCCTTCCATCCATGTGTCTCTGGCTGTAAAGATGCTTTTTCCTGCCTGGGAGTCCTGCCCAGTGCCCCCTCTCTTGTGAGGTGACACTAAATCTTCTGATTGACTCCAGCATCATGTTGCTCTTCCTCTATTTTTTTTTTTTAGACTGTAGCAGAGTTGGCAGCAGGAGCCTTTTGTTCTTTGTCTTTTATGTCAAGTGTCCTCTTTGTGGAAATTCTGGTTTCCTGAATCTTTTAACCCTGGGGCCATGTGCTGTACTGACTGGTGTGGGCTTTCTCAGTCCCTGGAGCAGCATCCTCTTGCCCTGCCCTCCAAAGAGAAAGGGATCGGTCACGAGTCACTACATCTGCTCTCTGGTTTTCTACAGGAAAGTCAAAAAAAGAAGATAGCGCTAAAGAGGAGAAACGGAAACGGGATGTGCCCGCTCAGCTCCTGAAATCATCCAAACCCACCCAAGGGAGCAAATCTCAGCAGCTCCTCCAGAGCCAGCAGCCCTCAGCCCCCCAGTCCCAGCAGGGGGGCTTCAGCGCTCACAAAGAGATCAAACTGACGCTCTTAAATAAGGTGAGAGGTGGGGCGGGTGCGTTTCCCCCCACGTCGGGGGTCCCAGGAGCGGCTGGGGTGGATGCTGGGCTTCGGGGGTTCTGGAAGGGGAGCTGCCGGCTCTGCGCTGGCAGGGTGAGCTCAGCCGGGTAGCTCTGCAGCTGGGATCGAAGGGCGGCAGCCAGAACCAGTCTGGCAGCAACACACCCTGTGGTGGCTTCGGTTTGGGACTGTGTTGGCGGCTCCCCTGGGGCACATTCCTGCTGCAGCTTCAAGGGCTGGTTGCCGCTTTCTCGAAGGCCGCGGCCGCAGCAGCCGGGCGCAGGCGTGCGTGGCGCGGTGCCGCTGAAATCCTGCTCCTCGTGCTGCCCGCTCTGGAGCAGACTGCTGACGAGTCGTTAACTGAGTCAGGAGATAACAGTAGCGACGGCCTCGCCTCTCTGGGGTGCTGCCACCAGCCAGGCTTTCCGCAGGGAGCCTGGCTCCTTCCCCTTCGCGCTTCAGCCCAGTTCCCTAGTTCAGTGCCTTCAGCTGAGATTGCAACCCAGATAGAGCCATAGTTGGGAGAGACCCTCAAGATCGTAGAGTCAACCATAACCCAGCCCTGGCACTACCCCACGTCCCTGAGAACCTCATCTCTGCGTCTGTCCAACCCCTCCAGGGATGGCGACTCCACCACTGCCCTGGGCAGCCTGTTCCAATGCCCAACAGCCCTTTGGGGAAGAAATTTTCCCTAAATCTAGATCACGTGGGAGAGTTCAGCCTTGCAGGGTTTTGTGCCGGAGCAGGGTGTTGTCCCCAGTAGGTTCCTGGTTTTGAAGCGTTAAGGTTTTTTTCTGACAGTCCCAGTTCCCCGTTGCAGTCTGAGGCCGCAGTTCTCTCTACTTCCCTGTGCTGTGACGTGAGGCGCCTTTATCGAGGCTGTGAAGCGTGCTTGCTGGGGAGGAGTGTGCAGTGACACATAACCGCCGGCTGGCATGGTCAGACCCTGGCAGAAGTCACAGCTCCACATGCATCAGCGGCATTTGCTATCCTTGGTGCTGCTAAAAGAAAAAAACTCTACAAAATGCTGTTTTCCTGTTTCTGATAATTACAAAAACAGCAGAACATTAGTTCCAGGGCCAGAGGGTGTTGCGGTTTATGGTGGCAGGGGAGTGCTGTGGTGCCAGCAATGGTTGGGACTGGCATGCACAAAGAATTTAATGGGAGGCATGAGCCAGGCAGCGCATCACGGGCACCCGTCGCGGGAAATATCTCTGCCTGCTTCCCTCCCCAGAGGGAAGTGGCTGCTCAGCTCCCTTGTCTGGTTTAATTCCGTTTCAGGCAGCTGACAAAGGAAGCAGGAAGAGATACGAGCCAGCAGACAAAGACAGGCCGACCTCTCCTCCAGCCAAACGGACGAACCTGTCCCCTGACAGAGGTGAGAAATCAGCTGTCCCGGGAACTCCTGGCCTGGCTGGGTTCCTGCTGTGCCGCTCGAGGTGATGCTGGAGCGACAAATGTCCTGTGAAAGTCTCTGCTGCAAGAGTCCACTCACTGGAGAGGTTAATTACAGGCGTGCGTCCTTCCAAAACCTCAGAGTGTGCGATTGCTGCTAGATAACTCAGGTGTATTAGCTGTCCTGCTGCAAAAACACAGTGGAGGTGAGACGCTTGGGTTTGTGAAGTAAGCGAGGTGAGGTCAGCCCTGGGCAGGACAAACCCGACCGTGCCTAGCTGTCTTGTGGTGCATGTTGTGAGTCCCTCGGCTCCACTATGTCTGTAGAACTCCACTGCAAAAATAACCCCCTCCAGAAAAAAAAAACACCTTTTGCTTTGAAGATGTAGCATGCTCTTCTCCACGGTAGGTTCATGTCCCTCCCCTCCTGTTCTCTAGTAAAGTCATTGGATGCGGCTGTGGAAATCACATTGTTTCTTCTTACTGTGTCCCAGGGTCTACTCTGCCTCATATTTCTCTGCATCACAATGGATTTTAGTCTTCCTGGTAGAAAAATGTGTGGCTGTGCTTGGAAAGGGAGCATGGGCTGCCAGGGCTCCGGGCTGGATCCAGTAATTGGCCACATCACCCGTCCTGCCAAATGAGACGATTTCCCCACTTGTGTGTGACACAATCTGATCTGCCTCGTGTGTTTAGAAAGACACGGGCTTTCCAAGTGTTCTCTGTCTGAATCCTCAGCACCTCGAGAGGGACCTAAATGCCACCCTTCAGCCTCTGCTGCCGAAAAACACAGAGGAGGAATCATTGGCGGGCAGAGGTGCCTGGTTTTGACGTAGGAGCCAGCACTGACACGTGATGTTGTTTTCCCTGTTGTCTCGGCTGTAGGTGTATCTTGTTGACTCTGGGTGCCAGCCAGAAAAAAATAAATGCCTGTGCTAATAGCCTGGTTGTGTTTGACTCCTGCAAAGGCAGCGAGGAAGGGACTGGGTGAGGTTGAAGTTCACTGGGATCTTAGTTCACAACTGCAGCTGAGCTGCAGACAAAGGAATGGGCCGACCTGGCAAACTGTGCTGATTTTATAGATGTAGATGTAATTAAATACTTTGTCTGCACGTTACAAAATGTTTTTAAGCAGTGGCAAATAGGACACAAACCCTGAAGGCAACTCAGCCTCACCTCCCAGTGGCAATGTATCCTTGGCTGAACTGGGACTGAGCAGGAGGCACCTGCGCTCCGGTGTCCCAGCACAAATCAGAGAATCACGGGATGGTTTGGGTTGAAGGGACCTTCCCAGCTCCCCCAGTGCCCCCCCTGCCATGAGCAGGGACATCTGCACCAGCTCAGGTTGCTCAGAGCCCCATCCAGCCTGGCCTGGGATGTCTCCAGGGATGGTTCATCCACCACCTCTCTGGCCAACCTGGGCCAGGCTCTCACCACCCTCGGGGGCAACAATTCCTTCCTTATGTCCAGCTTGAATCTCCCCTCCTTTGGTTTGACGAGCTTTTCTGAAGACAGGGTGCACAACAGTAGATACTTTTTCTGGCTGCTGCTGGACTTGGCTTTTTGCTGCGGGGTCTGGTCAGTCTGAAGAAAAAGTCCTGATGCTGCTGAGCTGGTGTGGTGGGCAGGGCAGCGACCCATACCTTGGCAATGAGTGAGAATGTCTTACCTCTTATTCTCCCGACAGGTTCTCGTGACAGAAAGGCAACCGGGAGACTCTCTTCACCCAAGCAAGAGCGACAGAGAGGCCAGAACCCAAAACCTTCTCCTGCGCAGACAGACAGGTCAGTGTCCGCTTGTTCTGCTGCGTCTCTTGTCAGCCAGGCTGGGGCTCACAATTCTCCAGCGGTTCAGTCCCTCCTCCCAGGGCTCTGGCTGTAATTTCCAATTGCCACGGAGGCCCAGCAAGAGGAAGGACACGAAGCTCCTTGCGCAGGAGCCAGAGGTGCTCAGGGCTTCACACGGAAGCCACCGACTAAACCGTTCCAGCTCAGAAATGAGCAGGAGCCTTGGAGGGTTTTCTTGAGATCAGTCCCAGCAAGAAGAGCCAACTGGGTTAGGCGCAGGCTCACTCATGCCAGCACCTCTGCCTCTCGTTAGCGCTGTGTAGTGCTAATGAGAAAGAAAATACACCCCTTTGCCTGCTGCTGAGGTCCTTGTGGCACCAGCCTTGCATTCCCTTTTGTAGCCCGACGTACCCTCAGCTGCTCACTGTGCTGCTGTGAGATGTTAAAACGTGACCCCTGCGTGGTGACCAGCCCTGGCTTTGCACCTTTCTGTCCCCTCCGGTGGCAGGTGACCAGCTCACAGCCAGTTTCTTGGCAGCTTGTAGCTGCTGCTGTGCTGGGAATGATCCCGTTGCAGAACTGGATGTGTGGCTCCAGGGACGTGGGCTGGGCTCAGCTCAGAGCCAGCTGGCTCAAGGCTTGCGGAGCACGGTGTGCAGCACACCTGAAGCCTCCGCCGTCCTCCTCGCCCGCAGCCGGCCTGCGCTGCTTTGCATGTCTCTGGTGTCATCTCGCTGAGGATCTCCAGGAGCAAACAAACAGCCCTGTCCTGCGTCCCTTGGCCGGCCAGACTCGTGTCATCCCCTCTCCTCAGCCTGGGGCACAAGCGAGCCTCAATTTCTGTGTGTCAGAGTGTTCCCAAACCAAACCTGAGCCCCGGCGGCCACAGCCCTGTCCTTCTTCAGCCCTCAGGTCCTGTTTTCTAGCAGCGAAGACGAACCTCAGCCTTCCCAGGCTGGTGGTGGTGACCACATCCTTGGTTCTTGACCCTCCTCTGCCTGCTGCTGTGTGGGTTGGTGGTGTCACTGGTGGGTCTGAGGTGCCACAGCCACCCCGGGGTGGGTAGGGACACTCTGGGTTTCTCTAGGGCAGCTGAATGGTGAGTCCGTGTCCCGTTTGGAACTCCCTGGGGCTGCGTGAGCATCACCTAGCTTCTCTTGAGCGTGGTACAGAAGGGTGGCGCTGGCATCAGCAAGAGGGGACAGTGACTCCCACCGCTGCCATCTGCAGCAGTGGCACAGGCTTTACCAAGTGCTCTGAGTCATTAGAAAGCAAGTGCTAGATTTAGGTTATGGTTGGACTTGATTTTAAGGGTCTCTTCCAACCAGTATGATTCTATGATTCTATGAATATGATTCTAAAGCACCAGCTGGGGCTCACACTGCGCCTTTGCTGCGTTACCGAGCTGGCAGCGCTGCAAACCCCGGCAGGCTCGTGCCACTGCTGCACTCCTCGGTCCTGTCATCGTGTCCCACTGCAAGAAGCGGTGGCCTGTGGTGGGAAGAGCCGCTGGCTGCTTTTCTCCAGCCCTGGTCACAGCCCAAGCCAGAAAAAGCCACCAGTGCCAGCAATGGGGACTGGTGGCTCCTGTCCTCCCCGTGCGGGGCCAGCAGTGTCCCCCGGCTTTGATTTGCTCCTGCAGCAATGGCTTCAACCGCAGCAGAGCAGCACTGGAACAGAACTGGAGCGCGACACTGCGTGTTTGTGAGCTCCCCGCAACCGCTGGATCCTCACTGGGACACCTGGGGAAGGATTTGAGAGCCGGGGGGGGTTCAGAGCTGCCCTGCACTTACCCGTGACACCGTCCCCTCATTGCTCGTGCGACCGAGCGCTCTCTCACACGTGTGTCCCCGCAGCAGCTGGCATGGCCTTTGGGGTCGCTGTCATGGTGGCACCAGGTTTAAATCTAAATGTCCCGTGGCACCAAGTTTAAAATTCTCCCCAGAGCAAATCTTTTTTTTTTTTTTTTTTTTTTTAAACTGTTTCAGCCAGTTTTCCAACCTCAGACCTTGCACCTTGCCCCTGTTTTTTTCCCACTGGCGCTCAGAGCCATGTTTTCCGCTGGAGCAGCTGCCGAAGGGGTTTGTTTCCAGTGCGGTGAGCTGCCGGCGAGCGCCATCTCACCACCCTCTCCTCTCCTCTCCTCCCTGCCAGGAAACGCCAGCTCTCGCCGCAGTCCAAGAGCTCCAGCAAAGTCACGAGCATCCCGGGCAAAGCGGCCGAGCCGGGTCCCGCGGGCGCCAAGGCGGGCAAGTCCAGCACCCTGTCGCGCCGGGAGGAGCTCCTGAAGCAGCTGAAGGCGGTGGAAGACGCCATCGCTCGCAAACGGGCCAAAATCCCGGGGAAAGTATAGTGGGGAGAGCATCGCTCTGCCCCTTAGTGACTCTTCATGTTTTTATAAATAGCATACAAGCGGCCACTTTGGGATTTTGCAGTTCTGTCTTATTTTGGCTGCGATTCTTTTTAAGGAAAAAAAAAAAAAACCAAAACAAAACGACAACAACCCACACACACACACACACAAAAAAATTAAATATTGAAGTTTTGTCAGCTGAGAAGCCCGTGAGGACTCGCTCCGGCTCCTGAAGGGCGAGTGGGGCCCGTCCCTGGCTCTGCCAGCGCCGGTTCCGTGTAAATCCTGCACCGAGGACTCCAGCCCCGTCGGATGCTCTCGCTCTCCCTCTTTCTCTCCTCTCCTCTTTGCTAGCCTCGAGTTGTATTCTCCTAGTTAGCCCTGCTGTGTGTTGAGTGTCTTCAGCGATGCAGTTCCATATACTGTGTAACGAAAGAGCCGAAAACTGCTGTGAACTACTGGCGACATCACCTTCTCCCCCTGCCCTCCCGCCCCAGGAACAAAAATATATATATATATTCTTGACTAAAGTCTGATTGGGAAAATGACCTTTTATTTGAAGCATCGGATTGTTTGAGTTGATTTAAAGGAGCCCTGAAGGTGTTGTGGGGATGTCTGTCTGACAAGGAGGGTCCTTTTTTCCTTTTTTTTTTTTTTTTTTGTTTGTTTTTTTGTTTTGTTTTGTTTTGTTTTTGAGGGATCTCCCTGAAATAAAGTATTTTGATAACCAGTTCTTCCTTTTGCTGCTGTTCTCTGCCTGCCCCCGTCCTCCTTCTCCCCTTCCTGGGGTGAGGAGTCTGTTCCCCCCCATCTTTGGAGTGTTCAGTTTATTTTTCGTGTGGCTGGAGGAGCTGCTGCATCAAGTCACCACCAAAATGGGTGCAAATCCCACTGCTCCAGTAAAAAAAAACAAAGTGTGGCTATACCCGCTCCTGCAGCTGTGCAAAACTGCTTTCCCACATCCCCCTCCCACTAGCGCTGTGCGTCCCGCTGTACTGGGACAACTGGGCTGCTATGGGGACAGACCCTGGCCCAGCGGCGTTTCCCTGCACGCCGAAGGTGTTGGGCACCGGTGCTGTGGTCCCGGTGAGGCTTTGGCAGGGAGCACCCGTGAGCCCAAACATGTCCTTGCCGTGTGGGATACAGAGCAGAGGAGGGGAAAAAGTAACAAAATAATTAAAATATAAGAAATGGTAAAGAAAGTAAAATTAATAAATCATTTTATAAGTAATTAAGATAAATAATTAAAATATTAAATTTAAATGAATAAATAATTAAAGGAAATAATAAGAAAAAATAACAATAGGTAAAGTAATTTGAAAAATAGATAATAAAAACAATATAAAGTTTAATAAAAGAAATAATAAAAATAAAATAGAATAACATAATTGAAATAAAATAAAGATAATATAAAATGAATAAATAATAATATAAAAATAAGATAAGAATATAAACCTCTGCTCATCCCTGAACTGGCTCCTCTTCTCCCACACTCTGCTCAGCACCGCGGTCCCGTTTTGACCCCATCCCTGGCCCTGGACCGAGGTGATCAGACAAAACCCGCCAGCCCTTCCAGAGTTGCCTCATTTGGGATTTCTGCTCCGCAGGAACGTGCCGGTGACAGTGACATCACCGCGGGGTTTGCGCAACGGGGCCCGGCATGGGGAGCGTGTCCCCACGGGCACGGGGGGCTGGGCCGGGGGGGACGGGGACGCAGGACATCCTATGCCCACCAACGCAGGGTCCCGTCCGCCACGCGCCCCAGCGGCCCCGCGACCTCAACCGCTTCATCCCACGATGCTCTAACCCAGCACCAACATCCCAGCAACCAAACTGGTGCACACCCCATTCCAGCCAAGCCCCCACCACCCCCTTTTCCTAATTTTTGGGGGTGTCGGGAGCTGCTCCCCGGGCTGGAAGGCTCGGTGTTGAGGAGGAAGTCGGGCAGGGGCGCGGGGAGGAGGCAGCAGCCGGAGTTTCCAGGTGTGTGTACATCACCTGCCCAGCGCTATATAAAGGCGGCGACGGCAGCGGCGCAGCCACTCAACCCCGGGGCAGCATTTCGGAAGGGCCCCCCCTCCCCAAAGCTGTGCTCCCGCACCCGCGACGCCCACCTGATGGTAACAGGGGTGCGGGGGCACATTGCTGGGGGGTGGGATGGGGAGACCGTGTGTGTGTGCGCGCATGGGGCGGGGGGGGGTGAGGTGTGTTCGTGGTTTGGGGGTGCACACGTATGTATAAGGGCTCATGGGGTGGAAATGGGGAGATTTATGGGTGCTGCTCTCTGTGTGTGTGGATGCAGAGGTACCAGTGATACGTGTCTGTGCACATCGGGCTGGTGGGCACAGGGACGTGCGTACTGCTGGAGGTGCACGTGTGCGTATGGGGAGTATAGCGCTCTATACGCGTAAGGGCTGGCTGGTGTGTGCGCACGTGCCTGGCTCGGGGTGTGTGGCTGGGGGTGTGTCTGTGCACACGGAAGATTAGTTTGGGTGTATGCGTGTGTGCTGATAATTTATGTATGTGATTGCATGTGTGTGTTTGCATATGTGTGTGATTGCCTATGTGCATGTCTGTATGTGCTGTTACCCCTGGGCATGTAGCTGCACATACGCTTGTACTTGTGTATATATATATAAAAACATGTATGTGCATGGAAGGGCAGTGTGCAACATGTCTGTGTATTTGTGTGCATGTACGTACACGTGTGCACACTGGTGCTAGAGTGTGTCGGTCACAAGTGCTGGTGTCTCCATGGGTGGATGCACATGTGCCGGTGCTGTGGGTGTCTGTGCTGACAGTGTTCCTGTTTGTGCACTCTACGCATGTGCATACAGGTATTCTCTGTTTATATATATGTGTGTGTGTGTGTGTATGTACAGGTATTCTCTGTGTAGCTGTATATGTGTGTGGATGCACATGTTCACATACGCATGCTACATCTCTGGGTGGGGGGGGGTGGGTGTGTGGATAGACGTGTGCTGGTACTCTGTGCGTGCGTGTGTATATATATATATATATATATATATATATGCACACACGCACACACAAATATATAAAACCATGTATGTCAGTGTGTATATGCATGTAAGGGCAGTGCACGTAGGTGTATACGCATGCTTGTACATATAAATGTATGTGCACACTGGTACTAGAGTGTGTCGGCCACAAGTGCTGGTGCCTCCATGGGTGGATGCGCATGTGTCAGTGCTGCGAGTGTCTGTGCTGTGTGTGTGTGTTTGTGCACTCTGTGTGTGTGTGTATTCAGGTATTTTCTGTTCATATATATCTATATACATATACACACACACACACGTATGTGTATGTACAGGTAATCTGTGTGTCTGTATAGCTGTATACGTGCGTGCATGCACATGCATAACTCTGGGGGGGACGGGTGTGTGGATAGATATGTGCTGGTACTCTGTGTATCTTTTTGTGTGTGTGTGTGTACACACGTGTGTAAATGTGCCCCCTCTGACCCGTTCTCTCGCAGGGCTGGCTCTCTGCCCTGCTGCTCCTGGCTGCCCTGGCCCCGCGCCCCGGCCTGCGCGTCCCCCCGCATCACCCCCACGTGCGCTGCTACAGCGCGGGGGAGCTGGGGGACGGCGAAGCCCCCGCGCAGCTCCTGGGCCGCAGCCTGCGCTGGGACCACTACGTGCCGGTGCAGCTGGTGCCGCAGCTGGAGCGCGTGCAGGAGGCCACGGCGGGCCACCCCCACCGCCACCGCCGGCACCGCCAGCCCGCCTGCCCCGCGCTGCAGCTGCGCAGCGGCCTGCGCAGCGAGCCCAACGAGCGCTCCATCTCCCCGTGGCGCTACCGGTGAGTGTGTGCCCGCCGGGACCCCCCATCCTGCACTGGCTGCTGCGCTCAGTTTCCCCAAGCATCCCTCAAACACCCCTTCTCTGGTTGCAGTTCCGTGCCTCAGTTTCCCCAAGCATCCCTCAAACACCCTTTCCCTGGTTGCAGTTCCGTGCCTCAGTTTCCCCAAGCATCCCTCAAACACCCTTTCCCTGGTTGCTGTTCCGTGCCTCAGTTTCCCCAAGCATCCCTCAAACACCTCTTCCCGGGGCATCCCTGTTACCTGGCACTGTTGATTCGAACACGGGGGTGACTTGGGGGCACAGGGTAAGGGGCTCACTGACCGTGTCCCCCCTCAACCCGCAGCATCGATGAGGACGAGAACCGCTACCCGCGCAAGCTGGCCTTTGCCGAGTGCCTGTGCAGCGGCTGCGTGGACGTCAAGACGGGGCGGGAGACGACGTCGCTCAACTCGGTGGCCATCCACCAGACCATGATGGTCCTGCGCCGCAAGCCCTGTCCCCGTCCCGCGGGCCCCGGCCTCGTCACCTTCGAGGTGGACTACATCAGGGTGCCGGTGGGCTGCACCTGCGTCCTGCCCCGCACCGGCCGCTGAGCCCCCCGGCTCCCGTGGAGCCCCGTAGCGTGACTGTGTCACCGCGTCCACCCCCACCCGTGCTTGTTTTAGAGCACCCACCCACAGCCGGGTGTCCCCTCAACCCGTCACTTTCTTATTTATGAGTTATTTATCAGCCTTGCTGCTGGGGGATTTTTTTTTTTTTTTTTAAACCCGTATTTATTGCTGATCCCCGCTCCGACCCCTGCAAAGCTGCGACTTGGGGTCCGGCGTCACCCCACGGTGCCCAAGGCCCCCCAGCCAGACACTGCGAGCACTGTCGGGTGTTCGCTGGTTATTTATTTTCCCCAAAACCTATTTATTGTTTCCTCTATATGTGCTATTTAACGATGGCAGCAAATAAAGGACGACCCCGCTGGGCATGGTCCTTACTCTGTTCCCAGCCAGAGGGGGGGCAAATGGATGGGGACACGTCCACGGGTGTCCCGTGGGGCGATGCTCGGCAAAGCACCAGTGCACCCAGTGCAGCAGGGTAGGATGAACTGGGAGGCAATGGGGAGGGTGGTCCCAGCCCTGGAGGGGGGCAGCCCCAGCAGCCGCAGCTCCCCACCACCCACTCCTTTCCCAAGGCTCTGCCCCCCAGCACCCACGGGCCCAGCGCCACCTGCCGGGGCCACCCCACGTGTCCTGCCAGCACCCACGGGTGCCCTGGGGCGGCTGCACCCCCCATGAGACCAGGGTTCACATGGGGGGGCCCAGAGCAGCGGCTGATGCCCAACTGGGTCAAGAATTTGTCACCACCACGCAGCACATGGATGTGACTGTCCCTTGTCCCCCGCATGTCACACCCAGTCACCCCCTAGCACTCACGAGCTGGGAGTGGGGATGGAAATTCCCCCACACACCTTCCCTGCTTGGGGGGGGCACTCCAGGTTTGGGGGCTCCTCTGGGGCGCAACCGGGGCACAGGGCAACCCCTGGGGACAACATGCCATTGCACGCGTCCCCCCAGCTTCACCCCCCTGCCCCTATGGCCCCTGGGGACATGGCCCTGTCCCCCCCGGGGCAGGAGGGACATGGCCCTGCAGCAGCCACACTGTGCTCCAGCCCAGCTTCAGCTGCACCGCAGGGTTTGCCCGTAATCGCGCTGTTTATCCTTAAACCGCCCCCACACAGCCCCAGCAGCTGCAGCCCCCCCAGGGGAGCAGAGGGAGGGGGAGCCGGCATTTTTCCCACCTTTTATTGCAACAGCAACCACAGAAGTGACAAGAAACAGCAAGAGTGGGTGCAGGGAGCAGAGCTGCCTGATCCGCCCCCATCCCCGAGGGGCTGCAGGGCTGGAGGACCCCTCGGGAAGCTGGGGATTCCCTGGAGAACTGGGGTTCCCAAGGGATTTGGGGATCGCCCAGGGAACTGGGTGCTGCTGGGAGAGCTGAGGATCCCCCAGGGACCTGAGCGGCCCCAGGGATTTGGGGATTCCCAGGAGCTGGGGATCCCCTTGGGAGCTGGGAAGCTGAGCATCCTCAGGGATTTGGAGATCCCCCAGAGATGGGGGCCCCACCTGAGAGCAGGGCATCCTTAGCGATCCAACAGAAGCTGGGGAGCTCCTTGGAACTGGGGATTCCTCAGGGATCCAAGTATCTCTAGGGATTTGGGGATCCCCAGCAGTTGGGGATCCCTCAGGGAGCCAGGAACCTCTCAGGGATCTGAGCATCCCCAGGAATTTGGGGATCCCCAGGTTCCAGGCACCCCAGTTTCCTCCCAAGGGACCAGGATGCGGCTGGGAAGCAGGAGCACGAGCGGCACGGCAGCAGCAGGAGGGGCCCCCCCGTTACTCAGCCTCGACGGGGATGGGGTTCACCTGCCCCCCCACCTCTGCCGGCTGCTTCTTGCGGGCGTCAGCAGGGGGCCGGGGCGGGGGGTTGCTGGGCGGCTGCTTGATGGTGTCCCCAACATGTGGCCGCTCCCGGGGCTTCTGCTCGATGGGTCTCCACTCCTCCCCACGCACAGCTGCCTGCAAAGCCATGGGGGTGGGCACGAGGGGCCCTTTTCCCCAGCTGCCCCGAAAAACACCCCCCCACAAAGCCGCTCTGCACTCACCAGCAGGTAGATGCCGCTGGCGATGCCCAAGCAGACGGTGCCCAGGATGGTGGAGAGGAGGAAACCGGCGGGGACGGCCAGGCTGTGCGAGAGATCGGGGGTTCGGGGGGGCTCAGGGGGCGCTGTACCCCAGCCCCGACCCCACACCCCACTTACGCAGCGTGCAGGACGGCGCGGATGTAGTAATTCCTCGTGAGGGGCCCAAACACCTTCACCACCGCCGTCAGGTACTTCTGGCCGCTGCAGAGCAACACTGAGGGGGTCAGAGGGACCAGCCCCCACCCTGGGGGCACCCAGCCCCGAGAGACCCCCCCATCACCGTGCTGTCCCCACCAGGGAACCCACGCATGGGATCCAGCTCTGCTCCCAACCCCGGTGCCATGTCCCTGTGGCTGGGGGTGGGTATCAGGACCCCCAGTTCTGGGGGGGTGGGGGGGCACACACCACTTACCACCTCTCCATGGTCGAGCCCTTTTTCCGCTTGCTCCGGGGGTACTCGAGCAGGCAGACCAAGGCGCCTGCCGCGCTGCGGGGGGGGTCAAGGAAAGGGGTGCTCGGGGGCAGGGTTAGTGCAAAAAAAGGGCTGTTTGGGACAGGGAAAGAGTGATTTGGGCTCAGACTGGGGAGGAGGATGGCGTGCCCCCCCCGTCCATGGCTCCCACCCCAATCAGGGCAGGTTTTTCCCGCAGCCCAGCCCTGGGCATCCTCCCGGTAAGGATACATGGCGTACGCCGCGAAGTACCAGCCCTTGAACTGCCCCGCCACGGCCACGATCCCGCCCGTCAGCATGACTGCGGGGACACAGCGGGGCTGGGGGGTCCCTGCCTGGGGACACAGCCCCCCAGACCCGGGATACAAACCCCCAGCTTGGGATACAGCCCTGGGGACCCCAATATGCGGGATGCTGGGGGGGATGCTGTGTGCGGGACCTAAAGGGAAGTGACCTGGGGGGCTCCAGGGTGCGGGGCTCGGGGGGGAGAGTTTTGTCCCCGTGGCCACATGTCGCCTTCACCCACGAGCTTTGCACCCTTCTGGCTGCTCCGGGTGGGCAGGAAAGCCGGGGAGAGGAAGAGGAGGGAGAGGAGGGAGGGGAAAGAGGGGAGGGAGACTCTTGCCCTGCGCATCCCCAGCGGGACCGGGACTTCCCGATCGTCCCCGGCGCCTCCCGCTTGCGCCACCCCGGAAGCCCCCGGCGCCCCCCAGTTGCCGGGACCGGGTCCCCCCGGTGCTGCCGCCCCCCTAAACGGGGCCGTGCCCCTTTGTCCTCCCGGGGCTCAGCCCCCCAAACCCCTCCCGGAGCCGGGTTGCCCATCCGCGCTGGGCGCTCAACTTCCTCCCGCCGCGGGGGCCGGTGCGGGGACACCCACAGCCCGGGGGGACTCGGAGAGGTCCCTGCGAGGGGCGGGGGCGCTCGGGACCCCCGGCAGCAGCCAGGTCCTGCCCCTGCACCCCCCGGATCCGCACCACCTGCACTCACTGAGCCCGGCCGCCAGCGCCTGCTCGTTCGCCCACATGGCCCATTCGATCTGCCCCATGGCTCGTCCCGCTCCCGTTCTGCTCGTCCCGCTCCCGTTCGGCTCCGTTCGGTTCGTCCGGACCCGGAAGGCGGATGCGCCGCTACAATGTAACCCCGCCCCTTTCGGCCGAGGCCACGCCCCTTTCCCGCAGACCACGCCCTCTTTCCCGCAGGCCACGCCCCCCTTTCCGTAGACCACCCCCTGAAAGCCACAGGCCACGCCCCTATTTCGCAGGCCACACCCCCCGCGGGGACCCGCCCCAGCCCCACCCCAAAGAGACACCGCACCAGCTCCCGGGGACACAGCGGGGAACAGGGGCCGTGTGGGGATAGGACCAGCTCTGCAAGGGACACGGGGGGACGGGACACATCGGGGTGACAAGGACGGTGCAGGGGACAGGATCAGCCCAGCAAGGGACACGGGGGGACAGGAGCCACGTGGGGGGACCCAAGCAGTCCCAGCAGGGACAACTGAGGGGATAGGGGACAGGAGCAGCTCCAGAGTGGACATGGCAGGGGACAGGGGCTGTGCAGGACAGAGATGTCTGGGGTGACGTGGGGCAGGATCGGTCCCAGCAGGTACATCTAGGGTGACAGGATCAGCCCCAGCAGGGATGTCTGGGGTGATGTGGGACGGGATCGGTCCCAGCAGGTACATCTGGGGTGACAGGGGACAAGATCAGCCCCAGCAGGGACGTCTGGGGTGACAGGGGACAGGATCAGCCCCAGCAGGGCCATGCACAGCTGTCCCCTGCCCCCCACCTTGCAGCCAGCACTGCCCACTCCCCCCAGCACCACCCGCAGAGCCCAGACACCCCAAAACAGCACTGCAGCCAGAAAACCTCTATTTCCTTACGAAAGAGTAAAAACCAGCCCTGGAGGGGCACATCCCACCCCAGGGCTGGGGACAACTTAGTGCCGGGCCAGACTCAGCACCCTGAGCCCTCCGGGTAGCATCGGCAGAGCCCCCCGGCACATCACAGCTGTCCCTGGCGATGTCCCTGGCGATGTCCCCGGAGCTCAGCCGCCGCGGCGGGGCAGCCCGTCCGCTCCCAGGAGGTGCTGGCTGGGGTCATCCAGGAGCTGGGGACCGGGGCCAGGCTGGGGGACAGGAGAGGGGGTTAGGGGCACTGGGGACCCCCCCTGGGGCTATGGGACAGCTCTGGGGCCCACAGACCCCAAAAGACCACCCCATGGGTCATGGCAGTGGGAACATGTCTAGCGACAGGGTCCTGCACAACCCTGGGGACAGTGATGGTGTCCCACAGACCCTACCAGGGATGGGGACAGGGATGGGGGGCCATGAACATCCCTGGGGACAGGGATAGGGTCTTATAAACCCCCCAGGGATGGCGACAGCGTCCTGTGTACCCCTGGGGACAGGAACAGGGTCTCAGGTACCCCCCTGGGGATGGGGACAGGGAAGGGGTCCCACAAACCCCCCTGGGGATGAGGACAGGGGTGGGGGTCAATGCACACCCTTGGGGATGGGGTCCCACACACCCCCTTGGGGACACTGATGGGGTCACACACTCCCCTGGGGATGGGGACAGGGACAGAGCCTCACCACAGAGGCCAGGCAGAGGGGTCCCCCTGCCCCACATCCCCCCATAGCCCCCCTACCTGGGTGTGCAGGATGTACCGGATGGCCCCTGGCACCGGCTCCATCACCACGGCCGCCAGCAGCTCCTCTGGCAGCGAGGCCGAGCCCACGGGCAGCCCCCGCACAAACCTGCGGCACGGCCAAGCACTCAGTCCCCAGCCACCCCCAGCCACCCCGTTCCGTCTCCAGTAAGAGATGCGATCGTCCTTACTGGTCCCCATTGGCGGCAGGGGGGAAGCTGCGTTTCACCACCTCCACGAACTCAGCCACAGTGTCGGCCAGCATGAAGATGACGGCGTTGGGGCCGGCGTCGAAGGTGTAGGCGACCTGTGGTGGAATGGAGGAGGGACACAGTGACCTGGTTGGGTACCACAGCAAAGAGGGAGCCGCGCGGGGCCGGCCGGTACCTTGGTGTGGCCGTGGTGGGCGTTGAAGCGGTGTGCCAGGGCGATGATGTGCCGTGAGATGTCGTTGAGGTAGAAGATGGGGGGGAAGGTGTCGAGGCAGGTGGCGTGGAACTGGTTGCTGTCCCTCATGGTGAGCTGCCCAAAGCCCTCAAAGTCCCGCTCACGGATGTGCCGCATCATCAGCTCCAGGCGCTCTGGTACCACCACCTCTGCCCGGTGCTGCCGCGGCCGGAGGGTCACGGTCACCCCAATTCGAGGACACTCACGGCACCGCGAGCCTTTGGGCTTTGCTTGGCTGGCATCGCAGGTGCAGCCCCCCAGCATGGAGAAATGTCCCCGTCTAAGGGAACTGGGACCCCAAACCCTGCCCCGTACCTTCAGCAAGGGGCTGGTGTCCACGCTGGTCTGCATCCCCGCCGTGCTGCCCACCGGCTTCTTCTCCCCGCTGACCTGGGGGGAGCACAGACAGTGGGACACGACCCCCTCTGAGCCCCCAGCCCCACCGAGGGGCCCCACCCACATGGGGTTTGGGTGCTCCCAGCACCCTCCCCCCAAACCCCACCCAGCCAGCGGGTACAGCCATATCCCCCCCCAGCCCACTCACCACCATGACGAGGACTCTGAGCTCCGGCCAGTGCGTTTCGGGGGCCACTTGCCGGGCCAGGCTGTCCCTGCCATCCGGCCGCTCGCCCCGCTGCCACTGCACGAAGCCCCCCAACATGCTGCGGCAGGCGCTGCCCGAGCCGCGCCGCGCCACCTCCGACAGCTCGCCCTCCACGCCGTACAGCTGCGCCAGCGCCGACACTGCAGGGACAGAACGGGGTCAAGGGAGGACACCCCACCGCCACCACCCCACCATGTCCCCACTCACCCACCCAGGCAGGCGTAGCCGGCGGCGGAGGACGCCAAACCGGCGGCGGTGGGGAAGTTGTTCTCGGTGGCGATGTGGATTTTGTAGGAGAGGCTGAGTGGGGCCACGTCCTCGGCGCTGCCGCCCCGGTGCTTGCGGGCCAGCTGCCGCACTGCGGGGGAACAGCTGGGGTTTGGTACGGGGGACACCCCTCCCGGTCCTGGGCGGTGCCCGGGGCGGGGGACACTCACCCTCCCGCAGGCAGGCCTGCAGCCGGGGGTGCCCCACGTCGGCCGCCTCCCCGTTCAGCCACAGCCGGTCCTCCGTGAAGTCCTGGCTGGCTGCGGCCGTGGTGGTGGTCTTCAGCTGTGAGTAGAGTTGGGGTGAGTATGGGGGCCTGGGGGGCTCAGTAACCCCTGTGCAGGGGCTGGGGGGGCGCAGGAGTGGGGCAGAGGGGCCTGACCCTGACCCTGACCCCACACCAACCTGGTCCTGGTGCAGCGTCACGCTCAGGGAAGAGTTGATGGGCAGGATCAGGTCATTGTCACGCTTGCCCCCTGTGAGAGAGAGAGCACGGCATGGCACGGCTTCGTACGGCGCTGCTCGGCACAGCACGGCACAGCTTGTCAGAGGTGTTGGGTATTTGAAGCACTCATTTTGTTTATGAATAAGCTGAGCTAGTGCAGCTATAATCAATATTTTCAGTATTTGTGCCCAGTGTGGTGAGGAGGGTGTCGGGCTCTGCTCCCCAGGAACAAGCGCCAGGACCAGAGGAAACGGCCTCAGGTTGCGCCAGGGGAGGCTGAGGTTGCATCTGGGGAACAATTTCTTCCCCAAAGGGCTGTTGGGCATTGGAACAGGCTGCCCAGGGCAGTGGTGGAGTCACCATCCCTGGAGGGGCTGGACAGACGGAGATGAGGTTCTCAGGACACGGGGCAGTGCCAGGGGTGGGGAACGGTTGGACTCCATGATCTCAAGGTCCTTTCCAACTAAAACGATTCTCTGATTCTGTGGCATTTTGTTTTAGCACGGCACAGCTTGGCATGGCTTGGCACGGCCCGGCTTGGCACGGCTCCTCTGCCCGTCCCCACCCCGGGCAGGTCCCAGCCCCGTCCCCCCGGCCCGTACCGGGGGTCTCCGCCCCGCCTGGCCCCGCGTCTGCGCCCAGGGGTCGCGTCCCGGGGCTCCGCAGCACCGAGGGAGCGTCCCGGCCGCCGGGAGAGCCGCCACCCGCCCGCAGGCCGCCGGGACTCACAGTACTTGATGACGGCGATGTTGACCGGGGCCGTGCAGGTGACCATGGCGAGCGTCCGCTCCTCCGCCATCGCGCTGCCGCCGCTCCCGGGGCTCCCGGCAAAGTGCGGGCGGCCTCAAGCCCCGCCCCCGCGCCACTCACGTGGCCGTCACCTGTGGCAGGCCGCCGCCTCACCATTGGTCGGCGTAGCAGCGCCCGGCACACGCTGTCCAATGGCAGCGATCGGACGACGGAGCGGCCCCGCCCTGCCCCGCCCCTGCCGGCGCTCGACGGGCTTGCGGGGCCGCCATCTTGGAGTCGGGCAGGAGCTGCGCATGTGCGGTTGCGCCGAGTCCGGGGTCCGGGCGCTCCCAGTACCTACCAGCGCTCCCAGTACCTACCAGTGCTCCCAGTGCTTCCAGCGCTCCCAGTACCTACCAGCGCTCCCAGTACCTACCAGCGCTCCCAGTGCTTCCAGCGCTCCCCTGTCCCCAACACCTCCAGTGCTCCAGTGTTACCCCAGTGCTCCGCGTGCCCTCAGCACCCCCAGTTTTCCCAATGCACCAGTGCTCCCAGTTATCCCAGCACCACCCCAGCGCTCCCAGTACCCACCGGTGCTCTCAGCACCTCTCTGCCCCTGACCCTCCAGTGCTCCAGTGTTACCGCAATGGTCCCTGTGTCCCCAGCACTCCCAACACACCAGCTCTCCCACTTACCCCAGCACTGCCCCAGTGTCCCCAGTGCTCCCAAAACCCCTGTACCCCCCACCTCCCAATGCTCCCAACACTCCCAGTACCCCCTCAGTGCCCCCAGAACACGATGCCAGCCGAGCCGGGACAGCCGCGGCAGCAACCAGGGACATTTTCTCCACTCACACCCATGATACTTGGCTCTGTTTTAATGTCTTCTGCCATGGACGGGGTAAAACCCCGCCAGGTGCCCAGGAGCGGTGGGAGAACGGGCCAGGCACCGTGTCCCTGACTGGGGGGCAGCCATGGGACTGCGGTGACCCTCTCCAACAGCCTAGGTAGTCCTGTCCTATGCTCTTGTGTCCCTTCTTGGGGTGTTGCACGGCATGGCACAGAACGGCATGGCACAGAACTGCATGGTGTGGGGCTCACTGCCCTCCCCAGGGTGGCTGCCCACGGCGGGGGGCTCAGGACACCCCGCAGTGTCCCCCCTCCTGGTGGTGGCTCAGCAGGGACATGGGCCCCCTCCAGCATCGTGGCACTGGGCATCACCCCACGCCCAACTGTGAGTCTCGGGGGGCCTTACCGTGAGTGTCACGCTGGCCATCGCTGGGGACGTGGGGGCTTCTTCACCAGGAAGGAGTGGGGCATGGCCGGCACACTGGTGCTGGTTTTACTGGGACAGAGGGTTTTTTTCCAGTAGCAAGGCTGTGTTCTGGGGTTGGAATGAGAAGAATGCGAGGACACATGGATATCCTGGCTGTTGCCAGGGGGACCAAGGACCGTTTTTCCACTTTCCAGCTGCAGGTGCACGTGGAAGCCGGGAGGAAGCACAACGGGACAGCACTGAGATCCACACCCAGGCTGGACCGTTCGCCTCATGCTCTGTCTGTAGCTGGAAATGGCTTTTTGTATTTGCTCTTTTTCCAGCATCGGCTGTTTGAGACCACTGTATGGTTATTTTCCCCAGGATCAGCCATATGGGACTGGTGTTGGCAACTGCTGCTTGGGAGCGAGCTGGGCATCAGTTTCCAGGTTGGCGAGCGATTGCATCACATATCCCTCGCTCTGTATATTCTTTTATTGTTATTATTGTCATCACTTCCTTGGCTGTTCTGTTAAACAGTTTTTATCCCACCCCATGGGTTTTACCTTATTTTTTTCCCCGAGTCTCCTCCCCATCCCACCAGGGTGGGGGGAAGGAGTGAGTGAGTGGCTGCGTGGTCCTAGCTGCTGACTGGGGTTAAACCAGAGGTGACAGGCCAGCACCAGGACAAGGGTGGACCCCTGGACCCCTTTGAGGGGACGTCAGTGGCTGCCCCAGGGAGGGGGACACGGATGCAGCCCATGTCCCTGGGGAACACCAACCGCCCCGCAGGGGCTCGGAGCCAGGACACCCCAAGGGACACCTGCTGTGGTCCCCTGGACAGCAACCAGGGCAGGGGGGAAGGCCGGGGTGATGAAATGGCATTGCCAAACCCCACGGCAGCACCGTTAACAGGAGTTAATGAGTCTGGCACAAAGCTGTAAAGATGAGTCCTGTGTTTGGAGAAGGAGCAGCCCAGATAAGGCAGGGTGGGGGGCAGAGACCGCACAGGAAAGCCGCCTGTGGATGAAACTGCCTTTATTGAGAAAAATGGTTTGCTACAAATACCTCATTGATTTTATTCTTCTTCAAAAAACAGTACGTCTCGTTAAAAGTTCTAGTTATGCAAAAAGTGGCGGGTAACACACTGACGAGCACGGCCGGCGGCCCTCACATCCCGGGCCTTAAAGTGCTTTACAAAAGCAGCTGTCACTGCCCCTGCTCTGGCAATGCAGGGCAAAAAGGAGGAGGAAAACGAAGACGAAGAAGACAGAGAGGTTAATAGTGCTGTCTCGGAGGCAGGGAGCTCCCTACAAGCCAGAGCTGCTCTGGGACTTGAGAGTCCCAGCTGAGGACAGGGCAGGGAAACCCTCCTGGGTCCCTTTTGGGAGGTGCCAGTGCTCCCTGTCCCACCAGGGATGTCCCCCAGGCCGGGAAGGTGCCAGGATGACCATGCAGGTAAGGGACGACCCCATTCCTCCTCGCTAGCCTGGCTGGAGGGAGGGGAGCGGAGCAGCTCCAGCCTTTCCCTGCCCTCTGCCATGGATGGGCTCTGCCTGCTCCTCACAGGGCTGCCAGCGGCACGGCGGAGCTCACAGCCCCAAAACACCCAGTACTATCGAGATCAAAGTAAGAAACAAGACAGTATTGCTAGAACGGAGCTGGAGCCAGAGCCAAGGCTCAGATAAACCCCAAAAGGGCACTTCCCCGAGCAGAGACACGCGGAGCGATGGGCTGTCCCAGATCCCTTCTCTGCAAAGCCCTGTGGGGGATCAGAGGGGATAGTCACCGGGACACTACAGAGCATCCCTTGGATCAACATCTGCCCAGGTGTGCCCTACTCCCAGCAAGAGACCTGGGAAAGGGGGATGCAGCCCCCTATTTCAGGGGGACAAGATGCTCGGCGCTGGGGATGAGATCCCGCATGGGCAGACGTCCCCCTGCGCACCCATCGCCCAGACACGACCCGGCTGCTCCGCGCTGAGCTCCAGCGCGGCACAACTGACCTGCCCGCTCCCTTGCAGACAGAAAACCAGCGCTCAGGATTACGTCCTGCCCATGGCCGCGTCCAGAGAGCTCTGCCCGTGAGGGCTAAGCCATCAAAAGCTCAACCATGACCCACTCGGCACCCGACGAGATGCTGCTCTGACCTGGCCTCTCCTGCATCAGCACCCGCCTGCACAGAAACACAATGAGGAGGGGAGAGAACAGCCCAGAAAAAACTGAAGGGGACACCCGCGTGCTTCTCGCATCCTCCGCAGAGTCCTGTGGGGGTCTGGCTCCTGCCTCTCACCCGATTTCAAATCCACAGCATGTTTGTTTGTTTTTTTAAAAATATACTTTCTTAATAATGTTCCATAAAAATACTCTTGTCCCCGGTGACAGATATTGCAGCGTGAAGAGTAACAGCTTCTGTTGCCGCTCTATAAAACGTGGAAAAGGCATCACGCCAATCAATGTAGAAAAATGCAAGAACTCAGTATCACAAGAGCCAGTACAAAATGAGGAACGTGAGGGGTTCACCGGTCACCATCCCTGCGGACTCCTCCGAACCTGCTGCCATCACGGGGAATGCGAGGGCAACCGTCTCGCCCTGGGATTCAGCCTGGCAAAAGAGGCGGCTCCTGCCTGCAGCACAGGGCCCGGGACAGACTGACGTCTCTGGAAAAAGCCTTGAGGAGTTTAAAAAAAGATGCTCCGTGCCGTTTTCTTCCTTTTCGAAAAGGAGGCAGGCGACTGCAGTTTCAAACTAGGGCATTTCTGCACAAAATGCATCATAGTTTTACGTACCTATTATTTAACCACAACAGAGAGTGTGAAGACAAAATGGTGCCAAAAAGCATCTAATAATAAATAGATCTGGATATAGGTATATACTCCGTATACGGATATGAAACGTCTAACCGAGGAACGATCCCTCTGGCGCTGACTCCTCTCTCCTCCCAGCAGCAGACATCTCTGCTCGCTCACCGGTCCAGCGCGACACTAAAGAGGCTCCACCTTCTTCAACAAGGTGGGGTTTGCCCCGAGAGGAGAGGGGCGGGAGGCGGCAGTGAGAGTCCGGGCGGCTGACAAGCTCCGTGTCTCCCCAGCGGGAAGGCCGAGTGTGCAAAAGGAGACTGTGCAGTGAGGGGGGTCCGAACGGATGCTCTGCGGTCAGCCTCAGTTCTCAGAGAGCGACAGCGCCAGGGCGGCCTGCAACGCCGCCTCCTCGTCGATGTTATAGTCCTAAAAACAGAGAGGGATGGTCAGGACAGTCGGCACGGCCGGGCCACACAGCCCCCATCGAATATCCTGCTCCTTATTGAGCCAGCAAGGCTGCGAGTGTCCAGCTCCTCTGGCAAACAGGTCCCCGGAACGCACATTTTGGGGTGTCCTTTGTGCCCACGGTCCCTCTCCTGCCAACATCAGCTCTGCCCTTAGACTGGGCAGGGGTGAAACGTTCCCACAGAGAAGCTGCAGCCAAAGGGTAAGAACAGAGGCTTCTCCACCGCTCCGCCACACAGCAACCGCCCCTTCAACTGGAAATATTTGTCCATAAAATAGTTATTGGTCCCTTGCCCCAACACCAAATGGCCCTGCAATAAGAGTAGGATGCTGACAAAGCCTCCCCGGGGTCCCTGGGGCCAGGGCTGGGCGATCACCCCCTCACCCCCACATAGGAGGGGTCAGCAGCTCCCCAAGGGGGGGTCATGGATACCCCCACGCAGCAGCCAGACCCCCCAAACCCCAGCTGCTCTCCTCCCATGACTTGTGAAGCCTCAAAGAAAAGAGCTTTTTTGTTAAAATTCCTCAGGGGAAGACTTTAATGGAGCATGCAGAGGAAAGAAGCCATCTTCACATAAATCACTAACATTTTCCTCTTCTTCAGAGATTTTTTCCTGGTGTGTCTGATGACAACCAGCTCGAACACTGCCCGGGCCCAGCCCCACACCCGTGGGAGGTCTCCTAAGTGGGGCTACACATGCGCCATGTGCCTCCCTTGTCAAAGTGCTGAATAATTTTGGCTAAAACCCCATTTCTACTTGATTTTCTTTGTTAAACAATTCTGGCTAGAATAAAGTCTGCTTGGAGCTTATTGCCTGAATAAATTGACTTTTGGGGTGTCTCCCAAAAGCCCAAAGGAGGATCCATCCCCTTCCCCTCCCGAGGGGCTGCAAGTGGGACGGGAAGAGCCAGTTTCATCTCCCGGCTGCTCGGTGTGGGATGTGGGGAAGATGATTCCGTTTCAGCTCAGGGCCACACTCACCACAAAGGTGTCATAGGAGAACTTGTGCCGGTGGAGAAGGTGCTGGAGAAAGTTGGCGCTTTTGTAGCTGGGGTCCCCCCAGGGCATGGCTGAGCAGACCGGGCACACCTGCGGAGGGCAGGGACGAAGGGGAGTTGTGACTCCAAGGGGAATCGTGACTCGTGGGCACAGACCCTTGCACCACCACCTCCCCTGGGTGGGGCTGGGGCAGCCACAACATGAGGGACAGGTGAGTGGGGGTCCCTTTTCTCTCACAGAGAGGGATGTGCTAAACAGGAGGGTCCTTGCCCCCTTCTGAGTGGATCCCTCGGTGCACGGAGCTTCTGGCATGTGGCACAGGCTGCTTTAACCTGGTGATAACTTACACACACGCGTGCACAAGCACCTCTGAGATCACAGAATCACAGAATGGTTTGGGTTGAAGGGACCTTCCCAGCTCCCCCAGTGCCCCCCCTGCCATGAGCAGGGACATCTGCACCAGCTCAGGTTGCTCAGAGCCCCGTCCAGCCTGGCCTGGGATGTCTCCAGGGATGGTTCAGCCACCACCTCTCTGGGAACCTGAGCCAGGCTCTCACCACCCTCAGGGGCAACAATTCCTTCCTCATGTCTGAGATGGTTCCAGAGCTGCAAATTCACCATCTCTGTCAACCCAGCAGGGATTGGGAGAAGAAATCCCACACCAGGCAGGTCGCAGGCACAGGGGGACAGAGGCAGCTCATCCCAGAGAGCCTCTCGTCAACGGGATTTAAACCAAACTAAACCATCTGGACACCGCTGTACTTTATGCACAGCAGCAGGTCTGCATGCTGGTGGCTTCAGATGCAGCATCAGCTCCGGTGTACTTGGATTTCCAGGAGTTACCCCGCACAGAACCAGCCTGTCCCAGCACCCCGGCGTCGCTCACCACTTTGTTGGGGTCGTTGCGGTGGTTCTCCATGCAGTGCTTCACCAGCTCCTGCTGGTCCAGGTTCCGGGCGCCGCAGTACGGGCACACGAACGTCGAGCGATTGGGAATGTTGCTAAAGAGAACGAGGACGAGCTCAGATCCCCTGGGAAGTGACGGGGGGGACTGATATTTCTCCCTGTGATTACCCAGGGGAAAATAGAACACATGCTTGGATTTTAAGGCTTGTAAGGGAAGGAAGCACCAGTGCAGTCGGCAAGAAGGGACACGTTTCCCTGCCCGACGTGCGGCAGTACCTGGGGATCGGCTGGGACGTGGGGACAACGGGAACAAACTTGGGGCAGTTGGCCATCTGCTCCTGCACCTTCGCGCAGGATGAGACGTGAGAGCGCATCTTGGCGAGGGTCACCTGGAGAACGAGGAGAGAAGAAACACTCCTGGAGGCCGTGACACCTTCCCCTACAGCTCGGGAGCGCAGTTTTGGTCAACTGAGGTCAGAGCGAACACCGGTTTGTGCAGGACAGACCCATGTCGGCATGGAAACGCTGCACTAGCCTGTTCTTCCTTGCAGGACAGAGATTTGGGGCTGCACGCTCGCTGTACGTGTCCCCAGAGGTCACGCACAAGCCACACTGCAGCACGAACACTGCTTTTCTTTGCAGAAGAGGAACCGTTGGCCAACGGAAACCCCAAACTGCCCTGACACCATACAGGATCCTTTCTGGGCCACAGCCAGGGAGTTACAAGAAGATTCCCAAAGTTAACGGGAGCCAGAAAATGCATCAGCGGAGACACACCACGACTTCACATGAATTTACAGCTGGTCCCTGAAGCGTCCCAGACCCAGGACCTGGCCACGCTGCCAGTTGAGCTCCCCCACGGCCATTGAGATCACAGCACCTTAAGCAAAACCTAAACTCTTCCCCCAGTTAGGAGCAGCAGCAGAGATGGTTTGTCTCAGCCTCTCCCGTGTGGCAGGAACACCTCAGCCTGCCTTTGTAGGTCCCCACTGTCAAATAATAGCTCCAGTCTGCTGCCAAAGGCACGCAGGGGACACCACAGCTCACAGGCGCAGTTTGGGGACCCACCAAACAGGGGACCCCACAAACTGAACCACGGAGAGCAAGTGACCGCGGCTGCAGGACCGGCAGCCAAACAACGCCGTGCCCGCATGGGACGGGGACAGCCAGCCCTCCCTGCCAGCCTTACCTTCTTGCTGCAGCCTCTGCAGGGAGCTTTGTAGGACGCGAGCTGCTTCTCAACGCTGGATGCCTTCTCCACCTTCTTGGGGTCAAAAGGCATGCGGCAGAGCGGGCAGAGCGGGGACGGCACTTGCAGGCAGGGCTGCAGGCACTCCCCGCAAAACCTGGGGACACGGAGAGCGGCATGAAGCGGCCCGGCAGCCCCACTGGGAGAACTGGACAGAACTGGGAGCTTGGGAGGTGCTGCGGCACAGCCCAAGACCCAAAGGATCTCCCTGGACGTGCCGCTGTTCTGAGACCCGTGGCCGGGAGTGGATTTGAGCCGAGCCAAATGAAAACCGGTGCTGAGCACCCAGGCCACGCGGGGATAAAGCCGGTGAGCAGGTCAGAGCCCGGCTCCGCGCCTGTCAGGTCCTCACGCCCGCGGGAGCGCGGATGAGAAATCAAACCAGCAGAGGAGAAGCGCAGGATGGTTCCCCTGGGGAAGGGGGTAAAGCAGTTTGGACTCCACAAATTTGATTGTCACCACGTCCCTGCCCCTCCGTCTGCCCACCCAGAACAGGGGAAGGAAACGCTGCTCAACCTCTGCTGTTGCACGGGGGGGTGACCCCTGCCCAGCTCCCCGACATCACCCCCGTGAGGTGCCACCAGCCCCAAATGAGCTGCTGGGGTGCAGAAGGAAGACTGAGACCAGGCTGGGGCACCAAGTAAAGCCACAGCCTCAACAGAGACCAAAGTGTCCCAAAACCTGACCATGAATGGGGGACAAGGTGTCACCGAAATGCTGGTGGGACCAGGGGACCCCAGCTCCCTGTAGCCTCTCCCCGGGGGTCACAGCACCCGTGGGGGGAGCGGCGCCAGGATCGGGCTGGGGAACGGGAGCTGGGGCCAGGTTCTCAGTACCAGGCTAAAAGGAGGGGGAAAAATAGGGGGTCTTGGTACTGGACTGGTAGGGTGGGATCAGGGTCCCAGTACCAGGCTGGGGGTCCCAGTACCAGGCTGGCAGGGTGGGACAGGGGTTCTGGTACTGGGCTGGGGGTCCTGGTACCTGACTAAGGGTCTCAGTACCAGGCTGAGGATCCCGGTACTGGGCTGAGGGTCCCGGTACCAGGCTGGCAGGGTAGGATAGAGGTCCCGGTACTGGGCTGGGGGTCCCGGTGCTGGACTGGCAGAGTGGGATAGAGGTCCCAGTACTGGGCTGGGGGTCCCGGTACCAGGCTGGCAGGGTGGGATAGAGGTCCCGGTACTGGGCTGGGGGTCCCGGTACCAGGCTGGGAGGGTGGGACAGGTATCCCGGTACCTGACTAAGGGTCCTGGTGCCAGGCTGAGGGTCCCGGTACTGGGCTGGGGGTCTCGGTACCGGGCTGGCAGGGAGGGACAGGGGTCCCGGTACCAGGCTGGGGGGCCTAGTACTGGGCTGGAGGGTCCCGGTACCGGGCTGGGGGTCGCCGTACCAGGCTGGCAGAGTGGGCTGGGGGTCCCGGTGCCGGCTGGGGTGACAGAGCAGCGGGCCCGGAGGGGCCCCGGTGCAAAGGAGGGGCGCTGCCCAGTGCCCGCGGCGGGTCCGTCCCCGGGGGTCGGGCCAGGCCGGGGGTCCCCGCCGCCCCCATTCCCCGGCTCACGTGTGTCCGCAGCCGGCGATGCCGACGGCGCGGTGGAAAACCTCCAGGCAGATGGGGCAGCTGAACTGCGCCTCCAGCGCCTCGGCGGCGGGGCCGGCGGGAGGCGGCGGCCGCGGGGACCCGCCCGGGGCCTGGGGCCGCTGCGCCGCCGCCACCAGCCGGTTCCGGAACATGGCGGCGGCGGCGGCGGCGGCGGCGGGAGGGGCGGGGGCTGACGTGCGCCGCGCGCCGCCGCGTCATCACCGGGAGCGGCGCGGGCCGAGCGGAGCCGCCATGTGCGAGGCGGCGGCGGATGGCGGGTGCGGGGCGGGCGCGGGGCCGGCACGGCGCCGCCGCGGCCACGGACACAGGTGGGCCGCCGAGCCGGGAGCCGGGTGGGCCGCCGGGGCCGCTCCCGGTACTGTCCGCGGTACCCCCAGGTGTATCCCCCGTGCTGCCCCCGGTACCTCCCAAACTCCCCCCCGCAGTGCTGCCCTCGGTAACCCTTCCCCGCTACCGCAGCGGTAGCCCCCCCGGTACGAGCTCCGGTACCCGCCCCGGTATCGCTCCTGTATTCCCCGTTAACTGCCGTGTGGTGCTGCCCCCGGTACCCCCCGGTGCTGTCCCCGTTATCCCTCTGGTACCCCCCAGTGCTGTCTCTAGTGTTGCCACTGGTACCACCCCGCGTTGCCACCTGCGGTACCACCCCGGTGCTACCCCCGGTATCCCCCTCGGTATTTCCCCGGTATCTCCCGGTGTTGCCTGCCGTACCCCCTGTATTGACCCCGGTTCCCCCCGGTACTGTCCCCGGTACGCTCCTGGTGCTGCCCCGGGGACCGGGATCTCAGCCCCTCCCGCCGGGTACCGCCCCCGGGCTGTGTCGGCGACCGGTGTCCCCGGTGCCGACCGGTCCGTGTCCCCGCAGCCACCCGCGACCCTGCATGAAGTGCGGGGGCTCCGCCGCCCTCATCATCCGCGTTGGGGACCCGTTCTGCCGGTGAGGGACCGGGATGGGGGCTGTGCAGTGTGGGGACACGGGGTGTGGGGACACGGGGTGTGGGGACACGGGGTGTGGAGGCATTGGGGTGTGGGGACACGGGGCTTGGGAACATTGGGTCTTTGGGACGTCAAGGCTTGGGGACATTGGCGCTTGAGGACATTGGGTCTCTGGGACATCAAGGCTTGGGGACATTAGCGCTTGGGGACATCACAGCTTGGGGATGTTGGGGCCTGGAGACACGGGGCTTGGGGACAGCAGGGTACAGGGATATTGTGGCTTGGGAATGTTGGTTCTCAGGGACATTGGGTCTTGGGGATATCAAGGCTTGGAGCTGTGGGGCTCAGTGGTGTTGTGCTTGGGGACATGGTTGCTGGGGGCCGTGGGACACGCTGCGGCTCACGGCTGTGTCCCTACGTTCCCATGTCCCCAAAGCGGCTGCTTCCATGATTACTTCGTGCACAAGTTCCGCGCAATGCTGGGCAAGAACCGCGTCATCTTCCCGGGAGAGAAGGTACGGAGGGGGACATGGACATGGGGGAGACGCGTGCGGCACCGCCGGGGCCAGTGACCGTCCCTCCTGTCCCCGCAGGTGCTGCTGGCGCTGTCGGGGGGCCCAACGTCCAGTGCCATGCTCCGGCAGGTGCAGGAGGTGAGTGCGGGGGCAATGGGGGGGCTTGGGGGGCACGACTCGGTCAGCCCCTCACCCTGCGCCTCTGCCAGGGGCTGAGCCGGGAGACGGCCAAGAGGCTCCGCTTTGTCCCCAGCCTCATCTACGTTGATGGTAAGAATTAGCCCTGCCGCCCGCTCCCAGGGCAGGGTCCCTCTGTGCTGTGCCAGGGTTGGGAGCTGTCACCAAGCCCAGCGAGGCTGTGGCACCCCGGGGTGTCCCCCCTGGCCGTGGGGACGGGCTGGGTGTCCCCTCCTGACCGCGGTGTCCCCGGCGGTGCCGCGCAGAGGGAGCGGTGCGGGGACAGAGCCCGGCGCAGCGGGAGCAGAGCCTGGCCCGCATGGAGGCCCTGCTGCAAGCAACTGGCTTCCCCTTCCACCTGGCCCACCTGGAGCAGGTACAGGGGTGTTGGGGGGACACGCCAGGGCGGGGGGACACGTCTGGCGGTCCCCAACCCCTCGCCGGTGTGTATCTCTGCCCCGCAGGCGCTGGAGCTGCCCGCATCCATCTTGCGACCGGGTCCGGGGGGGTCTGGGGAGCCCGGCCCATCCTACAAGGAGGCTGTGGAGGGTTTCATCCAGCAGCAGCGGCAGGAGGGGGACACACATGGTGGCACTTCGCCCCCTGGTCCCAGCACCCAGGTGGGGGACCCGGCTGACCCCCGCCTGCCCGCCCCTGCCCGCACCCAGGAGCTGCTGCGGCTCTTTGAGGCCGTGGAGACGGCGACGGCGAGAGAGGAGCTGCTGCAGATGTTGCGGTGAGGGGACGATCCTGCCCGGTGCTGACACCGGCGTGGCGCGGTGACACTGAGTCAATGTCACCTTGTCCCACAGGACCCACCTCATCCTGCAGACGGCCCGGACCAAGGGCTACGCCAAGGTGATGACAGGCGAGAGCTGCACCCGTGTGGCCATCAAGCTCCTCACCAACCTGGCGCTGGGTCGCGGTGCCTTCCTCGCCGTTGACACAGTAAGCAGCCCGCCGGCACCCTGTCCCCGAGCTGGGGGTGGCCTGTCCTTACCCGGAGGGGTGACATGATGCCATGGGGGGGCGTCCCTCAGCAGCCACGTACCCACAGGGATTCATGGACGACCGCCACGGCGACGTGCTGGTGGTGCGGCCCATGCGGGACTACACGGCCAAGGAGATCGCCTTCTACAACCACTTCTTCCACGTCCCCACCGTCATCGCGCCACCCCTCCGCACCAAGGTAGGGACATCCCCTGTCCCTTGTGGGGGGGATCCTGAGCTCCATGGCCCCACGGCGGGGACAAGAGCCCCCCATTCTGCCCCTGCTCGCTCCCCCAGCGCCGGGAGAAGTCCAGCATCCACCGCCTGATAGAACGGTTCCTCCTGGGGCTGCAGGAGGATTATCCCGCCACCATCAGCACCGTCTACCGGTACGGTGTCCCCTGCACAGGGACACCCCAGGGTGGTGGTGGGGGGGTTGGGGACAAGTGGGGTGCACCTGCTCACCCCCACAAATTGGCCGCAGGACGGGTGAGAAGCTGAGCCCAGCCCCAGCCAAGGCGAGCAGCGAGTCGGAGCGCTGCCTGCTCTGCCTGTGCGCCTTGGACATTGCTGGGGGTGAGTGGGGCAGGCGGGGGGCGCGGGGGTTATGGGGGCGCAGCCACGCACCCCCAGTGACACCCCTGCCCTCCCGCTCTTGCAGAGGAGGAGCTGGCCCTGGAGCCCACGCTGATCATGGAGGAGCCCGAGGAGAATGGGTGCTGCCAGGACCCTCCAGCAGCACGGTGAGCGCGGGGGTGGGACGCTGTGGCGGCACCGGGGTCACCGCGCTGTCCCCGCTGAGTGTCCCTGTCCCTGCAGGGCTGAGAGCAAAGCCGCCTTCATCCCGCTGCTCTGCTACGGCTGCCGCCTCACTTTCAAGGAACTGGTGAGGCTTTCGGGGTGTGGTGGGGCGGCTCTCCCTGGGGACAGGGGTCCCCAGTTGTGTCACCTCTCTCTCGCAGGGTCCCCTCGCCACGCTGCCACCCTACGTGCGCGCTGAGGCCCAGCGCAGGATCCGCAGGTAGGGGGAGATAAGGGTCCACTCCTTGCCAGCACAGCCCCTGAGGCCATGTCTGTCTGTCCACACGGCGTCCTGTGTCCCACACCGTGTCCCTTGCAGTGCAGAGATGGAGCAGCAGAGCCCGGAGGTCCCGCGGGAGGATGAGGAGCCCGGCAAGAGCTGAAGGGGTTTGAGGACATCGAGGGACACAGATCCCCATCCCTCTGAGGCATTGGTGGGGGAGGATGTCACCCCTCCCAAAGGATGGTGGGGGACTAGAGCCCCTGGGGACCCCTGGCACCCGCGTTTACACCCCATTTTGGTTACAGCCGAGGAACTGGGGAGAGCCCCCAGCCCCCATCTGTGGGGGCAAGGGTGCTAGTACCCGCGGGCAGCAGGTCCCCAGTCCTGTCCCACCCCCCTGCCCCAGCCGCACATCACCTGGGGAAGCCTCAGCTCTGTTTTATTAGATATCTGTATAAATAAACCATTTGAATTAATAAAAAAACAAAACCAAAGTCACAACAAGTGTCTAGAGTCCAGCTGGGGCTGCCAGCTCCCCTCCCTGACTGTGGGGGGGTGCTACAGCCCAGGGCCCCCCATCCTGGGGCTGGGGGGCTATTGCTTTTGAGTTCAACCTGGTTCTAGAGCAGGGGAGAGCGGGGAGGGGCACCAGCCGGCTCCTGCCCCCCACCTTGCCCGGCAGCAAGGGGTGCCCAGCGGGTGGGGGGGGCAGCTCCTGCTCCCCACCCCGGGAAGGCACAATGTGGTCTCCGCAGGCTGGACGGCAACGTAAGGAAAAAAAAAAATGCTCCCTCTGCCTCCCCTGGCAGGATACAGCCCCAGATTTGGGGGGGCTGGTTAAGGCATTGGCGGTGATGTCCCCCCAGGGGGGCACTGGGTGGGCCTGGAGCACCTTCCCCTTATTCCTTCTCCCGCGTCCACTTGATCATGGTCTCAGGGGAGCGGTAGAGGAAGATGAGCTTGGCGTAGAGCTCTTCCTCCAGCTCCAGCTCGCCCGTCTCGCGCACCAGGAAGATGTCCTGGCACAGCTTGAGGATCCGGTCCACGCACGGCAGCTCCTCGAACATGATGGAGTGCGAGATCTCGCTGAAGAAACCCCGCACGAACTTCCCGATCACCAGCACGATGGAGACGTACAGCCCCATGATCCTGCAAGGTTGTGGGTGGGGCAGAGCCTGTGTCTCACCCCCCTGGCTTCGCACTCCTTTTGGGGTGCAGCTGGGTGGTCCCCACCACCCCCCCTCCCCATCCACCCCCTCCACTTACCCATAACCAGCCAAGAAGCCCAGGCTGGGGGGGCTGACTTTATCGTTGAAGATGACCATGGGGAGGATGTGGCCGTCGTTGGGGGGGGCTTCCTTCAGCCGCACCACCCACCACTCCAAGAAGCTGTTGCCCCCTCGGCCGGGGCCCGCGCGCTCCCGTTTCAGCTGCACCTCCACGTCCAGGTAACTGTCCTCCCCGTCTGCTAGCGGGGTGACACCATCAGGGCACAGCACGGCCACAGCTGTGCCGCAACACCCTTTTTTATTTTGGGGGAGGGACATGGTGAGACCCACCTGGCAGCAGCTGCTTGACCGGGGGGGCTTCAGGGCCATTAGGTGCGCGGATGTATTTGGGGAAGAGTTTGGGCACTTGCCTGCAAATGAATGGGGTGAGCGGAGGGGAGCGCTGTCTCACCAAGCATGGGGGGGGTCCAGCCCCCTGCTCCCTCCCCGGGGACACTCACACGGGGGTGTTGCGGGTGCCCTGCAGCAGCTGGGCCAGCTCCATGCGCTGGGGCGCGCCAGGCTCCAGGTCGGTGCTGTGTTTGTCGAAGGTGTGCTCCACCGTCCCCCCCTTGCCCAGGTCCCTGCAGGCAGCACAGGCTGAGCAAGGGAGGGATACAAACAGCGCTCCCCCCGGGCATCGGGCCGGTGGTACCTCTGGAAGGTCCAGGTGAGGCGGATGGTGATGTCGGACGAGCCGTTCTGCAGCTCCCGCCGCATCTGCTCCCGGCTGGGGGGGCTGATGCTCCAGAGCGAGCCCGAGCTGCCCTCAATGCGGGCGGTCACGATGTCCTCGTAGCCGTACAGCGTGATGAACTGCATGGCCACCTGCCACCGGGGGGCACACAGCTCAGCTCCCACCCCAGGACGCCCCGGGGCACCCAGCGGGATGGAGCCGGGGGCGGGTTTGTGGGGACGGATTTACCGGTTGCCGCTCAAACTGGTGGGTGAGGGCTTCGTAGTCGTGGGGGGTGAAGGGCTGGATGGATTGCTGCTGGGCGCTCGTGGTGAACAGTGGCTGGGGGTGGAAAACAGGGTGCTGTCGCCCAGGCAGGGGACCCTGGCATCCGGGCTGGGCACACCAACACCCCCCCGCATCCTCACCTCATACCCCCCCAGTTTGAGGGTGACGGTGACATCGATGGGGTGGTTGACGACGCCCACCACGGAGCGCACCAGTGACATGAAGAGCAGCGGGAACCAGATGATGGCCACGAGGAAGAGGATGATGAGGCCGCCCATGCCATACTTCACGATCTTCTTCTTCTTCTGCCCCTTGGGCTGGGGGTATTTCTGGGAGGGGGCACAAGATGACAGGTGGGCTCAGGGGAACCTCAAGCAACAAGGGGCTTATTGGGGGCCCTTCCCAGCATGGCAGGGCCGTACCTTCTCCGTCTCGCGGCTGCACTTGATGATGAAGACGTTGGCGTAGATGTCCTCCACGCACATCCAGTTGGAGAGGGACAGCGTGGTGTCCGTCCAGACCCAGTCCATGACAGCCCGCAGCTCCACCAGGAAGGGCACGAGGCGAAACCTGGGGGGCACACACGGAGAGGGGGCTGGTACGGCACCCCCCGGGCAGGCAGGGGTCTGCGCGGCCTCGTCCCGTACCCCTGGAAGAGGAAGAGGTTGAGGTGGTTGTATTTCTTGGTGAGGAAGTTGCCCAGGATGCGGGTGGGGTAGCCGCAGCGGATCTGGTAGGCTGAGAGCGAGAAGTAGATGCACTTTACAAAGTACCACAGCTGGGCCACCGTGTTGAGGCTGAACAACCTGTGGGAGACAGATAGAATCACAGAATCATTTTGGTTGGAAGAGACACTCAAGATCATCGAGTCCAACCATTAACCCAGCCCTGGCACTGCCCCATGTTCCTGAGAACCTCATCTCCATCTGTTCAGCCCCTCCAGGGATGGTGACTCCAGCACTGCCCTGGGCAGCCTGTTCCAATGCCCCACAGCCCTTTGGGGAAGAAATTGTTCCCCAGATCCAACCTCAACCTCCCCTGGCACAACTTGAGGCCGTTTCCTCTGGTCCTGTCTCTTGTTACTTGGGAAAAGAGACCAACACCCTCCTTGCTACAACCTATTTTTCAGGTAGTTGTAGAGAGCAATTGTTGTAGAGAGATGTCACCCTTTTGGCCAGACTGGGCCACCAGCTGGGCTTGGGGACACAAAGCTGCCACCTTAGGATCATGCGGTACTGTTGGGGACATCCTCGGGGGATGCTCAGTACCTTTCGGTGACAGCCGGCAGGATGAAGAACATCCAGAGGTGGATGCTGAAGACCAGGATGACCTGGAAGATGAGCTTGCCCAGCACGGTCTTGCGGAGGTAGAGCGCCCGGTCAATGACCATGGTGGTGAACTGGATGAGCAGCATGACCAGGAACGCCTCTGGCACTTGGTCATCAGACAGCGAGGAGGCGATGTCGGTGGCCGCTGAGTGTTTCTGGGGGTGCAGGAGGGGTCAGGGCATGGCCCAGCCTGACCCCAGGGTGGGAGCCCCGTAGGAAGCCCCCCTGCTCACCCCGAAAGCCCAGAAGCCGAAGATGATGATGATGAAGTCAACCACGTCGGCCAAAAACATGAAGGCGTAGACGTCGGTGGCCGCGCGCTGCTGGGTGTGCAGGATGTCCCGGAAGAACCCACGCACGGGCTGGTACATGTTCTGTGCCCTGGAGGGGACAGGGGGACAAAGGGGATGGGTGACCAGGGCTGCATCCCACATCCCGCACCCCAACCACCATCACAGGGCACTCACATGGTGAGGAAGAAGAGTTTGACCTGCAGCCCAAACGCCTTCAGCTTCCTCTGAGCGTGGCTCTGTTTTGCCTCTTCTTTCTCCTGCTCCTCTTCCTCCTCCTCCTCTCCCTCCCCATCCCCTGTGGGTGACACACAGCATGGGTGACAGCTCGGGGTCCTGCGAGGCCAAGTCCTGCCCTTGGGGACACCAGCCTCGCCCCTCACCAGGGTACAAGGGATGGGAACCGTCGCTTACCTTCCTCCGGAGCCACCTCCAGCTGCTTCCTCCCCTGCCTCCTCTTCCTCCTGAAGCGGAGCCGCGTGGCCCCAGCAGCCTCTTCCTGCCCCACAGTATCGCCCTCTGGCTCTGGCCCCACAGCTGCGCCCGGTGCCTCCGGCTCTGCCAGCGCCTCCATCCCCTCCTCACCCCCCGGCAGCAGTGGGGATGCTGCTTCCTCCCGCCTCTCCTCCTCCTCCTCGTCCTCTGTCCGCTCCACCTCCACCTTCTTCTTGGGGAAGGGGTCCTCCTCGTGGTCCCACAGCCCATAGGACTGGGGAGGAGAGCAGTCATAAAAATCACAGGATGGTTTGGGCTGAAGGGACCTTCCCAGCTCCCCCAGTGCCCCCCTGCCATGAGCAGGGACATCTGCACCAGCTCAGGTTGCTCAGAGCCCCGTCCAGCCTGGCCTGGGATGTCTCCAGGGATGGTTCATCCACCAGCTCTCTGGGAACCTGGGCCAGGCTCTCACCACCCTCAATGTACAAAATCTCCTCCTGGTGTCCAGCCTGTTCCTGATGCCCCCCACCCTACACACCTCACCCCCCATCCCGTTGCACCCCAGGAACCCAACCAGCAACAGGTGCCTTGGGTGGGAACCACAGCAGAGCCCCCAAGCACCCACGGGGTGCTCTCCAGAGCCCCCACCACCCCAGGAGCCCCTGCAGCCCCCAGGCTCACCAGCAGCAGGGAGCGGTGGAAGAAGAGCGCCAGGAGCTGGGCCAGGTCGTACTTGATGTAGCGGTTGCTCTTCTCCAAGCCCAAGATGCGGGGTGGGAAGAAGGGCTTGCCCTCGTTGCGCACCAGCATGGCGTAACTATTCCAGGGGAAGAACCCGAACTGGAAGAGGTATTTCACCACCACCATCACCTGTGGGGACACTGGGGGTCAGCGGGTGGCAGCCAGGTGGCATCATCCCCTCCCCGGCCACCTCCTGTCCCCACCTCGGTGAAGATGATGGCCGTCATCCAGAAGCGCTTGCTGGGCCGGGGGATGGAGAGCATGGCCCAGAGGAAGACGAGGATGGGGAGGAAGAGGGAGATGACGGAGGCGGTGACCATGTTGTTGAGGATGATGATGAAGTAGCAGAGCAGCTCGGAGTGGGCAGCCACGCAGCGGTACCCGGCCAGCAGCAGCTTCAGGAACCGGTTGTGGGACTGATAAAACTGCTCCGACTCCTCCAGCTCGGGGAAGTACAAGCGCCTGTGGGGTGCAGGGGGGTGAGCCGGCCTTGCTGTGCCCCCAGCCCCATGTCCCCACGTGCCCATACCTGCTGAGGAGGAGCTCGCTGGCCGTCCGGCTGCGGTTCTGGGGCTGGGCCAACAGCTCTCGAGACCCATCCACGTCCTCCTGGGACCCCCAGGGTGTCACCTGCTCCTGGCTGCTGGGGGGCAGCGGGCACTCCGCCGGGGGGGGAACGGCTTCTTGGTGCCCGCTAGGGACAGCGTGGGGACAGGGGTGAGTCCCCAGCCTGCCAGCCCCTGCCCGCTGCCCCCTCAGGGGGGGTATCTATGCACCTGCCTGGAAGCGACGCCGTTTTGGGGGTCTGCAACCCCAGACCCCCCCGCGCTCGGCTCCTCGGGGGGATCCTCCTCCGGTGGCAGGTAGAGCTCGTCCAGGACCCCACGGTGCATGTCCCCTCCCTGTAATGGGCAGGGGGTCAGTGCCACCACAGGGCTGTCGCCCCCCCCATCCCTGTGTCCCCGCCGGAGCTCACGGTGGCCAGGCGGCGTGTGAGGACGTATCTCTCGAGGCGCAGGACAGTGGACATGTCAGTGTGTTCCCGGGTGCAGGCGTCCAGCCACTGGGTCAGCCCGTCCACCATGGCCCGGCACAGCACCCACAGGAACCGCAGGGTGCTCAGCGCCCGCTGCACCACGTTGCTGCGCTCTGTCGGGGCGAGAAGAGGGGTGGGGGGGTTACTTTGTGCCCCCTCGGGCTCCCCCCCAGCAACCCCCTGCGCTGCAGTCCTGACACCCACATACCGGAGTCTTCCTCCTCCTCCTCATCCTCCTGGCCTTCAGCCTCGTCAGGTGCCTCCAACTGCTCCTCTGTCCCGCCGCTGTCCCCTGCAAGGGTCAGATCCCCCCAGGAAGGGGCAGCAGTGGCTCAGGGGGGGTTGGGCATCATTTTTGGCCCCTGTTTGGGCTCTCCCACTCATGGCCCCATCCCATGTCCCCCCCATCCTGCTTAAAAACCAGCGCATGGCTTGTGCCCAAGCCTGGTGCAGCCACCAGAGAGTCCACACAGCCCAGTAACCCCATTGAGATGATGCCCCATCACAGGCTGCCAACAGCTGCTGAGACAAACAGCGGGTGTGGGACAGAGCCGTGTCCCCTCCACCCCCCAGCCCCATTTTGGGGTGAGCCAGACCCACCTGCAGCCACCTCGGCACCAGGCGGCTCCGGCTGCTCCTGCTGCTCCTGCTGCTGCAACGCTGTCCTGGTGTTGGTCACCCAGGCTTGGTAGGCGATCTTGGGGGTAGAGGGGCTGTCAGCACCCCGCGGGCACCCCCAGACCTCCCCCAGGCTCCCCCAGCCCTGCTCACCTGGAAGGCACTTTGCCTGCTCGACCGCGGCTCCTCTGGCAACGGCACCGCCGCCTCCTCCTCCTCCTCGCTGTCCGACTCGAAGAGGAAGTAATCACCCGAGTGCAGCACTGCCAGGGTGGCATGGCGTGTCACGGCATGGCTGGTGCCATGGCATGGGGTGTCATGGCATGGCCAGCACCCGGTTGCATGGTACGGGATGGCACAGTAAGGCTGGTGGCATAGCACAGGGTGACACGGCATGGCTGGTGTCGTGGTGCAGCGTGTTACAGCATGGCCAGTGGCATGGCATGGGGTAGCACAGCATGGTTGGTGCCCACGCTGGCTCCATTGCCATCTCCCCAGGGCTTGCTGCCTGGCACTGCACTGCTGGCAAGGTACCAAGGACACTCATGGGGATGTCACCCATTTGGGACATCCAGGTCAACGACTTAACTCCCATGTCCCCAACCCAGGGTCCCTCCAGTGCCGGTGTCTGGAGGTGACCGATGCCAGTAACCCCAAACCCAGCCCAACACTCTGTTAGGGAAGCGGAGAAGCCCTGGTTAGTGCCCCGCAGCCCAGCACAGGGACAGGGGACATGCAAGGCATCAGCGTGCCAAAAGCACCATCATCGCCGCTCCCCACGGGTGTTAGTGGTCCCCAGCGGAGGGGACCCGTTATGTCTGCGTGGTGGGGCAGTACCTGCGGCGTGGTCCAACCATGGCCGCCACCACCGCTCGCTCTGCCGGGACGGCTCCACCAGGTCGCCGGGCGCTGTGGAATGGCAGACGCGGGGGCTGAGCACGGCCACGCTTGGTGTATCCACCCCGGCATGGGGGTGAGCCACGGGAGTCACCGCGATGCTCTGTGTGGCTTCACCAGGACAAGCATCGGCAACGGGTCACAGCCACCCGGCTGTGCCCAGAGAGGGGTGGGGGGAATGCGGTGGGGACTCCCCAGCTCTCACCTGTCTCGGTCTCATTCTGTCCCTCTCCAGAGCCACGGGGCAGCCGCTCCTGGCGGTATTTCTCCTGCTTGGCTCGGATCCGCTCCATCCTGTCGGGCAGAGGCTGCTGTGGAGCCCACCCCCCAAGCTCCACCCAGGGCACCCCCACCCACGCCAGGGTGCTGGTGGCTGCATGGGGTGGGGGCCCAGGTACCCCCCAAAACCCACTCACTGCCGCTTCAGCTGGGCCAGCGACTTCTTCTCGGCTTGCCGGTGGAAGCGCATCCTCTTCAGGGTGCTGGCCTTGAACAGCGCGACCCCCCTGTGGGGAGAGCGGGGAGGTGAGAGGGGGCACCTGCACCGCAGCACCCACAGGGACCCCTCTGGGAGCCCAGCCCCACCTGGAAGCCTGCAGAGCAGAGGCCTGGAGGTCCAGCATGACGTGCAAGAAGTAGTAGCTGAGGAAGACACGGCGCTGGAGGAGGAGGAAGAAGAAGCAGATGCTGTCCCAGATGATGCCCGCCTCCTCCACGGGCAGCGAGCAGTCGTGGTCCTTGCCCATCACCTTGGCTGGCAGGTAGAGATGCAGGCAGGTCAAGCAGCAGCCCAAACCGGCACCCCCAAGCCCCCAGACGCCCCCAAGGCTCACGGTCATAGTAGCCCTTGACGGTGCAGACGAGGCTGAAGAGCTGGATGACCCAGCAGAAGTTGCTCTGCATCTGCTGCACGAAGACGCAGGAGAGGAGCTGCAGGGAAAGAATCAGAGAATCATTTTGGTTGGAAAAGACCCTTAAGATTGAGCCCAACTGTTAACTCAACCCTGGCACTACCCCATGTCCCTGAGAACCTCATCCCTGTCTGTTCAACCCTCCAGGGATGGTGACTCCAGCACTGCCCTGGGCAGCCTGTTCCAATGCCCCACAGCCCTTTGGGGAAGAAATTGTTCCCAAGATCCAACCTCAACCCCGCCTGGCGCAACTTGAGGCCGTTTCCTCTGGTCCTGGCGCTTGTTCCTGGGGAGCAGAGCCCGACCCCCCCTGGCTCCAAGCTCCTTTCAGGCAGGTCAGAGATCAGAAGGTCTCCCCTCAGCTCCTGTTCTCCAGCTGAACCCCCAGCTCCCTCAGCTGCTCCCATCACACTTGTGCTCCAGCCCCTTCCCCAGCTCCGTTCCCTTCTCTCCGCTTGCTCCAGCACCTCAAGGCCTTTCTTGGTGTGAGAGACCCAAAACTGACGCCAGGGTTTGCGATTCAGTGTCACCGGTACCCAGTACAGAGCATGGGGTTTGCCAGGGGGGCAGCACAGGGGGACAGTGCTGCCACCCACCCCCTCCCCAGGGAATGCTTGTTTCATAGCCACAGACCAGCATCCCTCACCGACAGCATGTTTTTGGAGATGATGACGGTGATGTTGTAGAGGATGAGGCAGTCCCAGAGCACCAGGCGAGCCCGCGCCGGCTTGCGCAGCATGGCAGTGCCAAAGAGGAGGAGGTAGAAGCAGGCCAGCAGGTAGCCGAGGCCAAAGAGGCTGATGCGGGTGGCCCCGGTGATGAAGACCACCACCAGGACGAACCAGAAGAGGTAGCGGAAAACCACCACCTTGGCCATGTCCAGGTAGGACCTGTGGGATGGGGCGCTCAGAGCAATGTCCCCCTCCCTCCCAGTACCCACACTTGGCACCACCCAGGTTCAGGGTGCAGCAAGGTGCCACCCCACACCCCAGCCAAACCAGCATGGTCCCAGTCCCCACATCAGCCCTTTTTTTGGGAGACAAAGTGC